>NC_064925.1:308819429-309136096 GCF_023897955.1 Schistocerca gregaria | reverse complement strand
TAGATTTAAGTGTCAGGAAGTCGTTTCTGAAAGTATTTGTATGCAGTGTAGATATGTATGGAAGTGAAACGTGAACGATAAATAGTTTAGACAAGAAGAGAATAGAAGCTTTCGAAATGTGGTGCTACAGAAGAATGCTGAAGATTAGATGGGTAGACCACATAACTAATGTGGAGATTTGAATAGAATTGGGAAGAAGGGGAGCTTGTGGCACAACTTGACTAGAAGAAGGAA
This sequence comes from Schistocerca gregaria, assembly GCF_023897955.1. Lineage (NCBI taxonomy): Eukaryota > Metazoa > Arthropoda > Insecta > Orthoptera > Acrididae > Schistocerca > Schistocerca gregaria. The sequence goes on along the minus strand of NC_064925.1, from coordinate 309,135,862 downwards.
TCGGTTGGTCGGACATGTTCTGAGACATTGAGGGAGCACCAATTTAGTATTGGAGGGCAGCGTGAAGGGTAAAAATCGTAGAGGGAGACCAAGAGATGAATACACTAAGCAGATTGAGAAGGATGTAAGCTGCAGTAGGTACTCGGAGATGAAGAAGCTTGCACAGGATAGAGTAGCATGGAGAGCTGCATCAAACCAGTCTCAGGACTGAAAACCACAACAACAACAACATTGTATATACTTCTAAAATCTCTTTTCAAGCCCACTCTTCTTCTCGACTTCAATTTTTTCAGTGTCATACACCTTTCGTATACGTAAACACAGTCTAAAAATTATCTTCTCTCAGCGAGATGAAGTCGGTCAAGCCGCAGGGAGGAGTCTAATCTCTCCTAACTTGTTCCCACGGGGAGACGACCAGTTTTCGTAACGGCATGACGGAATATTCTTATGAAGCTCATCCTCCGGGAGTGGCAAACCTAGGGCGCGGTGGGGATCCGTTCAATACACGATATGCGTATCTGTGTTCAATATTAATGCTCCTGAGACAACGAGAGCAGCCGCGCGGGGTAGCCGTCCTATCTAGGGCGTCTTGTTTCGGTTCGTGCGGCTCTCCCCGTCGGAGGTTCGAGTCCTCCCTCTGGCATGGGTGTGTATGTTGTCCTTAGCGTAAATTAGTTTAATTATTGTGTAAGCCTAGGGACCGATGGCCTCAGCGGTTTAGTCCCATAGTCCTTACCACAAATTTTCAATTTTTCCAACGAGAACATGGAATGGAAGCTGTCGACCGCTCACTCGCCCGAGGCCAGCAGTATCTTTGGCCGGCGAGACTGGTCCCAGCTGGTCTCCTCCCCCTGGTGAAGACGCAGTGTACACTGAGTGGCAGTAAACTCGCCGCGTAAAAAATTGCAGCCACGTCCTAAAGCGCCCCCTGCAAGCACTCACTCTGCTGTGCGACCTCGCGGGTTTTATGTCTGCTGTAAAAATTATCGACTATGTACGCGGCCAGGGGCACCCATATAGCCACACGTGCGCTCAGAGGTTAGGGCAGTGGCTGCTTATAATATCGGATTCTCAAACAAAAGGTTGACGGGACAGCATTGCGACAGTTACCGTCTTCATCACTCTTATCTAACAAGGAACCCCTTGAATTGCAGGTCGCAAGAGGTCCATAATCTTTATGGCACTTGATGCCTCACATATTGTCTACCATGCAACCACAATACTCGCCACTAATGGCAACAGATGCCGGAACTGGAGGTGTCCAATGGTGAGCACAGCATGAGGCTAAGGAGCGTAGTCGAACTGCTCAGTCGATAAGTAACTCACAACAGTGTTACAGCGTTAGTGGTGTTGATACAAAGCAGACCAATGGCAACAGTAAACAAAGCAAATATTGCATTATATCTACAACAACAGTCAGAAAGGAACCCAAGGAATTTCGCAGAGTGAGAAAGAAGTGAGAGATGAAATAGTAGCCTTTTTGCGAGATAAGTCAGTTGAATGCGTAGTGCAGTATACGCTCTACTGCGTGGGACATGTACATGAGGATTACGATGACGACGATAAATGCTTAACTAGTGAAAATGGTATTGAAGCATTCTCTTTCCGTTCGTCTGTCAGTCACGTTAATTTATTTCCTTCTCTCTTTATTACTTCAGTTCTATCAGCTTCCTCTTTCTCTCTCACCCCTTTCTTCACGTCTATTACTGCCAGGGCCATCAGTTTTAAAACTGTTTTGAGCCGCCCGAGGTAGCCGTGCGGTCTGAGGCGCCGTGTCACGGCTCGCGAGGATACCCCGTCGGAGGTTCGAGTCCACCCTCGGCCATGTATGTGTGTAAGCTTATGGACCGATGACCTTAGCTGTTTGGTCCCATAGTACTTACCACAAATTTGCCATTTAACCCTGTTTTGTAATTTGTCGTTTTTGTACAAATTTTCATGAGATGTTATGAACTTTTTTTCTGCTATAGACACTCTTCTCTCCCACTGTTTAAGCTACGAGTTGTTCTTCGTGTTGTACCTTATATGAAATGCACGAATAACTTTAAGATAATGCAGAATATGTAGAATGCCTAGTTACATGTAATAGAGAATCTGGCGGGATTAGTATTTTTAAGTTAAATGAATCAATAAACGCAAAATATTGTGTTCCAAGCAGTCTTCTTTATACATTGATTGTATTTTTTCAATATCCTAAAAATAAAGCGAAGTCTGCCACCTGTTTTACCTATGAATGAGCCTATTTGACCGTTCCATTTCGTATCTCAACAAATTGTTGTACGCCAGTATTTGTGTCGGATGACAGATTCTGATTATAAATCACTGATACTGAAGCCATGGGATACTCGTACGTTTTTGCGTTTTTCTGTTTTTAAAGTGAACCATTTTACATTTTTAGGTATTTAGACTCATTTGCTGTCTTCGTAACATCAGGATCTGACTAAAGATTTGTGCAGTTTCTTGTTTTTTGTTTTTTTCTTTTTTTGGGTAATACTTGATACCTGTCTTCCATACGTCGAAATCTACAAGTAAATCTATGTAAACCACTGTGAAGTGCATGGTGAAGGTTGCTGTTGCGTGACGATAATCTCGTCAAAACCAGTTATAATGGTGCGTAATTTAGTTCGATTTGGACTGCACTGTAAGGAAAATACTCAAACACATTTTCATATTTACGAGAACCTGAAACAGAAGTCACACGTTACAGAGTTTGTTAAAAGTCTGTGCTCTGAAACTATCACATTACGTACAACTGCAGACTTCCGAGTGTCACGGGTATTCTGCGACTTGGATGTTAACGGTTGACACTAAACCAACTTTTCTTAACGTTTCTACAGCTTTCCTATTTTCATTAATGATTAGTTGTACAGTTCTCGTTCTGACGCTACATGTTTCTGCAGCCCGGCTTCAGAATGTCAACAAGAACAGTTATGCTTCAGTTTCGCGTTTGAAAACGATATAAACCCGGCAAATAACCCCACTCGCCATTTTATGAAGCTCTACATGTTTACGTCCGTCACCAGATACGTCTGTTTATAGCTCACACTGGCACATTCACTAACACACATTCACAGCTATACCGCTACCGCAAAATAACATCGATAATTCACCCGCAATAAATGAAACTCTATCTAGATCTTCGCATACATCTATACGCCGCAAACGGTTGTGAAGTGCACGGTAGAGGTTACTTCCCATTCTGCCGGTTATTAGGGCTTCTTTCCGTTCTATTCGCGTATTGAGCGCCGGAAGAAAAACTGATAGCGCATCTTTGCACGCTGTGATTAACCTATTCTCGTCTTCGCGATCCCTACTGGAGCGATACGTAAGATTATTCCCCATGTAAAACTGGCTCTTGAAACTTTGTATGTAGCCTTTTAGGGATAATCATGCATACACAGGGTGGTCAACCCGTTGCGGACGCAATTTCAAACAGCCCGTCACGGACAGTGTCAGTTCTTCTCATAGCTTACATTACAGCACGAGACTGCTCAGATTTCCCTACTACCGCCCCATGCCAAGTTTTTGTATCGCTGTCTTGCTTCGTTTTAGGAAACCAAACAAAGTACACGTTGAGTGCCACTGTCTCCGGCGGGCCGCTTGAATTTGCACGCACAGTGGCCTGAGTGGCTAACTTCAGCGGGTCACTTGGATTTGTACGCACAATTACCTGATTGGCTAACTTCAATTCTAATTAACTCGGAATCAACGGCACGAACAGAATTATTTCGTGACAGTTATTTCTTAGCACAACGTAACCCGCAGCACCCCTACAAGTTGCTCGGACTGTTTCTGACCGCCTTGTATACGCGTGGTGTGCATTGCGGTGCACATATACGACACCAGCGACACAACAATGTGAAACAGTGGCTGTTAATCATGTGAATTAAAAGGATCCAATTACATCAGCCGCGTTCGGACTTCGAAATAAATCGAACGACCTTATGAAAATTTGTGCCAGACCGGGGCTCAAACATGGATCTCCAGTTTAATGCGAGCAATCACCTCGTCCGCTTTGACTATGTAGTGCGCTTCCCATGCGACCCCCATTCTCACCCTGTTGTACGCAAATAACGTCGTTGTCCATTCTCTTCCTGCTTGCAGCTCACTCGGATTACCTCAGGAGTTCGGACGTTATGTGCCTCCGTACTGAAACAATAGTAAGAGCCTTCACCTAACAGGGCTGGATGAGCCGTGTTGCGGCTCGCATTGGTGCCATTAGTAGGTTGGCATCGTGTAACAGGGATAGTGGCGTCTCGTTTTCTTCTCGTGTTTACTGGCGCCACTACGTTTGCTAGTGTTGTCTGTCCGCGAGTGGCAGCAGCAGCGGTTATCGATATCTAGTACCCTAGTACTATCTTTGGAGCCGTCCGGTGTGGCCGAGCGGTTCTATGCGATTCAGCCTGGAACCGCTCGCCCGCTACGGTCACAGGTTCGAATCCTGCCCCAGGCATGGATGTGTGTGATGTCCTTAGGTTAGTTAGGTTTAAGTAGTGCTAAGCTCTATGGGACTGATTACCTCAGATATTAAGTCCCATAGTGCTCAGAGCCATTTGAACCATTTTTGGAAGGGCGTCAAGTGTTTTCCCGGATCACGGTGTGCCGGGCAGTTCAGTTGAGACGGAGGAGCAGTGAGGTCCGGCACCGCAAGGACTTGCCGGGACCACTGGCGCACTCAGGCACTGCCAGATCGAGGGAGTGTAGTTGCGAGGGTGACAACCTCGTCCTCCACCAGACCCAGGACGTTTCAGTTGTGACAACTGCACTATTTTCAGATCACACCGTTAGTTCGCGCGTTGGTGCTTGCAGGGTCGCTGAGACGAAGAGCAATGAGTGGAGTGTTTGGAGTTGTCGAAATTAATTAGCCATCCTCCACCTTTTATTATTAATCATTGTATTAAGTTCAACCAACGGTATTTTTCTGCATAGTGGCCGCTAGCGCCCCAGTTACCTGTGAATTTCCGCCGCAATGTACCTTTTCTCGACTTGGTGGTGCTGTTCGGTAAGGCGTGTAGTTCGACAGCCTCCTTCATTGTGGTTTGGATATTTGTTTGTTTTTAACTGCTTTGGTCGTAATGGGTCCTTCTGCTTCTGTATGTTCTATACACCTGATTCTGAAGACACAGTGCTGTCAGCCCATTCCGCCTTGCCTGCGTTATTTCATCGTTGTGCTGGTTATCAGACGTTAGGTAGATGTTGCAAGAGTGTTGGCCTGCGTTTAAACTGTCACTAGTTTGTGTTGCCATCCGGTTAAGTGAGTACAACTCTTGGCTGCCTGTCTCATCGTTAGTGAAGTTGAGGGACTTTCCCAGGTCGATCCTTGGAGCACTGTTTGAGGCCCACTTCTCTCTTGATTTGGTCAGATTGTGATAATTGTCAATAAGGCGAACAGCCGTGAATACAATTTGTCTTAAGAATTTTTAATTATATATTGTCTATTAATAGTGGAAATTTAATGACTGTCCTTTTTTATAATATTTTAGTACCTCTTGGAGGAGTTTAATTCGTTCCTAAGAATTTGCTATCCAGGCTTTCAGCCGTCAAATTGTTTTTTTGAGTTATTACTATTGGAGCCTTGAGCAGACAAATAAGTTGAATTTCTGGTCAATAAAGCCATCAGCCTTGAGTCCAACTTGCTTAAGAAAGTTTTTATTGGACATTGTGTCTTAACAGTCAAATTGATAATTGTTCCTTATTGTCAACCTTATTTGCAATTGTTTTAAATTAAAGTGTACGTGATTTTTTTTAAAAAACTGAGCAACCAACGGTATCTGAGTTCGGCCCCGTCCACACTGAATCCTGCCTTTCCCTAAGTACGTATACAAACATACAAGCTGTCCGGAAAGTCCCGTTACAAACTTCTGTGACTTGTAGAGGGGAGCGAGTAGATAATATTTTGGACTGGAACCCATGTCCAGAAACGTACCATTTCAGTGCTACAACCGTTTGAAAACATGTTGGTAACGTGACCACTTTTACAAGTAATTGATTAGAGGTGACCCAGTACATCAATGTTCCACTGATTAATAGCGAAATAAATTGCTCATGTACTCGTTGACGGGTTCTCTTCAACGTGATGTAGCACGACCTCTTCCATATCATGTGTTCGCCGTCTCCTTGGAGGACCACCGCCACCACTGCTGACGGTGAAGGCAACCTTTCTCGATGCCGTTGCGTATCTGTGGCGAAAATTATATGCAATGAAGTCTGGCGTTGTGAAGAACAATCTTGATAAAGGTGACGAGCAGCTCTCCCATTATCTTGAGCTTCGCCACTGAGAACGATAACGTCGGTGTATTCTCCAAACGAATAGTCAGCCATGCTGCTTTAACACTCATAGGCACGTGAATGACTTTCGAACCATATCAGAGAGGTAAGATAGACCTAACAACCCCCCCACCCCCGCCCCACTCACCATGACTGTCCTGTTGCATACTAACAAAAAACAAAACGGCTATATCACGGTAACGGTAAGTTTCTGGTCATGAGCTCCTATTCAAAATATTATGTGCTCATACCCCTGTACAAGCCTTAGAAGTTTGTTACGGGAATTTACGAGCACCCTGTATATGCACAGTGTCTGTCCTATCGGATATGAGTTGCCAGCAGGAGGAGCATGGACAGGGACGCCACTTGCGTATGATAGCATGGGAATTTGGGTCGGATGGGAACCGTGCCGGGATAGTCGAAGCGATCAAGGCGACCACTCGCGTTAAGCGGGGAATCCGGATTCGATTCCCCATCCGGCACAAATTTTCACCTGCGGCTGACATTGGTTTCTCTTATTTCGGATATAAGTTTGCCTCTCATCAGGCGTCTGCCAGTTCAGATTTTTGTGCACCTCCGTTACGCTCTCGAATGGATCGGACAAACGTGTAACCATGCGTGCTGTTATTCTTTTTACGTTCAGTATTACATGTTATTCCTATTTGGTACTGGTCCCACACTCATCACAATATTCTAGGTAGATTCGCACGAATGTTTTCTAAGTTATCTCCTTAGTGGACTGATTACTTTTCCTACTGTCCTGCCAATGAACCGAAATCTGCCACTCGCCTTATGTACAACTGCACAGACGGATTTCATATCCCTTTACTGATTGCAAACTGGCTGAGTGATACTAAAGTCATAGAACGCTGTGTTTTGTTGTCTTTTTTTTGTCAGTGCACCGTTTTAAATTTGTGAACATCAACAGAAATTTTCCAATGTTTGCACCATTTCGCAATCTTATCAAGATCTGACCAAATATTTGTGCAGTTTTGTTTGGACAGAATTTCATTACAGATGCCTCCATCATCCACGAAAACTGGCCTGCATAGCCGCGTGTGTTAACGCCACCGCCTCTGCAACACTGAGGTATTCCAACCCCGTGTCGCATCCCCACTGTCGGTTAACAACGAGGATCGGTGAGCCGGCCAGCCTGGATGTAGTTCTTATCGGTTTACCACATCCGACTATGTGAATACAGGGCTGGTTCCCATGTTCCACCTCAGACACACGCTACAAAGGTGTTAAGAATTTTTTCACACTTATACACAGAATTTACTCTATACACATACAGATTGTATGCACTGCTTCTGTCCAGGTAGGGGTAAGGGGGGGGGGGGGAGGAGGAGTGGAGCAGGGGGTGTTAAATAGCAGACAGCTAATTCTCGTTATTTGGTTTCCTTAAACACTTACTCAACACCAACCACGAAAGGTCTGAGCTCACGTTTAGTGTTGTCCACCAATTCATTAACATGCAACGTGAACAGGAAGGGTGCCAACACACCCATGAGGGGCACATCTGAAATTGCTTCTAGATTTGTCGATATCTCTTCAACGAAAATAACATGCTGTGTCCTCCCTACAAAAACATCCTCAACATGTATTTCGTTCGATGTAAGCCTGGTTGGAAATGCTACGTAAAAGCAGCCTGTTTCAGAGCACGAAAAGAAATCTTTGTTATTTGGTACTTTCAGCGGTAGAACTGCAGAATCTAGTTTTGAAATGAATAATATGCCAAGAACTGCTTCCTTATTTTACTTTCCTTATCTGGAAACGACATGATAAAACAACTGCGCTAAGTGCAGTAACTGCGTATGTCTCAGGTGGACAACATGTCGCAGTGCTGCACATGGACATGTGATGCGGAATTCCAAATAGAAATGCGACGAAAAGCGCTTGAGCAGAGCAAACTGCGCTCCACATGGTTCTGATGTCAGCGTAGCTGCGCTTGCACAGCAACGTCTGTTTTTTGGGGCTGAAAGTGACCTTCGCGCCGACTGCGAATTCAGTGCCTGCCGACATCCCAGCTATGTAACGCACTGAATTATTCCATTCAGCGTGACGTCAGGAGCGCGCACTCACTCCCTCTTCCTCCCCCTCTCCCCCTCACCCCTCTCCACCTCACCCCCTCTCCCCCTTTCTCACTCTCTCTCTCTCTCTATTTCTGTGTGTGCCCAGCAGAGCTGCTACCTTTAATTCGATTTCTGTACTTGGCATCTACGACGGCTGTCTCTAGGCGCCTGGTTGAGACTATTAGACAGGGCACCAGAGAAGAAGTTGATGATACTATACTGGAAGATCGCTGAGTTAAATAAGACGGGCTCTGATGCGGTTTGTGTCTCTGCTGATCGAGTACGCCACAACGTGCACGAAAAACTGAAGGTGAAAAAGCATTGTTCACGGTAGGTTCTAAGGCAACAATTTTTTTGGTCTTTTATGGAACAGAACTTACAAAATTCAGTTGAAGTCTGCGGATATTTTTATTCAGGGTTTATTCAGTGTTTCAGAAGGTTGCTGCTCGAAAACTACAAGACATAAAGAAAAATGGTACATGTCAGTGGATGGAGCACCTCCCACTCGCAACACTTTGACAATGGGCGCACCGCTCCTGGAACAGACGTATCAGACAACTCACCTGCTCCGTAGTGTCGCATCGAATTACTTTGCGCCTGTAGACAGCCATATAAACAGGTTTCTAAATGAGGTATCTGTTTTTGCCTCGCTCTGACTTCAGTACATCGGTCTGTATGTGCTCCTCTGGCCATATTGACGCTTGTCGTGTAACAAGCGTTGCCCGTAATCAGCATCTGCTGGTATATGCATATATTTTCGCCACACACGAGCAGTTATAGGAAAAAAGAAAAGTTTCTCTCATTACGTTAGGTAGAAGTTAAATGAATTAGAAATTAATGTCCACTTTATTCTTCACCTTTTTTTTCTTTTCTTTTTTTTATTGATTTAAACTCAACCACAAATGGGCACCACCACGAAGATGATATCATTGCCATCTAGCTGTGAGTAACAACTTAAGCTGCGGATGAAGCGTAATACGGAAACGTGAATAAGAGACGGACATTGTGACATCTGATAAATGGTTTACGCCCTACATTTATGGCATACAACAGGAAAATTATGGAGTGAGGATTAAGAAGCACAGAAATGGCTCTGAGCACTATGGGACTTAACATTGAGGACATCAGTCCCCTAGAACTTAGAGCTACTTAAACCTAACTAACCTAAGGACATCACACACATCCATGCCCGAGGCAGGATTCGAACTTGCGACCGTTGCAGTCGCGCGGTTCCGGAATGAAGCACCGAGATCCGCTCTACCACCGCGGCCGGCCAAGATTTATGTCCCAAACATACATTGGCATCACCAGTAACGTGACTATGGTGGGACGTAAGGCTTGTCCAGTCCAGAAACTCCCTGCAGATTTTTAACGTCGCTACAGACAAGTCACTTTCAAAAATATTGCTTGCTTTGTACAGGAGTTTCATAAGCGTCTTAAGACATTATATTCTATATCTGAAGTGAACTTGGCTTAAGGCTTCGAAGAGAGAAATGCAACGATATTTGCTTGTTTTCGACAAACGTCACAGTTCATATGCCAAGTATCTTTTCCTTTCATTTACAGGAAAAGAAGGGAATCCACAGCTATTTTCTAGGTTTTGTACGGCACTTTACTATTTTGGTCAAAAAACATCCAATTCGGAGCTAAAGCGTGTAAGGAATTACCGATTTATCACATTCTTAACAGTTTTCAGAGACGAAATTCTCCTATTTTTGCTTTCTGGTGCGATCTGTATTCATCTTAAGGGAAACTAAAATATAAGGGTTGATCCTGAAGTTTCCATTTGAAGTCCAGAATCGATATGCCGATCAGGAAGAATCGCCGGGAGGTCTGGGGCAATCATCCCACCGACCTAACAGTTGAAGATACCAGTTTGGTAGAACACCAAATGCTGCAGCGTGGAGAAGACTGTAACGGGCTGCAGCACACCGTCGTCCCTTCGAGGCCTTTTTTAAGGAACGGAAGGCATGACAATGCTCGAGTGCCTCTAACTTCTCCCTAAGGGATAAGGCTGGCCTCCAAGACGACGGACGTCTCGTGTCGAGCCGCGACCAGCACAGTACTTGGCTCTCTGTTCCCGGACGCTGGTTTCGACTGGTATGCTGCGCCTGCACATTCTTCATTGTCCGATGCATAACTACCGGTGTTTCACTTTCGGCAGCCAACGAAAGAATCCCACCGCGCTGGTTCTCTTCGGACGCATTTGGTAATAACGTCAACATAGTTCACTTTTCGGCATTTACGGCACGCATGACGGAAAGACAAGAATATCACACTAATACCTTACCTACATCTCAGTGCCTATACACTCGTATAGGAGTCACGCTACATTGTATATACATATTTCTTTCATAAACCAGTTCGAGAACTTTTTGAGGCTCATCTTCAGATAGCGCACAGAAGGTTACGTGTCTGTATCAAAGCGCAATGCTGCTTGCTGGCATGCGAGCGTATGGGCAGCTTCGTAGTTAATGTCCATTTGTCAGCTTCCACTGTGATGGACAGTTTGTTACACATCACTCTCTTTTCACAAGGTGTTTATGTATATACAGTGTATTTATGAAATTTTTCCACCATCCAGCATGTGCTGTACGTCCACATGCAACAACGACTTGCAGCTATCAGCAATAGCACTGAGGGTATACGGCATAAAAGCACGGCAGGGGATGTGGGAAAAGTGCAGTCGTTGTTGTAATACCCAAACGGAGCGATTCATGTGACGTCCAAAATTGCATGGTCATCGAGTTTCGGGAGGAGGCATTTCGGAAACGCCTGAGTTTGTACATTTTTCCTCTGCAGTCGTGGTTGGACAATACCGTGCACTATTAAAAACCGGTGGTGATATAGTTCTGGTGTACCACGGTCAATAGAAGACAGTGGTGAAAGATGGCCAAGCGGTTCTACGCGTTACAGTCTGGAACCGCGCGACCGCTACGGTCGCAGGTTCGAATCCTGCCTCGGGCATGGATGTGTGTGATGTCCTTAGATTAGTTAGGTTTAAGTAGTTCTAAGTTGAAGGGGACTGATGACCTCAGTAATTGAGTCCCATAGTGCTAAGAGCTTTCTTTTTTTTTTAAAAAAAAAAAAAAAAGGGTGGCTGTGGAGATTTGTAGAGGCGGACAGACGTGCAACGGTTGACACACTGGCCGCCCATATGATTCAGGTCGCTACCAACAGCGTCTCCTCAACGATGGTTCAGCTGAAATTGCTTCAGGTGCCTGGTTTATGCGACTAGCTGCGATTCACTGACGACAACGCAACTGGACGTCCAATGACTGTCAACAGGTGGTCTTTCCTTATTATTACTTTTTATGCTCTATCGGACACACGGCCGTTGGTTTGTAATGCGTGAAACGTCTGAAAGCAAGCACCCTGCAACAATCGTCAGAAGGGATCACGCCGGAGGAGGGAGATTTATTGTGTGTGTGTGGGGGGGGGGGGGGGGGAATGGAGGGGGGAGAAGAGGGACAGTTATTGTGGCAATCCCCGCGTGAACTCGTCATTCTGAAAGACACAATGGATCAATGAATCAACACAAGTATGCATATATCCGTGAGGAAAATGTCCACTTATATATACAGTTAGTTGTCTACCGGCAGAACAGTCTAAAGCGTCACACACACGTCACAGTGTGCTTGCATCCCCTGGCAACCAGATTCACGGGATTTAAACCCTGCCGCGAATCTGCGGGACCACGCGTCTCCAGCCGAGAAACGTAGTGCAGCTGGCCACGGCACTGGAGTCGGCGTGACTCCAGACCCGTGTGGGTATCTTTCAGGACTCACTGACTCTCTTCCTGCACGTCTCGCAGCTATCCGCGCTGCAAAAGGTGGCTTCACAGACTTCAGATAGGTGGTTACATTAATGTGACTGGACAGTATATTACACACGCTTCGCATTTTTCCATCATCCCGATTGTAAATTGAACGTTTTCTCAGTCTGCCAAACTATTTTGCTTTTGTTAACCACAGAAATTTATTCGACATGTCAGAATGTTGTGTCGATGGAGATTCAAAATGTATTTTGCAGAACAGTAAAAGTACTGAGCAACTACATGGGTTTCTACAGTGAGAACTTCACGTATGAATATAACTATTCTCACGAGGTTTTTTAATGTTCCACTGGTGGTATAAGATTCTGTTACATTTATGGGAAAGAGAGACAGTTTTTTGAAATCTGAATGTACTAGAGTCTTTGCCTCTGGTAGGATAATGCTGAAAGTGCAGTTCGTTTCAGCTTTATGTTTCAATATGAAGCTTTGTGAAAAGAAAGTTGCTCCTTCTGTAACTAACCACACTCGTGCTGTCAAGCACTATTCACTCAAGGTTGTTGCTCCATTTGAATATTTTGCCTTAGTACTTGCTTTATGCACAATTGTACTGAATCACACTTAACAAACAGCATACCAAAACCAGAAATGAATAATTACAACAATGTTAGAAAAGTATAAAATTTTAGAGATTTGGGAGTCCCGCTGGTTTCAATTTTTAGTCCAGTCCCATTCCTTATATATGTCAATACCCTCCCACATTCAACAAACACAATTTGAAGTTTTTACAGGTAATACTACTGTTATACCAAATTCCGTTACAGAAAAGGGACCAGAACGATTTTTTCAAAGAATCAACGAGTGGTTCGCTGAAAATGGACTCTTCCTTAATTTCGAGAAAACAACTATATCCAATTCTGTACAACAAATTGTCAAACCAACAAATGAAGTAGCAAATGAGCAGGAGGCAGAAAGTAGAGTAGAATGCTCCAAACTTTTGTATGTACGTTTTGATGAAAACTTTAGCTGGTAGAAGTACGGTACTTAATTTAGCAGAAAATTAAGTTCAGCTACTTTTGCTCTTCGTAAAATTGCTATTTTTGAAAACAAACGAATCAACTTCCAGGTGTATTTCACATATTTCCTTTCAATAACGTCTTGTGGAATAATTTTCTGCTGTAACGCATCACTTAGAAAGCACTGGTTGCACAAAAGCGAGCAGTAAGAATAATGTGAAGTGTTCATCCGCGGTCTTCACGTAGTTGTAAGGTACCATCGCAATATATGTATTCGCTGTTGAAATACGTCATAAATAATTCGTCACAGTTTGCGAAGAATAGTGATGTCCACAAAAACAGATCTGAGGAAAAATGACCTTTATTGCAAAATTTTAGAGCTGTGAGTGGTTGAGAAAGATGTTCAATGTGCAGCGACAAAAATTTTGTATCATTTGCCAACTAACGTAAAATGTCTACGAAGTAGCACAGGACGTTTTAAATCTAATCTAAAATAATTACTCCTAAAGAACTTATTCTATTCCATGGGTGAATTTTCAGTCAAAAACGGATAGACTGTAAAAATAAATTAATTAATTAACTAGAAAAAACCTAGTTTTTAAGTATAGATGCAAGAATAGGAGTAAAAATTATGTTATCATTAATGTTAGCACTACACATACACACACATCATATAAATTGCTTCGTTCCACTTCATTTCGCTAAAAGAATCATTCAAATGTCCTGTGGAACATGTAACTATCAACGAAATAACTCTGTGTGATCGCAACCACTCTCGTTATCTTCTTCTTTGACTTCTGTTTCTCCCTTTTCGTTAAGGGGAGGTAACCTGTCGCTAATTTTTGCATCTCTAATCGGAGGGTTGTAAAACATGTCCTGCATTTTGTCAGTTTAGTGTCTTTGTTACACAGATCGTTAATTTCCTTTTTTCCAAAAATAGTAACCGTGAAAGAGTGAATATTATTCTGCCAAACTCCTGTAAGCTTCTTGCTGGTACATATGATTTTGTTTACTGCTTATCAGAAAATAATTCAGGTTTTGCTCCTGACAGGCGATAAAAGTGGACAACGGATTTACCTCGTATAGTTGTGGCATAGTAGCTTCGTAGAGGCGTGATGCTATACAAGTCTTCTCAATCAAATACACTCCTGGAAATGGAAAAAAGAACACATTCACACCTGTGTGTCAGACCCACCATACTTGCTCCGGACACTGCGAGAGGGCTGTACAAGCAATGATCACACGCACGGCACAGCGGACACACCATGAACCGCGGTGTTGGCCGTCGAAGGGCGCTAGCTGAGCAGCATTTGTGCACCGCCGCCGTCGGTGTCAGCCAGTTTGCCGTGGCATACGGAGCTCCATGGCAGTCTTTAACACTGGTAGCATGCCGCGACAGCGTGGACGTGAACCGTATGTGCAGTTGACGGACTTTGAGCGAGGGCGTATAGTGGGCATGCGGGAGGCCGGGTGGACGTACCGCAGAATTGCTCAACACGTGGGGCGTGAGGTCTCCACAGTACATCGATGTTGTCGCCAGTGGTCAGCGGAAGGTGCACGTGCCCGTCGACCTGGGACCGGACCGCAGCGACGCACGGATGCACGCCAAGACCGTAGGATCCTACGCAGTGCCGTAGGGGACCGCACCGCCACTTCCCAGCAAATTAGGGACACTGTTGCTTCTGGGGTATCGGCGAGGACCATTCGCAACCGTCTCCATGAAGCTGGGCTACGGTCCCGCACACCGTTAGGCCGTCTTCCGCTCATGCCCCAACATTGTGCAGCCCGCCTCCACTGGTGTCGCGACAGGCGTGAATGGAGGGACGAATGGAGACGTGTCGTCTTCAGCGATGAGAGTCGCTTCTGCTTTGGTGCCAATGATGGTCGTATACGTGTTTGGCGCCGTGCAGGTGAGCGCCACAATCAGGACTGCATACGACCGAGGCACACAGGGCCAACACCCGGCATCATGGTGTGGGGAGCGATCTCCTACACTGGCCGTACACCTCTGGTGATCGTCGAGGGGACACTAAATAGTGCACGGTACATCCAAACCGTCATCGAACCCATCGTTCTACCATTCCTAGACCGGCAAGGGAACTTGCTGTTCCAACAGGACAATGCACGTCCGCATGTATCCCGTGCCACCCAACGTGCTCTAGAAGGTGTAAGTCAACTACCCTGGCCAGCAAGATCTCCGGATCTGTCCCCCATTGAGCATGTTTGGGACTGGATGAAGCGTCGTCTCACGCGGTCTGCACGTCCAGCACGAACGCTGGTCCAACTGAGGCGCCAGGTGGAAATGGCATGGCAAGCCGTTCCACAGGACTACATCCAGCATCTCTACGATCGTCTCCATGGGAGAATAGCAGCCTGCATTGCTGCGAAAGGTGGATATACACTGTACTAGTGCCGACATTGTGCCTGCTCTGTTGCCTGTGTCTATGTGCCTGTGGTTCTGTCGGTGTGATCATGTGATGTATCTGACCCCAGGAATGTGTCAATAAAGTTTCCCCTTCCTGGGACAATGAATTCACGGTGTTCTTATTTCCATTTCCAGGAGTGTATTTCTGACGTTTCATCCAACTTCAACCCACCTACTCAAAGGACGTAGCTGTGCATGAAGCAATATGCACTAATTATTACTGCACAGATGGCCTCTATCGCTACTTATCTTACTGCATACTGTAAAACAAATGTCTGTATATTTCAGGAGTTGACTACATTGCAGGAATGAAACTGATACTTCTATTGAGGCCTATCGTACCTGCATTTTTCTTTTTAACAACACAACAAAACACAACATCTCTTCGTCAGAATCGCTCAACCACTCAGCACTTGCCACAGAAGTTTAGCTGCGCAACTCAGTCGCATGACCAGAGACTCAACGTCGCGGGTCAGCCGCGCGAGCTTCGCACTTGTCTTAGGGTTCTGCTAGGCTGTCACCATGTAAAGAACGCTCACCATTAAAATTGCAAAATCAGGAAGATGAACACATAACAAAATTTTACTTATAGTGTGTGTAAACTTTAGTAGGAAGAAACCATGATTACATTTGCTCGTGATCCGGGGTTTGAAATTCATTACACAGCGTTGTCTCTCTGGCAGCATCAGTGGCTCATTTCCGGCAGGCATCGAGAAGAAATGAGCTTTGACGGAAGGTACGGGTACGTCATTCCATGCTGCTTCATCATGTTAGTGCTTGGTGAATGGTGACAAGCCAGCCTCTCTGAAACACAAGGCCAGATGCTTTCAGAGGGTGAGAGATCTTCAGAACGCACTGGTCAGCGCAACAGTCAAACACCCTCTATATCGAGGAAGCTTGGGCAATATGCGCTCATGCGTTACTTTGTTGCCGACCAGAGTGGCCGTGCGGTTATAAGCGCTGCAGTTTGGAACCGCGAGACCGCTACGGTCGCAAGTTCGAATTCTGCCTCGGGCATGGATGTGTGTGGTGTCCTTAGGTTAGTTAAGTTTAATTAGTTCTAAGTTCTAGGTGACTGATGGCCTCAGAAGTTAAGTCGCATAGTGCTCAGAGCCATTTGAAACATTTGAACCGTTACTTTGTTGGGCCTGTGTTCTCTGGTTGAAAGATAACATCACAAAGACTCCGAAGACACGGCACTGACAAAGATCCCAATGCATTAGAAACGAAACAGATGCCGTATAAAGTATCGTCTACAAGAAACAGAGTTGATTGTGTTGTGTATCCGTTACCTCCCTGTACTATCACACCAGCTGATAGGCCCAATGACAATGATTACTGGAATCTGACAACGTTTGTTCTCTTCGGAGACTGCACAAAGGATTACTTCCATCATGATGCTGTACACAGGAGCGAATACTGTCTGAGAGGACAGCGTGGCGCACTCCTCTACTCAGCGCTGCAGCTATCCTTACCCACTGTCTCTCTCTACTGTTGTGTCTAGTGAGGCCATGTTGACAATCTGTGACGCTTCAAATGTTGTCGTGTTCTTGCGTGTCTTGTTGCAAACAAACCAATTTCCCGGCTCGAGGTACATCACGTGACCATATGAGTCAGCATTGCTGAGTGAAAAGTATGTCCGTCCTCTAAGGTGCTAATCGTGTGAGAGCACTGAGATCCTACATGTATAACAGACCTACATCTTCGGATAACTGAAATAATTGATGATACATGTTGCTAATGTCTCTGTCGTCTGGGAAAAAGCATAAGTTCCGAAGAACAAATGAAATCCAGAAAAGATATAAAGTCAGTTATGTTCGGATCGTAATTGCTTGTCTACTTCTACGAAAAAACTATCGAAAGAATTAGACAAATGATAAAAGCTGCAAGGTGTTCATTGAAATTTCAGATAATGAAGTTCAATAGTTTTTAGTTTAGATTGGTTGGTTCAAATGGCTCTGAGCACTATGGGACTTAACTTCTGAGGTCTTCAGACCCCTAGAATTTAGAACTATTTAAACCAAACTAACCTAAGGACATCACACACATCCATGCCCGAAGCAGGATTCGAACCTGCGACCGTAGCGGTCGCACGGTTCCAGACTGTAGCGTCTAGAACCGCTCGGCCACCCCGGCCGGCTAGTTTAGATTGCAATGGTTATAGAAAATGGTCGCCAGCTGACGGTGCGAGTGAACAACATTGTATAGTTGTTAAAGAATTTGGAGAGGTATTTACGTAATAATTAATGCAACATAATCAGACGGGTACGAGCACAATAACACTGTCTCGGGGCTCAGATTTAAAATCACAGCTAGAAACATTAAATAAATATAATAGTGAGATTACTAAAGCCCATTGCCCTAAGCATATGCACTTGACTGCTAATTGTTTGGCACTCAGTTTGCGTAATAAATAGCTTCGAGCAACCTACCGTAATGCCTACTGTTAATATTTCTGCTATTGTAATTGTCCTTAAATAAATATTTCCTATTAAGAAAAATATGTCTTATTTCCGCGTAGCTTTCATTAAATAACAAATGATTTACACTATTACTTATTTTGGAAATGAGATCAGAAGTTATTAAACATAAAAGAAATTTAACATTCTGATATACAAAAATCTTTTAAAAACTTAATATAAACACTTTTATATAGTCACTGAATATTAGTACTAGTTTTTTAAGTGAAGATTTCGCTAAACAACAAAGTCCATTATACAGGGCGTAAACGGCATAAGGCGCCAAAATTATACAATGGCACATCTCGCAATGCATGACAAAAAAGTTAAGTAACATGTTTGCGTATTTCCTTCGGTTATCCCAGAGAAAAACAGTTCGTCTCAGGATAATGGTTTTGGAAAAGTAGATGCTTGGCCGTGCACGTACGTAAGCAATCGGTTCCTGTCATTGCCCGCTGCGCGTATTGACATCGCGAGCGTAAATAGTAAACACATGGGCAACTGCAGGCTGAGTGGCTGCGTCATTGTAATACACCGAGCGACGACAGTGGGCGAGTAACCTGTGCAGATGTTACTGCAACTCTGTTAACTGTTAGGATGGAAAGGAGATTTACTATAGCTAAACTATGCGATATGCATTTAATTTATGGCGAGGCAAAAGGTGTTGCGAGGGCAGCTGTACGAATTTATCGAGAACGCTTCCCACAACGACGACTTCCTGCAGGCAAGACATTTTCTGCTGTGCACCAAAGTTTTGTGTCATTGTAATTCTCTACTTGTATGTGATTATTATGCATTTACATCTTAATAAAGTACAGTAGTTATCTGCACCTTTGTAAATTTTCGTCCGTATGCGAAACGTATCTGCTATTCTAATATGCTTTCCGTTTTTGTTGCATCATGGCAGAATACAACTGACGAGTACGTATTTAATTTCCTTAGACTGAGAGATACTGGCTCTTTACTGTCCCGCGCAGTAGGCAGAGACTCACAATGCGCCGATCGTCCATTGGAACCTGAGGAAAGAATTCAGGACCGCATCCAGGAGGATCCTTCTAAGAGTACTAGAAGCATCGGCCGCCACGTGGGTATATCGCACACTGTCGTTCATCGCGCTTTGCAAGAGGAGCGTCTGCGGCCTTACGTCATTCAACGCGTTCGAGCATCGGAAGAACAAGATTTCCCTCCACGTCATGAGTTCTCAGAGTGGTTTTTGTTACAGAGGGCGCAGCATGATTTTTCCAACAAAATACTAATCACAGATGAAGCGTGTTTCACTCGCGACGGAATAACTAATTTCCATAACATGCACACGTAGAGTGTACACAATTATCAACACGTAGTGGCAACACATTTTCAGGGACGATTTTCCTTAAATGTGCGTGCGGGTATGCTCGATAATTACATTATTGGGCCCTATGTTTTACCTGCACGTTTGACTGGTAACTATTACCGAACGTTTCTAGACGAAACATGGTTACCAACGTTGTTAGAAGACATTCCGTTAGGAATACGTCATAACATGTGGTTCCTCCACGATGGTGCTCCACCCCACATTTGTCACAGAGTACGCAGATTTTTGAATAGTCGGTTTCCAGGACGATAGATCGGGCGTTCGGGTCCACGTCGATGGCCAGCACGCAGCCCTGATTTAAATCCACTGGATTTTTACTTTTGGGGCCATATGAAGGAACATGTTTATGCTGAGCCAGTAAATAATGTGGACGAATTGACGCAGAAGATTTTAGATGCTGCCAATACCATAAAGGCCAATGTGCACGTGTGTGAACGAGTGCGACGGAACTGGGTTCGCCGTAATGAAGCATGTGTAGAAGCGAATGGTGGTCATTTCGAACATTTATTGTAGCATTGGTGTAAGAGGAAACGAGGTAATGGGTTTTCTTTTCGTAGCGATGTTGTTGTACAGAAGGAAAATAATGTGAATTCAGTATTCGTTATGGCATTGCCGCAAAAAGGTGAAAGAGTTGATTGTAATTAATGCATAACTATCTACTTGGTGATTGATTGAGTTTGTACTAATGGAAATACATTGTGTTTGATATTAGCTTGTCATTACTACTACGACCTTCGTTATCGACTTGTTGAGAAACAGACTGGTTGTATTCAATTCACGTAAAGCGAATTACACATTCTTGACAACCCAAAAACCGTTTACATTCCTTTTTACGGTACCACCTGATTATCATGTCGTTGTGCACATCTAATGATTTCAATCCTCTGCTCGGCTCGTTGCCTTTCTCTGGCGGCCCTGTCATTGTAGGCAATAAAGTCGATACGCCGTGTACTGTCGGTTGACTATGTAAACAGAAATGCGTATACTATCTATCCTACGAACATGAGGTTTTAATAATACAAAATTAAAGTACATGATACAAGAAAATGTCATTAGACTTTTTTGTCACGCACACAGAGATGTATCATCTGTATAATTTTGGCGCCTTATACCGTTTACACCCTGTATTTAATAATCAGTCTCGTTTTTTTAAGGTTTTAATAACTTTCTCAAAACATTAACAAAATTAATTTTAGTCTCTCTACCATCATCAGTGACATTCGCTTGCAGTTTATAATGACAGGACAGGACACTATTTGATAATTGTTCAGATTTAAGCACTTGTAACACAGTGTTAAAGTTAAGTTGGTAACTATTCACAAAATGAAACTACTATGCTGGCTAACCTTGATACATTTCTGATTATTAAACTTGGTCTAGCCTTACTTCAGTGAGTGGGTGCTGGTGCTGCGTAAGGCAATAATCGCCAACAAAGCGTGGCAACAGGCTCTTCTTGGTTTTATTTATTTTGTTACTTCCTCTTGATGCTTTCTACACTGTGCCTAATCAATACCTTAACCCTTTCAGACCTTGTGGTTACAATTATGTATATTAATTTTCACGACGTCTTAACTGCAATAGAAATATTTTTCCTGAGTTGGGAGCTGATGTACACATTTATGAATGTTCATTATTATCATCAAGCACAAGTGCTGCTATCTGTTGTGCAGCGCTATAAACATATCAACAGATTAATGTAGCAGTGCAGAGCAGTTTGTGACCTTGAAAGTATCTGGTAGTCTTTGGTAAGCTATAACCCACAGAATAGTTGAGCACCAGTATTGTTATTTTGCATGAACATTGTAGGATGTTCGATTTATTTATTACAACAATCAATATTTCAGTATCATTTGTTTTAGTCAACATAAAGCAGCGATGTTCTCTGTGTGCACAATTGTAGCCATGAGGTCTTAAGAATAATGTTTTACACAACTATAAGTATCTTGTGTTTCCTTCATATGAAGTGCTTGTTGGAACAGTTTCTTTTTATCCTGACGATTGCATGAGTTTTGACTGGGATTTATTCAAAACATATGAAGTATGTTGTATTACTAGGTATTGTTATGAGCAACAGTTAGGAAAATAGACATAGCATTGAAGCTCCAGTTGATGACAATGTCGTTAGGTCTACTGTAAATTATTATTTTAGGGAAATACCACTAGTGATATTATTATTTGTGAATATTTCAGTTCTGTTGATCAGGTCGTACAAACAGTATTTCAACACTGAGCGAGATGCAGATGCCATTTTAGATATGCTGCTGAATGGAGAGGTGTCAGATATCGATTTATCATCAGCGCTATAAACATATCAACAGATTAATGTAGCAGTGCAGAGCAGTTTGTGACCTTGAAAGTATCTGGTAGTCTTTGGTAAGCTATAACCCACAGAATAGTTGAGCACCAGTATTGTTATTTTGCATGAACATTATAGGATGTTCGATTTATTTATTACAACAATCAATATTTCAGTATCATTTGTTTTAGTCAACATAAAGCAGCGATGTTCTCTGTGTGCACAATTGTAGCCATGAGGTCTTAAGAACAATGTTTTACACAACTATAAGTATCTTGTGTTTCCTTCATATGAAGTGCTTGTTGGAACAGTTTCTTTTTATCCTGACGATTGCATGAGTTTTGACTGGGATTTATTCAAAACATATGAAGTATGTTGTATTACTAGGTATTGTTATGAGCAACAATTAGGAAAATAGACATAGCATTGAAGCTCCAGTTGATGACAATGTCGTTAGGTCTACTGTAAATTATTATTTTAGGGAAATACCACTAGTGATATTATTATTTGTGAATATTTCAGTTCTGTTGATCAGGTCGTACAAACAGTATTTCAACACTGAGCGAGATGCAGATGCCATTTTAGATATGCTGCTGAATGGAGAGGTGTCAGATATCGATTTATCATCAGATGAAGAATCATTTCCTGTACTTCAAGAGAGAAGGAAGTCAGAGTGGGGGCTGACAAAATAAACAGGGGAGAAACCAATGATGATTCAACTGCAAATAATGAAAGTGGTGTGTGCAGTGACAATGATAACAATGACAGTGATATTCAAGACAGTGATCCACTTACCAGCAATGAGCTCAGTGATGTAAAATACATTTTGTCAGAAAAAAAGACATCAAGTGGCGTCATCGTTCATTAATAAAATGTGGAAAATGTAATGTACATCTTTGTTTGTCAAAGGAAACAAATTGTTTCCGTTCATTTCATGTCAATTAGAGCCACATAACGAACATAGTTCCTGGCTCATTTCATTTTTAGTTAAAACTGAAGACCTCAGAAGTTAAGTCCCATAGTGCTCAGAGCCATTTGAACCAACCAATCTAAACTAAAAACTATTGAACTTCATTATCTGAAATTTCAATGAACACTTTGCAGCTTTTATCATTTGTCCCTTGCATCCCGGAAATTTGCACCCGGTAGGCAGTGCACCATTTTCATGAAGAGGCAAGTGATGTTTCAATAAAAGTGAATCTCTTCAGGAGGCCTAATTTCTCCTCGTCGTCTTTGAACAGGTGTATCTGGAGATGTGGCAGATGGTCAGCCTCGTTTCCTATTCGAGATATCCTGTTATGGATGGCAGTATACAAAGGGCATAACTTTATAGAACTTGTCTTTATTGTCTGATGTTAACAACATGCAAATTTGTTCTGAGTTGGAAGAATCTATTTCTGGGCATACTGTACAAGAATAATTGCATTTTCAATGTTGTGTCCCAGTTCGTTCAGACTCTAGAAAATTTTAGTGTTCCCATAATTATATGAAGCCGAAACTGCTGGTGTAGTTTGTTTGAAATTGCTAATTGTTCCACTCTGCAAAGCATATAGGTTTGTCATATCAGCCATAGTACTAAACAGATCATTGGTAATGTACTTGCTGAAATAAGTTGAAGGAGAAAGTATTTCCTGTTCTTCAATACATTGTTCCCATTCGTAATACGAATCCAGTATAGAGAGAGAACCGCTTGGCCACCCCGGCCGGCTAGTTTAGATTGCAATGGTTATAGAAAATGGTCGCCAGCTGACGGTGCGAGTGAACAACATTGTATAGTTGTTAAAGAATTTGGAGAGGTATTTACGTAATAATTAATGCAACATAATCAGACGGGTACGAGCACAATAACACTGTCTCGGGGCTCAGATTCAAAATCACAGCTAGAAACATTAAATAAATATAATAGTGAGATTAGTAAAGCCCATTGCCCTAAGCATATGCACTTGACTGCTAATTGTTTGGCACTCAGTTTGCGTAATAAATAGCTTCGAGCAACCTACCGTAATGCCTACTGTTACTTCCAAGAAAACTATATCAATTTCACCACCCTCAGTGGTTTGCGTGGTAAAATGAGTCAGTATTTACACCAAAACCCCAAAGAGTCCTCGTGAGACTAGGCGACCTGACGTCTGTCAATACAGAGCTTTTAGTAACAGTAGCACACCACGTCCCCTGAGAAATAATGTATTTATTGTCGGTGTGGGCTTTCAAAATAAAAAGACAGTGGGCTTTCTTTAAAAAATGTGAAATCGACAGGGGATCTCAAGTTGATTCCGTATTTCTAGATTTCCGGAAAGTTTTGACACAGTTCCTCACAAGTGATTTCTAATCAAGCTGCGCAGTTCGTAGTAATAGACAGCAATTCATCAAGTAAAATTGAAGTGATGTCAGGTGTTCCCCAGGGAGCGTCCTGGGACTTCTGCTGTTCCTGAACTATATAAATCACCTGGGTGACAATCTGAGCAGATCTCTAAGATGTACGCAGATGATGCTGTAATTTACCGTCTAGTAAGGTGATCCGAAGACCAGTATCAGTTGCAAAGCGATTTAGAAAAGATTGCTGTATGGTGTGGCAGGTGGCAGTTGACGCTAGATAACGAGAAGTGTGAGGTGATCCACATGAGTCCTAAAAGAAATCCGATGGAATTCGATTACTCGATAAATAGTACAATTCTCAAGGCTGTCAATTCAACTAAGTACCTGGGTGTTAAAATCACGAACAACTTCAGATGGAAAGAACACATAGATAATATTGTGGGGAAGGCGAGCCAAAAGTTGCATTTCATTGGCAGGACACTTAGAAGATGCAACAAGTCCACTAAAGAGACAGCTTACACTACACTCGTTTGCCCTCTGTTAGAATATTGCTGCGCGGTGTGGGATCCTTACCAGGTGGGATTGACGGAAGACATCGAAAGGGCGGAAAAAAGGGCAGCTCGTTTTGTATTATAACGTAATAGGGGAGAGAGCGTGGCAGATATGATAGGCGAGTTGGGATGGAAGTCATTAAAGCAAAGACTTTTTTCGTCGCGGCGAGATCTATTTACGAAATTTCAGACACCAACTTTCTCTTCCGTATGCGAAAATATTTTGTTGAGCCCAACCTGCATAGGTAGGAATGATCATTAAAATAAATTAAGAGAAATCAGAGCTCGAACAGAAAGGTTTAGGTGTTCGTTTTTCTCGCGCGCTGTTCGGGAGTGGAATGGTAGAGAGATAGTACGAGTGTGGCTCGATGAACTATCTGCCAAGCACTTAAATGTGAACTGCAGAGTAATCACGTAGATGTAGATATAAATGTAAGTGTAGATGGTGGTGTGGTGGCCCTCAACTACGTACCCTCCGACTCAGAGTTGCAATATTAAAAGTTAAGACTGATTTCGTTATCTAGGGGCCGCGATACATAGTTGCCGCATTACAGGCCAAATACTGCTGAGTCTACAGTATATGATAAGAATACACATTTGAATCGAATGGTCTAAGGTTTCTATCATTCGGCAATTGCGAAATATGAAAGTAACATATAATTTATAAATGAAAGATTGCAATTAAATAAAATCTGCTGGTACTATCTTAACGACTTTAAATGGCGAGTACGATAGTTGAAGTACTTTTGAGAATGCAGTATATTTCTGCAAAACACTTATTGGTGTCGATGATCCAGCAATTAAATAAAACTTAAGTTCAATAACAGGGAAACAATAGATTCCCACTTCATGTAATTAGTTATCAACAACAACACAGCTAGCGAGATATTCACTCCTGAGCATATACTGTGTCTTCACTGCAGAAGCCACGGAAATCACACAAGAGCACAGGTCGGCTCTGAAATATTTTTGTCCTCCGCGACCACACGCTAACTGCTCCCCTGTCCAAGTCTTTCCGCCGACTGTCCCTCGCGCCGTACTGTCCCAACACTCCCCCGTCCTGTGCCGTACTCTTCACAACTCCCCCTCCATTCACTTCTGTAGTCGCCTCCCTTAGTAATGAGCGCTGTTGTTGACGATAAAGCTTCCGTCATGTTTCCAAGCCAACGCACACTCACAAACATTTTGAAACACATTCGAAATACTGGACTTACATTTAAATAACTTGAAATTAAATAAATATTCCTATGGCTGGGCCATGAGTGCCCTCTAACACACATTATTAAATACATAGACAAATTAAATAAACATACATCAAAGGAATAGAAACAAAATTAATCCAGTAGCCTAATGTATCTGTGCTTTCTAAAACAAAGTAAATAATTGACCAGCTTCTTCATTAATAGCATATATCGGATATAAACAGAGATGAATAAATAGATTTATAAGCATGCTGACACCGTTTTTTGTGTAACTGTAGAGTTCTTATGGCCTGACGCGATCGATAGTAATCGGCCACTTTGACCTGCAATAACTCATGTACTTTTGAAGTTACATGCCTGTATTTCATACCAGTTTAGGTTTACACTAATAGCTTTCTAAAGACATGTTGATCGACGAAATCGGATGAAGCGTTTAGATTTTGGAAATTCGTTGCTGTGTGTTACTTGTATAATTTACAGTCAGATACTAGAAACTAATAAAGATATTGAAAATCTCATTACACCATCAGAATCACCGTGCAAATAATGGTAATGTTCACGTTTCTTTTTGAGGTATCATCATTCATCTGGCTACTATTAATTTCTTTACGAACTGTGAAATGTCTGCCTATAGGTCTCACAAAGTCCGCCACCTTTGCTTGTCTCCTTCATCGACACAGCATCACCATGGAATTACCAGCCACGCGGCCGATGGACCCCAGCTAACATTCAGCACCACGTCCCGCCGACGAGCCACAGCCCGCCGAGAGGCTCCCAACGTGGCCACGCCAACTCAGAACATAGAATATTTCCAGGGCGCCACAACTCGCCTGTTACCTCACACTGGTAAGGGTGTAGAAGACACCTTTGAAAAGTTACCATCTTTCTATATTCATAGGCCTCTGTAGGGACTTGCAGGGTAAGACAAATCTGTCAAGAGACTGCAAAATGTTCTCGCTTCCCACGCCCGGGTTCCCGGGTTCGATTCCCGGCGGGGTCAGGGATTTTCTCTGCCTAATGTGGCTGGGTGTTGTGTGATGTCCTTAGGTTAGTTAGGTTTAAGTAGTTCTAAGTTCTAGGGGACTGATGACCATAGATGTTAAGTCCCATAGTGCTAAGAGCCATTTGAACCATTTGACTGCAAAATGGTACGCTCTTTGTCATGTATATAGGTCCGCGTAGTCAGCGCGTACACAACTTTCCCACTACAGCGCGCCCCGCTAAGCACAACAGCGCAGGCGCAGCGCTCGTCCATCACCGCACTACGAGATGGCGCTCCCATAGAAACGGACCAAATTCTGCTTCCGCCGATCTGCATATTAATATGTAAAGCAGCCAATGAGATCGCTGCTAACGTAGAACCTTTTCTCCTTGTGGATCACACTCGCGCAGTGATACATGAAGGTATTATAAAAAGGGTACAGACCCCCGATTGGTCAGTCTGCATTTGTCTGCACCAGTCTGTACCAGTCTGCATTAGTCTGTACCAGTCTATAGTCAGGTTTAAGTCTACGTCTAATAAAATTACCATATTCCTGTACGAGGCCATGAAGATAAATGTATAGACACTTTTGTCAAGTATCAGAGATATATGTGAGAATAAGATTAACGTACCAATACCAAAGGAACTTCAGATTGTCAATTGTAAATAGTATCCAGAACCAAGTTAAGTAATTTTTGTGCTTGTTATTATTTCAATAAATGTGTGTGAAAATTAATCAAGTTCTGTTTAAAGTTCATCATCAATCTGCTACTCTAAGTGTGCAAGTGGCATTTCTATCATCTGACCTAAAGGCAGAAGATAAACACGCCACGATAAGACCACGAGACATATTGCTGACCTACTTCGTTAAGCGACAGGTCAAATAATCTGATGGTGTCTGTACTGAAGGTCTTACAGTACGCTCACCACACTCTTAATCGACACACTGAAAGCTACCCCAGTGTTATTACATGCCAAACTATGTGGAGAATATTGTGTCAACTATGAGCTGCCCATGGGCACATTTGTTCTAAAGGAGTTGTAATGGGCTGGTATACATGGACATCAAAGAACTGCAATTGGATTGGGAAAGGGCAGGGATCATAGAATGTAAAAAAGTTAGTTAGTTATGTGATCCATTGGTCAATCTCACAGTGACTGTTATTATGTGGAACGTGTCAGGTGCATAAGAAATGCACACATGTATCAAATATTTTTAAAAAAGAGCTTAAGATTCGTTATAGCTCTAGATTTAATTATTACTATTCAAGAAGTCATCTGTGGTATAGAAGGATTTGTAAATAAGATATGATTTCAATTTGTTTTTGAAACTACTAGTTATTTCATATGTTAATTTATCGAAAAGTCTTACAGCGGCATATTTTGCCCCTTTCTGTGTCAAAGATATGTTAAGCAAAGGATAACGTAAATCTTTCTTTTGGTATTATAATCATGAATGCCACTGTTGTTTTTAAACTGGTCCATATTGTTGAGAACAAATTTCATTACTGCGTAAATGTAGCGTGTGGCTGTTGTAAGAATATGTAACCTTTTAAACAGATGCCCACAAGATGTGCGACTATAAGCCCCACACATTATTCTAACCAGTTTCTTTTGAGCATTGAATACTTTTTGCCTAACTGTCGAGTTAACCAAAATATTATTCTGTATGACACCATAGAGTGAAAGTATGTAAACTAAGTTAGTTTTCTAATTTCTATATCCTCAACATTGGCAATTATTCTGACTGCAAATGTTGCTGAACCTAGTCGCTTTAGGACATCCAAAATATGAATTTCCGATTAAGATTCTCATGTACATATATACCCAAAAACTTAGTATACTTTACCATAGACACTAACTTCTATTGACGTGTTATATTTACTGAAGAAACTGTACTCGTTGCAGTACAAAATTGAATATACTGTGTTTTTTCAAAGTTCAGAGCAAGCCCATTCGCGCACAACCAATCAACAACTTTTCCAGACACATTATTTGTATGATTTTCTATTGGAGTTTCTTTTAATGGATTAATTATTATGCTTGTGTCATCAGCAATCAATGTCAGTTTAGCTTCTTGTTTCAGATAAGAAGGCGACTCATTCACATACATCAAGATCAGAAGGGGATACATGATGAACCGCTTTTGAACAACTGATGTAATTTCACCCCAGCTATTTGAAGTGGAAAACTTCCTTAAATCACTTCCTGATCTGTAGATATGACTTAACCCACTCATATGCTGTTGCATTTATACCACAGAACTGTAGTTTCTGTAACATAATGTCATGGTTCACACAATCAAATGCTTTGGATAAGTAAAGGGAAATTCGTATTGGTGACATTTTACTATTTAAAGATTCTATTATGTGGGCAGTGAAATTGTATATTGCTATCTCAGTGAGACAGAATTTTTGAAAGCTCAACTGCGATTTACTAAGTATCCCATTGCTATTGAGATGGCTAACCACTCTTGAGTACATTAACTTCTAGACGATTCTTGAAAATGCTGTAAGCAAGTATCTGTCTGGTAATTATTGACAACTGCGGTGTCCCCTTTTTTGTAGAGAGGCTTGACAATGGCATTTTTTAACCAGTCTGGGAAAATAAATTGAGTTAGTAATCATTAGATATGTGACTCAGAATATCTGCTGTTACTGCTCCATATTGTTTTAATGTCTTGTTAGAGATGCTATCTACTCCTACAGAACATTTACCTTTCAAAGATTTAATGATTTTCCTTATTTCACGAGTGGTTGTTAGGTGTAAGTTAATCTGACTAGAATTTCTCAATACTGACTCTTCCATGTATTGCTTGGCTTTTTCTTCTGCACTATTTTCACCAGTTTTTTCGCCTAGACTTAGGAAATGGTTGTTAAACACATTAACTACTTGTGTAATGTTGGTTAAGATGGTCTCATTCCCTTTAACAGTAATACTACTTACCCCAGTGGTTACTTTTCCTGTCTCCCTTCTATCAACATTCCATATTGATTTGATTTTATTGCTAGAGTCGTTAATTTCATCTCTAATATACATATTTCTTGATTTTCCGACAATACCTTTTATAGCGTAAAATTATTTCTGGGTCTTTATTAATTCTTGCTATCTCATACAGATTTCTTTTTCTTTCTGAAGACACTGTAATACGTGTAGTAATCCAAGGTTTCTTTGAAAATTGTTTATAATAATATTTAAAAATGTGTTGTAATACTATTTTAAAATATTATTATAAGGGTAGATGGTGAGCTTCAAAACGCTATCTGTTATCCTGACGTTCATTGTACCAAATTTGCCTGAGTATATTGTGGTTGACAGTCTACGCCTTAAAGTTAGGCCCTTTGAATCCAATCTAATGCGCTGCCCTAAGTGTCAACGCTATAGGCTTACCACAATGGGTTGCAACGGTCAGGCTGCATACGGCACATGCGGCTCCGCTGCTCACGAACACGGAATTCAATGTGCTGCCTGTCTATGTGTGTCAGTTGCTCCTGATCCAATCCAGCTTGGAGCAAAGAATGTCTCGTCTTCGCAGAAGAGAAAAAAGATTAAGGAAATTAAAGTGACACACCGCATCCGATACTCTGATGCGAAGAAGACCTTTAATGCCTCGCAGTCTCCCACTTTTGTGTAGTCCTTTGCCTCAGTACTGAAGCAGCGTGTACTGGCAACAAGATACTGGCAGCTAAACAGAGCACATCTACTTGCAGTTATCAATATATTTGCGGTTCTAGGTGCTTCAGTCCGGAACCGCGCTGCTGCTACGGTCGCAGGTTCGAATCCTTCCTCGGGCATGGATGTGTGTGATGTCCTTAGGTTAGTTAGGTTTAAGTAGTTCTACGTCTAGGGGACTGATGACCTCATATGTTGAGTCCCATTGTGCTTAGAGGCATTTGAACCATTTTTATCAATATATCTGCATATATACACAGCAGTTAGACACTACACTTTCCTACATCCGACATAGTCGTGGCAGCTGAATCTCCTCTCGGAAAGAATAGCATAAATTCGGGACAGACAGAAGAGAACCAAAAACACGTTTCTGTTGACAAGGCCTTACCGCCGTATCCTATATCCAAACTGGGAACGAAAACCAACAGGTCAGTGGGATCAGGCCCGAAGCCATTAGACCATGCAACCTTTGTCCCCTCGACTGCCATCTCTCCACCACAGAGTAACGAAAGGGGTAAAGGAACAGAAAAACTTCAGCGTTATTCCAAACTTCAGTGGAACTTGAATGTGTTTAGGACATATGTGGAAGAACTAAGCGTCAGGGAAGAGCAAAGTGCATCTACTTTTAAGAGCACATTTTAATTTCTCTGACGTCCCTGATCTACGTAGCAGCATTCTTCACAGAAAGGATGACCTCAGTGAAGAGGGAACTAAAGGAGGAGTAGCTGTTTCGTAAAACACGCCTATCCTCGATTCTCTCCCTCACAACCAGTCTACAAGCAGATGCTGTATCAGTGCATGCGTGCCATAGGTTAACCCTACGTAACGCCACTTGAGATGCTAGGCGAAGAGGCTCTCCGTGACCCCCCTAATCTGGTCCCCGCCACTTCCTCCTCTGTGTTGATTGTAATGCACACAAGGCGTTATGTGGCTCAGCAACCACCTCCGCCAAAGACTGAAGTCTTCTCATATTCTCCTGTTTGTGTTTGTTGAACGTGGGGCGTACACACTGCAACAGGGTCGTTCAGTGCTGTCAACCTCTCTCTTTGCTCTCCAGCCTTTGCACACGCTATACAACGGAAAGCAATGGATGGCTCGCACTCGCTCAGATCACTTCCCGGTCTGTATTCCCCTGCCATACAGAGGGCTTCCCCGAAAAAAGGCCGCCGCGATGGGCGATCAGCGGGTCAGAAGAAACTTGTTGTTTTTTAACACCGTCACAGTGTCCAGTAATGGATAGATAATATTAGCCAAATAATCCACAGCGCCGCTGTAGCACCAGTTCTACAGTGTTCATGCTAGCTAACAAGGCATCCTGTCCCATGGTGGAGTGACGAATGCCGCTCTGCAATTAGGACCAGGCGAGTAAGTTCAAGTGCCGTCCAACTGCAGAGAACCTCGAAGCCTTCGGGTAGCGAGAGCAAAATGACACCGAATTGTTAGTGACGGCAAAAAGAGAATGAGACAAAAATTTCTGCCATCATCAATCGTTCTACTACGAGTTCAGTCGTACTGGAATCCATCAGGAGGATTCCTGCAAGTGGAGGGAGGTATCCAGAGGTGGCCAGTGGCTGCTGTAATGAGGAACAGAAGCCTAAAGGCCAGTCAATGCGACAGTGCCCACATTATGGATGTCTGTTTTGCCTAAGTTAGCGCCACTGCCAGGATTCAGCTTTCCGACGCTACAGAGCGGCTGCTATGAGGGGCAGTTCACACTTGTGAAGAATACAATTGCTTCTTATCCCTGTTGGTGCTGGATTCTGTGTTATCTTCAACTCGTAACAGATCACCTGGTCACGATAGGGTCCATTGTAGAATGTAAAGACACCTCACAGGGTGGAGCAAAGAAGCCCTTCTCGTCCGTTTGAACCTTATTCGAGTATCAGATCACTTTCCCGAAATGTGCTGACAGGCGAAATACTGCACACAGCCGAATATTTATCGCAATGCTGCCCTAACTAGCTGTGTGGAAAACACCTTGCAGCGGATGGCCAGCAGTCTCCTAGTCTGAATCTTACAATACAGACAACTCCTTACTAGTTTTCAATGTGCATTCGGGAGATATTGATCCACCTTTGATAATCTGGCCCTTCTGAAATTAGTTATACAATAGGCTTTCGTACGCTGGCGGGCAGCTCCATGAATGAGGTTTTCGAGGATGTCTTTCCATCTTTATATGCTTCTTCCTCTCATACCACTATTTCACTATCCACACGGTGGTGTCCACTCTGGTCATTGGAGCAGGAAAAGATGTTCCTCAAGGTTATGTTTTAAGTATCACTGTCTCTGCCGTGGCTATTTATAGACTCATGACCATCGTTAAATGTCCTATCTAGTGTTCTTTGTTTGAAGACTACTTCTGTGTCTTTTGTTCCTCTTCGATCCTTGCAAATATAACCTGTCAGCTGCAACTGACTCGCTGCTGGTTTGATGAATGATCAGAGAAGAGGGGCGTTAAATTCTTAACGGAGAAGACTGTATGAGTCGTTTCTAAGCGTTCCTGTTGTGTTTTAAACTTTCTTAAGTTGAAAATGATGGACACTTATCTCAATTTTAAAGACACGGTGAGGTTTCTGGACCTCACATTTGACTCTAAACTCGCTTGGTTGCCACATCTTAGGGATCTGTAGACCGCTAAAGCACTTTGTATTTTAAAATTTCTTAGCTATAAATTCATGGGGAGTTGACTGAACTTCTCTGCTCCAGTTTTATAGGGCCTTCGTGCACAGCGTGGGGATGTGCACTCCCTCTTTTTAAAAATGATGAGCATCAAGCACAATGAAGGAATTCCGCTAGTCACTGGGGCCTTTCGAACCAACCCCATTCAGAGTCTACGCTGAGGCTAGTGAGCCGTTTTTCACATCAAGCGACGAGCCCTTATGGTGCGTCAGGCCTCTAAACACTTTCCATGCCATATACATCTGCAAACCAGACCGTTTCTCGGCCACCAGTGGGAAGGCTCTTTTATACTCGATACCGAGCGATCAGGCATTATGCGATTCGCTTGAAGGATTGCCTCTTTGAGGTCGATGTGGCTGGTTTTACGGTTTTAGTCTAACGCCGGAGCAGTCTCCACTTTGGTTTCCGCAGAGGTCCAAAATTATTTAAGACTGAAAGAATTTTAAGAATTGTTCTCTATATTTTAAGTTTCAATCTCCGCATTTTAACATTTTAGACAGGAATCAGGTTTTAAAATTGTGTACATTTATGACTTCCAAAAGGGGACTCCGCTGTGCGTTCAGTCTTCTTTTCAGGCCATGTTTTCAGAATTCGACTTGCTCGTCACTGTGTTTTCTGAAGAGCTCCGTGCGACCCTGAAGAAAATGGAGCATATGAGGCGTCTTCAGGGCAAACCATTTCTCAGCTGCTACCATTGACATAGTGTCCTACAATCGTTGCAGAACCTGTATCCAGCAGGTTCGTCGCTCCAAATCACTGGTTTCCACTCATCCACTGCCGTCGCCCTTTACGTAATGTGACCAAGCGTACTGGAAAACCAGTACTGTCCCGGTTTGTCACCATAATACAGGGTGTCCCGAGAAGTCCCGGTATTCGGTTTTTAAATAAATTTTATAAAATTCTGTACATTTTCAGAGATTTCGCCTGGATTAAAAACACGGCACGATAAATTTATATATTTTAGCTTATTTCTCTAACATCTATGGCCCCACAGTAATATTAGTATCAATATTGATACACCGAAATAATACTTTACAGTATTTCTGGCGGTACTGCTGCTAGAGAGCAGTTGTATCGCAACCGTTCCAGGCGTTGCAATTTGAGAAGAGTTATGAAACCGTCCGATTGTCGAACCACTTACCACTGTCATTGTCAACGTAGTGTAGTTGCTGATGTGTCAGACAAGCAGTACCAGTGGCCTCTCGTATTAGTCAAATTGTTGCCACTCAGTTACAAAACAGAGTGCAGAAACGTGCCTGCAAATTCAGTGACTTAATAGATGGAGTGGACTTTTATCGAGAAAGCTCGATTTGATTATGAAGCAGAGTGTTTGGTATGTAACTGTTTTAGTAGCTTCGGTCACAGTGAGCGTTCTAACATAGACGATCATATCAAGTCAAAGAAACATATTAGCAGATTTATTGCACCTAACTGTAGTAAACCCTACAAAATTATTTTGTAAACCCTCAAGCGTAGACACGGAAATCCGATCAGCCAGCTAACCTACCACACGGTAAAACATCACCAAATCGTTGCAGCTAGTGATTGCACTAATGAGCTTAATAGCGTTATGTTTCACGACTCTTCCATAGTAAAAAAGTTTAGCTTGGTCATAACTAAAGAATCAAGATTAGTAAGAGGAGTTATTACTCCCCAGAGTTTAAAGGAAAGCCACGAGAACACGAAAAAGTTTTCTTTCTGTGGGGTACCCACTAATGCCAGCAATCATAAGCTGCTAAAATCTTTTCGTTTGTTGTTCAGCTTTTCGAAGAAGATAATGAAGGAATTCAGTCCAAACTTTTGAAGATGAGATCCCTACCTAATGAAACATCTGACGTAATTTCAACATTTCGTGTGAAATTATCAGAGGTCTGACTTCGAAAGAAATAAATGTGTGGCATTTTGTGGGGACAATACGAACACCAACTTTGCTGGTTTAAAACGACAAGGCAAATGCAACGTATTTACCTAAATTAAGACAACATTGCATGAAAACATGGATGGCATAGGGTTCCCTGCACGTGTTTTATTCAATTACGTGCAGACATCTGCTGATAGTTTCAGCTATGGTGTTGACGTATGATTGTGAAGGGATTCTCGTACTTTTCTATGAACACAATTAGAACAGAGTGGCTTAAGGAGCTCTAAGATTGTGTATGGACTGAATATATGAATATAATTTGTCACTTAGAAACCTGCTTGTTATCACTGCTCCCTTGAATGATTAATGAGGTTGTTTGAACCTTTAAGAGATTTTTTTCCCTAGGTAAAGAGTAGGCACCCATAACATTGATTTAAATTTTCAGAAATCCTTTCAGTAAAGCCTACTTATTGTTCATTGAAGTCAGATTAGCGCTTTGCAGCATGGAATAAAGGATAGGGAAGCGAGTACCAAAAGTGTATCCGAGGTAAACGGTGTCATGAAAAATACTCTTGAAACTGTTACTAAGAGAAAAGACCAGTAGTTCATTTCTCTAATGTCAAATCTGTTCTTACGAGAGCAGAAGTAAGACAACCAGCAGAAAAGGACTTTAAAGAAGAATCTGACAAATTTTGTGACACTTATATAGAATATCTGCGCAAGTGGAGCACCTCGTATTCACCATTCTTGTTGGTGTTATTGGATGTTACTGAAGAGAGTGTCGAAGTGTGCAGTGTTGAAACTTCCTGGCAGATTAAAACTGCGTGCCGAACAGAGACTCGAATTCGGGACATTTTCCTATCGTGGGCTAGTGCTTCTGGGAAAGTGATGAAGAGACAGTTTTGTTGTTAGGAGGGTAAAAAATTGAAATCGATGACTGCATTTTCTTTGATCAATTCGAGACATTGGCAAATTTCGTTGAAGGAAATCATCACAAGTGGAATGATGAAAACTAAGCACCATTGCAGTGTCATGAGAAATTTGTGATTTTTTTTAAAAAGTAGTGACCATCTTCAGCAGTTCTTTGAGGTGGTAATAATTGCTACGTGTTTGTTTGAAATAACAGCCCATAACTCGAATCTATAAAGAATATTTTCGTTCGTCAATATCCTGTGGACTGATGAAAGGAACAGAATGGATGTGGACTCTCTTGAAGCAATCCCACAAACCTTCCACGCCTACAAAATCGACCATGTAGAGCTTTACCACAACGTCTCAAAGAGCAAAGATGCCATGCAGAAAGCTGGAAGCAGTGAAAAATACCCTCTCCTCGAGGGACAGTCGCCGGCGGCTGTGGCCGAGCGGTTCTAGGTGCTTCACTTCGGAACCGCACTGCTGCTACGGTCGCAGGTTCGAATCCTACCTCGGGCATGGATGTGTGCGATGTCCTTTGGTTAGTTAGGTTTAAGTAGTTCTAAGTCTATGGGACTGATGACCTCAGGTGTTAAGTCCCATAGTGCTTAGAGCCATCTGAACCGTTTGGGGGACAGTCAAACCCATCTTGTAGACATAAAGCTGATGTTAATTTTATTAAATATTCTGTGGCTGTGATATTCTGAGAAATCATAACAAATTTGTTTTTATTTTGTATATTACCAACAGTTAAACAGGTACTGTAGTAACAAATCAGAATAATTTTGTTTTTATACTTTTTACTTAATCTGGAGCCCAGATCCACCACAGTTCAGATGGTTGTGTCGTTGTTTTCTCCTAAAATTGTTTGATCATCCTATCTTAGACAACGTTATTGTCCATTGCAAATGACTACAGAAATATGAAACTTATGAGGAGGTCCTTGGGCTTTATACCCAATTCTTTTTAACTCCCTACACACAGTTATGCTATTTGGAATGCTGGTAGCACTTTGGGACTTACAAGTGATCCGTTCTGCTGTTTTACTACCTTCTTTTCTTCGCTTGGTCTTAATATAGCTGTGGTTGTTGCTGAATGTTTTGACTTTACTAACATGTCAGCAACAGTTTAGGTGGCTGCATTTAGAAGGGTTGAAATGTCTCTGATGATCTGTTACTCGGTTGATGTTCAATGGCTAGTTCATGTTCAAAGGTACTGAGCGCTCTCGACCGACCCATTCTGCTATTACGTCTGTCTATTGTCAAAACTCCCTCACATCCTTTACTCTGGCAGGTCCGCTTATCGTGACATCTAGTGGTTAATTCCGCACTGTATACTTCTGATCGCATAATGCTGATGCTTTTATTCTTATCTACTTTGTGCTCAAATGCTATTTATTAAAATATGCGGGCATGCCGATTTGACATTTGTAGCATACCGCCTTCCCGGTGTTGCGGTTTTAACGGCCAGCAGTGTACCTGCTGTAGACATCATGCAGCTACAAGTATCGCCCCACTAGGCAGGAGCGGCTGCGGACACACAGCTTTTGCGGGCGCAGCGAGTAAACAGCGCGGCGTTGCCATGCAGTGCAGCGGGTGGTGATAGGGGCCGTGTTTGCCGCGGCAGATAAGGCGCGCCAGATGGCCGCTATAGGCAGCCGTCCCACAGCCGATTATCGATACCCTGGGGGGGGGGCTTTGGCTCCACTGCTGCACGAGACACATCCTCCAGCGTTGCCGCCCTGCGCCGCTGCGACCACACCGAGTCAGTCATCATATGCTGGTCAGAAAAGTATTTTCCCCTTCCAAGAACTGTTCTCGAATTTATCTTGTTCACTGTGGACACATTTTAACGCTGCTGTTGTGGTGTGAACCACTGGTTCCATAGGAGGGTGATAGCCACCTTCGTAGCAGTGGGGTGGTGGACATTTGCTTACCTTTATCGAATGGAATGAGAAAGTTTACTTATCAGATAACAGCAAACAAAATCAGACATTAATTTAATTTTCTAAAACTATCACACCACCAGCCATTGGACATTGCAACATCATGGAGGTGGCATGCAACAAAAGTCAAATTATCATGAAGCTTAATTTTAATGCAATCACATAAAAGCTCTGGGTGGCTATAATTAAACTGATGATATTCTCTATGCTGCAATGCAAGCTGTAAACATCGCAGGCCATTAAAACATCGTAGTTATGTTCAGTAATCATTGGACCCGTGCATTATGCTGAAAAAATAATAGTTGCATTTTCTGCCACCAGATGAAAACTTGGCGTTATAAGCAATCAGAACGTGATGTAGTTGTAAGAAACGGGGGCAATGATCAATCACATGATAACAGTGGTTCTGGAAAGTTTATTAGCGTTTGGCCACACGTTCCAACATGCATTCGGCATGGTCTTTCGACTGTCAACATGCTGCATTTGTAACATGGCATGGTCGCCACTTGCTCGCAGCATATTCGGCATAATGAGAGCAATATGTCAGCATCTGCTATGTTTCAGGTCAGGAAGTGTCAGGATACATCCCTGATAGACACAATCTTTCAGATAGCCACACAACCAAAAGTCACACGGATTTAGGTCAGGGCATCTGGAAAGGCATACATCTTGAAACTGCCTAGATTTCATGCACGTGTTACTGAATGTCTCTCCAGCTCTTTCACCTGGGAAGCGATGTGTGGTGTTACCCCATCTTACATGAAAATAGTGGTGTTGACACAGTTGCGTTTTTGCAAAGGTGTAATCACATGTTTCACACGGATCAACATGTAGTTGTCACTGTACTCATAAAACACCCATCAGGTGTCACCTTCTCGAAAAAAGAAAAGGACTAAGAATGAAGGAGCTTGTGAAAATACACCATACAGTTCTGTAATATGAGTAAAAACCTCATGCGATAGTGGTTAGCACACTGGACTCGCATTCGGGGGGGACGACGATTCAATCCCGTCTTCGGCCATCCTGATTTAGGTTTCCCGTGATTTCCCTAAATCGTTTCAGGCAAATGCCAGGATGGTTCCTTTGAAAGGGCACGGCCGATTTCCTTCCCAATCCTTCCCTAACCCGAGCTTGTGCTCCGTCTCTAATGACCTCGTTGTCGATGGGACGTTAAACACTAACCACCACCACCACCACCCATGCGATGGTTGTGTGTATTTATGGCATTGTGCTGAGTGAAATGTGTCTCGTCTACACGAAGGATATACGCTGGCCACAGCCGGCCGCAGTGGTCTCGCGTTTCTAGGCGCGCAGTCCGGAACCGTGGGCTGCTACGGTCGCAGGTTCGAATCCTACCTCGGGCATGGATGTGTGTGATGTCCTTAGGTTAGTTAGGTTGAAGTAGTTCCAAGTTCTAGGGGACTGATGACCACAGCAGTTGAGTCCCATAGTGCTCAGAGCCATTTGAACCATTTGAACCCTGGCCACATGTTATTTATTTCCATACATGCCAAGGATTGAAGCCCATCTTAAGACTTCATCTGCTGCACGTTCTCAATTTTGCAGGGACACTTGAGTAAAAGATGTTTGGACTGTTGACTAGCGAAGAGACAGTTCCCCTGACACAGCTTAAGCACTGGTTGTAGGATGTGAGGATGTGTTACACAGTCGGCTGTAGCTACAGCAACTTCATCAATAACTGCAATGGGAATGCGCTGCCTCCCTCTCGTTGCTACAAGGTAGTTACCTTACGAGCAGTGCACTATATTTCTTCTCATTAGACATTGCATTTTCTGCAGAGAATTTTAACCTTCTTAACCATTTACACCAACAGTCACTTCGCAAAAGAAATCAGCACATGTCACCAAGCAACAAACAGATTACTGAAGCTAAAACAGGAAACATTTCACATTCTTAGAACTTGCAGCGCCATATTTTCGTCTAGTTGCAGAAAGGCCCCCCATTATTTTTTCAGCATACTCTGCAAGTGCAATGATTTATGAACATACCTACGACATTTCAGTAGCCTGTGATGTGTAGACCTTGCACTGCAGCAATCGGAATACCATCAGTTTAATTACAGCCACCCGGTATGAGGGAGTCACCCCATCTACATCTACGCATATTATAAATTAAAGACTACACCAAAATTTCTGTCTCTATGATTAAGCTAATCTCCGAAAGTGCTATAGGGATTTTGATACGGTTTTTATTCATGGATGAGTGATTCATAAAGGATGATTGAATGCAAATTTTTATCATGAGTGTGTAATATATGTGTTGTTATTTGCTCCATATTTAATTGGCGTATGGAGTGACATCTGGTGGTGATGATAGAAGCTACAAGGTGGTTGGCTACAGAGGAGGTGGTATCTGGTGGGAAAAGCAGTTAAGTGAACAGCCATTGCAGCTCCAGAATCTGTCAGGTTTGGTGATCTAACGGTAAGACACATGTCTTTTGACTGAAACATCATGAAACTGAAGTGCGTTTGGACTTCTGATTTTTCAGTCTGCCTTTCAATCTAGCATTCATCTCTCAGTGGTGTGGAGATAGCTAGGAATGACAGACGGTTTGTTTTGGATTCCACGTTAACCTGTATGTCCACATTCCCCAGTTGGGAAACGGGGTTGGACAGGGAGACACAAGTAGCTGATATAGCGTCCAATTGACTTGCACTAGGATTCTGGGCCACATGACATTATTATTACCAGAGTCTATAAATCTGTACATATATTCCTCGATTATACATCTTATAAATTGAAGTCCCCCACCATGTTTTTCCGTCTGTGTATGAAAGCCAATCTCAGGAACTAATTTAGGGTTTTTGTTACAGTTTTCATTAATAGACACACTGATTCAGGAGGAGGACACATTCCTCACACATAGGCGATGAAATTATGTTATATGAACATGGGTCTCGAAATGCTTTATTTCCACGTTAAAGCTCACATTCTGCAACTCATCAGTCATGGGAAACGCACGAGAACAGAACGTTAGAAACATGGGGAGGATGAACTCTTGGTGATGGCTGGTTACGTTGTGCACTTCCAATGTTTTGTTTTACACATACCTGTTGCCAAGGAATGCATATAATTGCACGTTTGCAGGTAACATCAACTGCTCCAGTAATCAGTATGACCGTTGCAAGGCCACAGG
The DNA here is from genome assembly GCF_023897955.1 of Schistocerca gregaria. Taxonomy (NCBI): domain Eukaryota; kingdom Metazoa; phylum Arthropoda; class Insecta; order Orthoptera; family Acrididae; genus Schistocerca; species Schistocerca gregaria. Next base: position 309,094,924 of record NC_064925.1, on the reverse strand, counting down.
TTACTACATAAAGTTAATCACAGACTTTACTCTAGCAATAGCAGAGTGCACAAATGGAGAGACGGCAAATGCTAATTTGATGTTTGGATTAGTTGGCGGCAAAGATGCTTGAGAACAACGTTTATACCCAGAGATATTTCCATAACTAAGGCGCCCCGGCAGGCAAACGTATGAAGCCATTGATCGTCGACTTAGGGAACATGGGGCACTTAAGTCTTGATACTCGCCACTGGGGGAGGCCTAGAAGGATGAGTACAACAACGGGAAGTGGCAGTTCTACATGAACTTGACGACGACCCTAGTGTCAGAACAAGGTATGCAGTTGGAACACTGAATGTTGAACACATCATTGTGTTACACGAGGACCAGCTGTACCCATCCCATTTGCAGCGTGTGCAGACACTATCAGCAGCTGATTTTCCTGCATGGGTACTCTTCTGCGGATGTTTTATTCAACGAAGTTCCAACCCTAATTTTAGTGCAACTGTGCTGTTCAGAGATGATGAGTCGTTTCAACGAGAGACATCAGTTCTCACGCAACTATTGAAGCAAGTCACCAACAAACATTTTGTGTCAATGTTTAGGCCGGCATTGGTGGTGACTGTTTGGTAAGGTCTTACTTTCTTCCACCCAGGCTCAACACCCAGAGTAATCATAACGTCGTTGACAATTTTGTACCTGATCTGTTAGCAGATGTGCGTTTAGGTGTGCTACAAAACGTGTACTTCATGCACATCTGAGCACCTCCTCATTTTAATGTTCATGTCAGACGGCTTCTAAACAATAAATTCGGTGACAGATAGACAGGTAGAGATATACCAGTTGCCTGGCCTCCACGCTCTCCCACTGCATTTTTATTTGTGGGAGCATTTGAAAGCTCGTGTGTATGGAACGCCAGTCTCTGCGCCCATGTTATGGAAGTGCACAAAACCGTATACAATACTCCAGGGATACACCAGCGCACCCGAAAGTCACTATGGCGGTGGACTGACGCACGTATCAGTGCCCACGAAGGGCATACTGAACATGTCCTGTGAGAAAGATTTATTTGTGGTTTACTGGTGCATTCTGTTCGGGTGTGTTTCGCATGATATAACATGGAAACTATGCATTTCGAGATCCATGTTTGTATAACATAATTTCTTCATCTACATGTGAGGAATGTGTCCTGCAATTTGAGCTATACATTTTTGTCACACTGTGTACAATTTATTACCACTATGTCAAAAAAGTCGTCTGGCTGTAGATACTTGGCGCTGTCCTTGCAGGCCCGGGGAAGGTCGTTAGCTCTGTATATAATGAAAGATTACATGGCATATTTCTTATTCAGAAAGTGAATTTTTATTCTTTCCCAGAACATGTTATGCCTTGCATAAGAAGGAGAAAGACTCCCTGTACATGTCGGAATTTGAGAGTAGCAACGTCATTCCCACAAGCAGTTAGCACCACAGAAAACAAATATATTGTTTCCTCAGCGATATATGGTTGTACACCCATGTGACGTGCCTTGAGTCAGCATAAGGACTTGTTTTCAGAAACAGACAAGAAGACGATTCTGGAGCACCGCAGCATGGCGACCATTGGTGTGGCTTTCACTCACGCACTGGACACACGAAAGGCATCATCTCGCCTTTTCAAACAACTCACAGTTCTGCACGTTGCATTACGATCGCTGTACCTGTATGTGGATGCTCCAAGAAGAACTGACGTAGCCACATTGCATTTTTCATTTTTCACACCTGGTGTGACATTTTGGTTTGGCGCTGGATGTGTTACGAGACAATTTTTCCAGTAACAGTCTAGCAACGTATCCTAATTCGTAAGAGGAATCCCCATTTCATTCGAATACTTAACTGACAACAAAGAAAGTAACAAACAGCTGTACAAGTGATTGACAGTAAATAACTAATGCAGATTGACTATTGTCCATAAAATTCTTCGGGGTTTCAGACCGCATTGTCAACTATAATTGACAATGCGGCCTCAAACCCAGAATATTATTGACTGTGACAACGGCCGCGGAAGCCAACGTTTACAACCTGTCTATTCTTTTACTCTTGATTAGTATTTGCATGCCTTGTAGAAGTGGGAAAACAATGAAAGCACCCAACTATCAAAAAAATGGCAAGTCGATCGCCAGAAGTAGCAAAGTAAGCCACTCCTCACCACCGGTCCTTGGAAGGCCGTAGGATGAGGACCAAGTGACAATCGCCGACTGGGCAATGGCTGTTGCCTTGAGCACAGCTGCAGACCATCAGGCTCTGTGCATAAAAACAAACAGCTTCTGATATGCGGTGAACTGCAGGCAAACACATTTATAATCTGTAAATGGAGTGAGGAAGATCACCCTTTTCAGCACAAAATGTCGTTGTACTAAAAAGCTGACCATTTCCTCAGAAAACGGACGGTTAGGGGACCCATCACTTCTGGCTCTTCAGAAACGTGGTACACCTCCAAAAGTTTTTATTGTTCAAACAACAAATGTTTACACAATGTGAGACCCCCCAGCATTGCTTTACATAAATAAATTATAGTTAGAGAGAGATACCGGACGGTTGTGACACAGAGCACCACACTGAGAGAAGAAAGAGTCAGAGAGAGAGTGATACATCTTGTTCCATAGAGAAAGTTACAGGTTGTCCAGCTAAGGAAGGGGACTAGAGTTTGGTAAGAAGCAGTTTGCTCTATCAGCACTCGAAAGATCTGCAATAGCACCCATCAAACATCTTTCCTTTTAACTAAAACTCCATCACAAATCAGACTTCGGCTTCGCTTCCAACCTTGAAGAAGGCCTTCAGGAGCCTCCGCTAACAGACGTCTACGCTGAGAGCCACACTTGGTCGCTCAGCCGTCTGAGATGAGGTATTGGAACTTTCTGGGCTAGTCTGAACTTCGTGACTGACGAGGAGTACTGGTTCTGGGACATATCGATTCCACAGCCACTTCAGCCTGCAATAATAACGTGAAATCGAGCTGCAACCCAGAGATCAAGTGCAGGGACATTAAAGTCGTTTTAAGGTAATCTGATTACTTCAAGCTTCACTCTCAAGACTGGGATTTTAGAGCCATGAACAGTTGCTTTCAACTCCAACTACAACCGTTACTTCATGTCTTCTATAATACAATTTATTTTCAATTAACATTATGACAGTCACTGGGCATTTAACGATTATAATTAATTTATCTGCATGATTATTAGCATCTTTTCTCCCAACAGCCTATGTCAGATACGCCAAGTTTTTAATAGATTAGTATTGCCACAGCTTGCTATTGCTTATTTATGATTTTGCATTTCACGATTAACGTTGTCACACGTCCCCATCCGTTTAACTATTTTTTTATTGGAATTAATCAAAGTAATTGTAATTCGTGTCTCCTTCAATAGTCATGAATTTCCCCATTCATTATTTCTAAAAGTACCCTTATATACTTAACCAACGCCTGCCAGGATTCAATTCAGTAACGTGGAACGTCAATCCACAACATACACAGAATACAAAAGCAGATCCCCAGCAGGTGCACAACATGATCAATTGTGTTTTGCGAAACTTGTCACTGGGAAGTCCGGACAGTTGGTGTTGTGCTTCTGACGTGTAATGGCCAATGGTTGTGCCGTATCTTGGATGTCTATGTGACACCAGCTTTCACCAAGACAGTGCAAAACTGGTTGTTGGACTCGCCGTGCTGACCTACCTCTAAAGAGCGAGTCACACTGACCTACCCGTTCTCCAGATATCTCACTCACTGTTGACGTCTGGCCATCAGTTGCCCCGACAGAGGCACGCCTCCAGTCGCCACCCACTGCTGCAGATGAAGTTGGGCACGGAACGACGTACCCGCAGTTTTTATCCAAGTGCAGCTGGATGCAATGCCCAGCCGGCTCCGTTATTGCCAGAGGCGGTATCTCTGTGTGCTAACTTTTGTACTCTCTGTACTCGCAAATACCTATAAATTTAATCATGTGTTGTTGTACTCTACGCATACAATGGGAAAAATTTCGTTATTTGATATACTTCTTGCTATTTCAGTTTTATTGGAAACAAGCGTACATAAGACATAACAGTTGAAAACTATTCGATTGATTAAAATTATAGGTTCATAAAATCGGTGTTATTTTTGCACAGACACTCTTTTTAACACGGCATATAAATGGAAAATGTGCTTAATTATAACTGTCTTAGGAATTAGTAATTTCATTTTTACAAGCAGCTATAGTCATACCACATGTTCTGTTATCGCACGTGATTGGATGTCCATAGACAGACAATTTCAAACAGCCTCAGATAAATCCTAAGTAGGAAATTCTGCAAACTTACCTGCCAGAGACAACCTCTTTACCAGCCGAAAATTGACGGTATTGAGACTATCTGGTGTGTTATGTACTACAACCGGTGAAACAGTATAGTTAGTGACATAACTAGTGTGTTTTGGCAGCATATTTTCTCACAGTAAGGAAGTAGTGTATTCAATATTCACTTATAGGTTTGAAACAAAGACTCATTCATCATTAATCGTAACAATGTCTGTGTTTATACAGTGTCTGTATGTTCACAATACAATGTTCTTCAAACATGTATACGTGTCTGAAGGAACATACACTGTTTTTACCATTACATACTATGACAATGATTCGCATTTCGCGAATCCAGAATGACGTCAACTATTCGTGACAAATGAAGTGCTGGACTGGGACGTGAACCCAAATTCCCGCTTATCGCGAGAGGTCGCCTTCGACTTTTCGACTACCTGAGCAGAACTCTCCAAGACATGGACGCCTGGGTCTGTCGTGGAGGTGGGCTGTGAGAACCGAAATGGTTAAGGCGACCGCTAGCAATAAGTGCGAAATCCTGGTTCACGTGCCAGTCCGACAAAAATTTTCATTTGTCACAAACAGCTGATATTAATCCGGATTTGCAAAATGCGAATAAATTTCGTAGTAAAAACTCATTATTTTCTCTTTGTAGCTTTTGCGTCTGAGTTGTCAGATGATATTTCCAAATAGAGCTATGAAAAATGGATAGGTCTACACAGTCTGTCAAAATTTAAAATTAATTTTCTTTCACTTTCCCATACCAAAGTCTGAGAAATACAACAATGTAGGCTAGTAACTGGAAAAATCTGCTCTCTCTTGTCACAAGGCCCGCTTGGTGTTTACAAAGTGTCTTTATTAATAGACCCTACTCAAATGTGAGAAACCACAGAATATCTGGAAAACGTTTCCATTTCTCAGTATTATGAAGGGCCATCAGTTATGTGCCTTGAGGAAATAAAGTTCTTTTTGTTAAGACATCTTTCCTCTTCGACCTCCTAGTGGTCAGCACACTGAACTCTTATTTCGGAGAACAATGGTTAAAATCCCCATCCATCCATCCTTCCAGATTTAGGTTTCCCTTGAGTTCTATAAATCGCTCCAGGCAAATGCTAGGCTGGCGGCTTTGGAAACGACCCAACCGATTTCCTTCCCCATCCTTTCGTAATCCTAGCTTGTGCTCCATCCCCAATGATCACGGTATCAACAGGATGTTAAACTATAATCTACCTACCTTCCATTTTATCTTAGATAGCTAGCTAGATACAGTAGAAATGAAAATGTCGTGTGGAATTGTTGGGTGGGATTCCCACAGGTTGGAAACAGCAGCCTGTAGGATAAAGGGTTCTTCCTCCACATACACTGGTTCAAAAATGGTTCAAATGGCTCTGAGCACTATTGGACTTAACATCTACGGTCATCAGTCCCCTAGAACTTAGAACTACTTAAACCTGGCCCCTCCCCTTGCGGATATGTGAGAATTTTGTCGTATTTGTGTTTGTATAGGTGAGTGTAGTTGAGAGTGCCGTGTTAGGTTTGTGTTGTATGAGCAAGAAGAGAGAAGAGGAAAGGTGAAACTCAAACCCAATACAAAGCCCACTTCTCTCGATTAACACGTGCTGGGCAGTCGAGCTTAATGTCCCCATCCCTTGGACGGATCACTATCAACAGTGTCACATGGCCTCAATAATGACACACTGCAGTGAGGGTTCGAATTTAACCCAGAGCGCGCTGGCGCTACAGTCGCAGGTTCGAATCCTGCCTCGGGCATGGATGTGTGTGATGTCCTTAGATTAGTTAGGTTTAAGTAGTTCTAAGTTCTAGGGGACTGATGGCCTCAGATGCCGTAGTGCTCAGAGCCATTTTAACCCAGAGCATTGACGCAAAAATGGGTGGTAAGTGATCAGGAAAATTTCATCCTCCAGCAGGAATCGAACCAGCTTACATCCGCGTTGTGTCCACCGTACAGGCCTGCATTAGATACTACGACTAAGGAGGCCGATGCCAGAGACAGGAATTTCGTAGTAGGGCCTCATGCACTGGCCTGTTAACTGGAACGAAGAGGTAGTGCAGGAAATTTTGTTTGCTATAAATTTGACTCCCGGAGTATAAGGGGTGTGGAAAACGTTCTCGTTTGAGGGCGTTGCGCGACTCCGATGCTGGTATGTAAACACTAACATGTTGACAATGGATTAGTGTGGCATTGGTGTCTTTCCATTCCACGTGCGGTAAATGAGAAAACGAGTATGGCGACATTATTACCAAATGTTACCAAACAGAACCAACATGTTGTTATTCTTTTTTGGCTGTTAGAGGACGAACACCGGTAGACTCCATCAGAGAAGCGTTTATGTCGACAACCACCGTTCTGGAATGGAGCTCCAAGTTCCGTGCTGCTTCATGATAAAGCAAGTCCCCACTTCGCAAATGACGTAACGCAGAAGCAAGTGTGAAATACTCGAGCATCCTCCCTACAGTCCGGATCTCTACCCATGCGACTACCATGCCTTCGGTCACTTAAGAAAGGCGTTGAAGGGCCGATGATTCCTGTGGGACGAGGTTGAGCAGCAGGGTTACGGATTTCTTCACGCAGCAGGCCACGGTATTTTACCAAACGCTTATCTTCAGTCTGATGATGCGTCGGTGGGATGATTCCGATAACGCTCAGGATAATTTTGCCTGATTCTAGACTGTGTGGCCTTCGAACGAAAATTTTTTGTTCGCCTCTTATACAACGCTCTCCTGTATTCAAAAGACAGAAAGAATTTTTCAAAGAAAAGAAACTACACCATTTATTCGTGCAACCTGTTGATTTGTCTCACGGATTTAGATACAGGACTCACGCTTCCCATAATCACGTAGGCTAAGCAAATACGAGAACGAGTGCCTTCGGAACAATTCCAGTTACCAGCAGGTAGTAGCCCTGAGCTATCTCAGCCACCTCGGAGTAGTAGTTTGAGGGCCCATGTTTCAATCTACGCCAGAGTATTTCGTAGTGAACATGCTCTCCGGCGGGACTGCAGTTATAGTGAGTAGAACTCGGAGGAAAATGCTTCTTCATAAATGATTTGCTTGCAGGTTCAAACAAATTGTTAAAATGTGGTATTACGCGGTGGACGTGCAACGTTAAGAGTTGTTCTAGGTTTTATTAAAACTCCCTCCACTGTAAACACAGGAGTGACCGAGACAACCGCAACCACGCGAAATTAGCTGGTTACAAAATTAATTGGCAGAAAATATTTTGCGATCTGAAGAGGAAGATATATCTGACAATCAAAACTAATATATAAACAACTGAAACATAACACACTACGGAAATAACCATTAAAGATGTCGGCAGCTTACGTAAATTTATTTATAAAGACAGACAGGAAATTCTGTGGAAATCATCTGCTGGTCACTACTCATGAGGTTCATGTTATTTTGAACTCATTAAACGTGAAAACTACAAATAACCCGCATTTGTTGTTATGAAAAATGGTGACAAAAATACTGCAATATTTTGCGTGGCATAAAACATCAGCATACTCAGTAGTGTGACACAGTATATGTCAGTGGAAATTTCAAGTATTCCACAAAGCATGTTGTCAGCCGTTGGGCTTGTTAATAAAATTATATTCTAATAGTATTTTCTTCGTTGGGCGATAAGGAAAACTTCATCTCATCAGCATGCTTTTTCAACAGTAGCTGATATGTATGATGGTCTAGGTCTGAAAGTATCTGGACCAAGGATGTTTCCACACTTTAAAGAAAGCGTAATAAAACTTGAAAGTCAAGTGTTGACTGATGTAAAAATACAACGATGTAAATTCTATCTAATACACAGCTGGTAGCTTGAGATACATTGGGACTTGCACGTGACTACTACTGCAGAAAGGAAGTCGGCAAGTCTCTGCCTTTTGCAGGGTGATTCAGTGATGATGTCACAAACTTTTAGGGCTGATGGAAAATGACAAACGTATCAATTTCAGACAAGGGCACTGGTCCACAGAAGACCAGGTCAAAAGTTATGAGCAAAAATCGTTCTGATACCTCTGGCATGGACCTCTTCGACTGCAAGCTCTTTTCTGTATTTTACGAGGAGGCAGTATGGTCCCAAACAAGAAAAAAAGTTCCAATATACACAGGCCCTAAAACGCATACCTTAAAAACTAAGTGCAATTGTTCATCTTTACTTCCGTGAAACACATCTCTTCTACTGAACGAGTGCTCATAGCTCTTAAGTTACGCATTTTAGCTCTCATGTTAACTACGAAAGTTTTTCTTGTTTTGACCCATACTACTTCCTTCCAAAATACGGAAAGCAACTATCTAGCAGTAGAAGAGGTCCACTGTCAGAACCATTACAACTACTTTCGCGTATAACTTTACACTCGGACGCTTCCGAACCAGAGTCCCTTATTTGAAATTGATACATTTTACCTTCTCCGTTAGGCCTGAAGTTTTGTATCATCACCATAGAATCACCCTCTATGTTTGGTTTGCCAGTGCTGGTTCCTGGTATGATTTGTGACTGTTTTTCCTCCATCCGTGTTGGCAGAACTGCAGTAAGTACCACAGAGAACAACCAAAGCTTGCGAAAGTTCCCGCAGCAAGTACAATAATAAGTTCTTCTCCTGTAGCCCAGAAAAATTCAGATTTCTGGAGGTACTGAAGCATTTTCACCTCGACGCCAAAACTGCAATTAATACCTTGTAAAACAAGAAAAAAAGAAGAGTCTGGTCTAGTATGCAAATTCAGGACGTAGCAAGTAGCAAACTTCAAAGATCGAAGTATTACCAAAACGCAGTAAGCAAAATACGTTTACTGTAAAATAAAACATCGAATTCAAAAGTATTGACAGTTTTAGATATCAGCATACATCGTAGGCTAGTACAACAATAAGCTTTCAGCTATATTTAAAAACAAAAAAGTACAATATAAATTGTAAATATGTTTGGGTTATGTGATAATTCGCTCCCTGGTGGTGCACCTGAAGCGATACAACAAATAATACAGATGGAATATTATGATCTGTAGAAAAATACTGGTTATGTTAACGCTGAAGTTGCTTTATCGTCTTCTTGTGTCTTCGCCTTTTTATCGCTTAATAGAGCTTATGCAGACTGGAGTATAGCCGTTCATTGTCAAATAATAACCATTCAAGTGAAGAAACGGGTGTGCCGCAAGAGGCATTTGTCCTATTTTTCTGACTGCAGGAGATGTGGGTCGAGCCCTCCAGATGGCCCTTACGGATCCAGGAGGCATGGGTCTTGTTTTTCTAGTAGCACGAGATTAAATATCCGTTCCTTAAGTGATTGTCTCTTTTGTAGGCAGTTAGTTGCTAATATCAGAAATGAAATTTATGTTATTTATACGCTTGACAAATCTGGAATGGGCATCCCAACCTAGAATATTGCTTAACTGACTGTGAATAATAGCGAGCAGCACAGACATGGGATGAAATGAAATGAAATTATTGCATTGGCCAAGAGATCCTTCTGGTACAAGACTTTCTATTGGTGAATATCACAGGAAATCATAAGTACAACACAATCACCCAGTCCCCGAGCAAACAACATCCCTTACCTGGTCAGAAATGGAATTGGGATCTTGCGTCTAGGTGTAGAGATATTAGTCACTACCATGAGCAGTGGACACTCGCGGGGGACACTAAACGCATACAAATGAAAGCAGTCTGAATGGTCACAGATTTTTTTGATCAATATGAGAGTTTTGAAATATGATTTGGTAAAGAGTAATTTCGTAACTGAAAATGTCCCGGTACAGTTGTTACTGAAGTGGTTGCTTACAATCTGCTGGCAGCCATTTAAGAAGTCGTTCTTCCCGTGCTCAAAACACAACGGAAGAGAAAGATACTTGCTACATTACTGAGTGCTGCTACGGTATATCATATCATTAAATACTATTGCCATTACTGCTACAAAAGAGGCTTAATATTGCGCCCATCAGCGTCCAGAAGCGACTGAAAGCGCAGGATTGCACTCTGCACAGCAGAACGAAGGATGTCCGTATTTATACAGGATACCTCTCTTCATATGCTGCGCTTCAAAACATAACATGTGTGAATGTTCCCTTGGTAAATCCTGTCCTTCAGGTAGCCGTACAACCAGAAATCACAGGGAGTGAGATCAGGTGATAACGGTGGCCAAGCATTTGGAAACCATCGGTTGATAATTCGGTGGTTTCCAAATGAGTTTCGGAGAAGCAGGTGAACTTCACGAGCATCGTGTGGTGTGACCCTGTCTTGCACGAACACTGTTGAGTTCAATGCGCCTCTCTCTTATATAGCGGGTATGACATTCTGCCGAAGCATATCGCAGAAACGCTGGCCAGTCACGCTGACGTCTTTGTTCCTTGAGTGCCACTGTTCACAACAGAATGGGTTAATCATCATACGGTGACACGTTCACCATACAGAGGAACTTCATTCAGAGTGACTGGAGGTGAGGATCCCACACTTGGCAATTCTGTGTGTTCGCCTCACCCGTCAGAGAAAAATGGGCTTCGGCTGTCCATAGGATGGTCCAGAGCCAGCGCTAGTCAACTTCAATCCTTGCGAGAAAGTGGAAAGTGAAGTCCTGTAATGCAAGTTGCTGTAAGATATGAATGTTGTACGGATACCATTTGCGAATGGTTCAAAGCACCTTCCGTACAGTGGACCACGGGATGTTCAACTGTCGTAACACAGCACGCCCACTGCCTGACGATCGGGAATTGAGCGCAGCGTTGTCTGCCACAGCAACAGCGATTTTATCAACCACCTGTGGTGCAACCGGCAGTCGGCCGTCGGCCGAGTTCTCCAGTTGATCTGAACTTTTTCCATCATGCTCCGCACAGCACGTGGAGAAAGAGGACCCTTCCGTAATCCTTCAAGACGGCAATATTCTCCAAGGGCAGATGCAGCGTCACTGTTGTTTTTATAACTGAGCTTCACCAATAATTCGCTGCTCCTTTTGTCCAAGCTCAAGTTGAGACGTCAACAAGTGCACTGCGCCTGGTCAGGTGTGTGAGGGCGAATCACAATGACTGACCTGGTTTCCATAGTTGGTACTGGACGGTGGCGCTGTGACGCATCGAAATTATGCACCTCATACTCTTGACATTAATACTACCAAGTTTGGTACTCCTACGGTAATTAATTTCCGTGTTATAACGTGTTAAACAGGGAAACTACCTGGTACATAATTAGGTTTGCACGGAACGAGCAGTGTGCCAGACATACTCGCTCCTGGCCAATTTATTTTTTGTTAGTCATTATGTCCGGCCACATCGAAGAACGCAGGTGGATCCAAATTTGGAACGAGAGGCCATTCGTCGAATGGTGTGGACTGCCCGTTTCCCCGACGTATATCCCGTCGAGCACGTGTGGGATGTTTTGGGGGGAAGGATTGCAGCACGTCCGCATACGCCACCGACTATCCACCAGTTGTGAACAACGTTGCTGGAGGAATGGAGCGCCCCACCACAAGAACTTCTTACCAGCTTTGTGGCCTGAACGGGAGCAAAACTTGCGCTGCTGTTCGTGATGATCACACACCTTGTTAAGAACCGTGTCCTGCCTTTTGTAATCTCCAGGGGACGACGATGAATCACGGTGACTTCATCATCGTCTTTGAGTAGAAGTGTTATTTCTCTTTGTCCTGTTGTGTACCTATTTCTGTTACCTCTTCCCTACACTGCAGCAGTTGTTTCTATGTATGGTCCAAGTTTCGCCGAGCTCTGTTACTTGGCAATAACACGTTATGCGAAAATTACTTTTGCCCTTAAATTTTGCACATCAGTGTTTTTCTAATAAATGTCAATTGAAAACCAAATACAGCCATAATACACGTTGCTTTTAGGGGAAAAATTGTAATTACCTCACTACAGAACGTATTTATGAATGAACAAGTTTTAGATCCCATTTGTCTTGTGCTGCTCCTGAGAACAGCTGTGCTTTGTTAAACCGCACTATATGTCTGTTAGCGGGGAGAACCGTCGCTTTACCACGTTTTCTTTCCTTTTTTTATTTTTTTGCAGGAAACTCAATAAATGGCCTAGTGATTTTCCAACATAACTAACACTATCCACTTCAGGAGAAATTAATGGCAAGAAATCCCACCGCTGCTTTTCTAGGAGATGGAAGATATGTACAAAAAGACATTTCTGTCCTTTCAGTTGTCACGGTTGCCCTGTGGAAAGCACAGTTATCTCTTGGTCGCCGTAATCCGTCACTTTCATATCGAAGGTAGTGGATAAATGATATGCTGCAGAAGCATATTAAGATTCACCTTAGCTGCAGTGCCAGGGTGGTGTCGAAGTTAGCGCTTCTGCCTAATGAACAGGAGATTTGGCTTCGAACCCTGCCCTTAGTACAAATTTTAGCTTGTTCCTTCGGTCTGTATTTACTATCGATGACGAGGGAATTAAACATAAACAATTTACTGTCATATTGCATCCAAATGTGAGGACGGCACATGCAACACCTCCTTTAATAGGTACGATAAATTGTGACTCGAAAAGTGTTATTATATTTCTTGTTGAGGTAAGTCATGGGTGAAATTTGAGGCCAATTAGTCGAAGATCTAGTAGAAAAGTTTAGATTTTAAATAGGTTTGTATTAGTAGCACAAAACTTTATACTTAATTAGCTAGCAGCTTGTAACCACGCATTCGCAGACATCTCACAAACGGCCCGTTTCCGGGCCCATGTATATCGTACTTTTTTTTTCTCTTGTCGTATATTTTCATGCGTGTCAGTATTCTGTATTTAATTACGATACACCCTTTGCATCTCTCCATGCAAAACTATCATACTGTTTCATACGACATAAACAACGCGCCCTTCCCCAAACTCAATTTTCATTAGTTCTCCGCGTGTGATCTCATCCTGTGGTGGGGATTGAGGCCTACAACAATATGAAACGCTGGTAGAGTCTTCTGATTCATTTATACAGTGCAACTGGAGAATATGAGCTTTCACTTTCGAACATAGGCTTCCTTGCATGGAATCCAGCACTAAATATGGCGGAGATTTCATATTATCAACTTTTATTTATTTGCTGGTTAAGTCAAAATCTTCTAGAAAGATATCATCGATAAAGCGAGGGAAATGTATGTCATTCCTTAAAACCACCATCACAAAGCAGTTCAGATGAGAGATTGTTCGACGCGCAAGTCACCGAAGTGATGTCACCTCTAAAGACTTGCACCAGGCGATCAGATCTACCCTCGGCACACATTTTTGAAGTTGTGTTCAGCTATTACGAGTTGACGACTGATGGTAAATGCCGAGTTTTCGGGCTGTCCTCCAACGCCGCCTATCCGCGAGGTAGAAGAGCTATGCGGGTCATCGCTCCAGCTCTGCAGGCGCACCGACCTAATTCCGCCGAAATTCGTCAGATCTGCAGGAAACAGGTTAGTTCAGAGGGCGCGGACAAGAGAAATAGAGGCCGCCACACTCATAGACCTTTTGCTGCATCCGCCACGCCATTTTCCTCGGCCAATCCGAGCCCACATCGTTAGACCAATAGCCACGTGGTAGTCATCCGTCACGTGGATACAACTGCCCTCTCCCGGCGAGCAGCAGGACCGCCCATATGGGGCGTGGGGGGATGAAATAACAGCAAAGGGGGAAAAAAGGAAGAGCGAGCAGAAGGAGTTGGGCCTGCGCGGGCACCACGCCGCCGCTCGGACTCCACGTCGCCCACTGCGCATCGCGACCAACTGCTCCGGGCCTGGACTCTGCGGCTGGAACTACTTGCTCTGCACGTGAGATGGACTTTAATTTTCTGCCTTACTGTTGATGTGTAAGATAACTTTTCAGAAGACAGTCTTACGCAGAGATTTACTTGTGTTGTTTTCCAACAACATTATGTAGTCAAAGAAGTCATTCTTTTATTCTGAAGACAGGCTTTTAATATTTGTTTTGAGCTGCTAACGGATCGCATAACTTATATTTGTGAACATAAATTGATTCCTGAATGTAATTAACTGACTTACTGTGAAAGTGCCCCAAGCTGGGACACTTTAGTAAACAGTGACAAAGGGCACACATTCAGTATAGTCATGTATAGGAGCACGCATTCGGTGTTGTTCGCTGTTGAAGATTTTAATTCGTATGTTGATCTTTAGCACTTGGAATATTCAAGAAACGACGACAGTATAGAAACGTTAATAAATAAACGCCTAAAAGATTAGCTGCGATGTATGTGGAAACACAAATTTACATTATAAGCATCCAAAATATCATCCATCAAACAAATTGAAGATGTTCTATGTACAGTGAAACTGAATACAGTAAAAAATATTTCATAAAGCTGCGTACTGATAATGACATTTCATTCAAGTTCAACAACAGACATACACTCAAAGACAAAAAAATGATTACAATTTCAGAAAGAGCGTCACAAATTGAGCAAGTCAGTGAAGTGGTGGTACTCCTTTGGCCCTTATGCAAGCACTTATTCGGCTTGGATTGATTGACAGAATTGTTAGATGTTCTTCCGAGGGACGTCGTGCCAAATTGTGTCCAATTGGTGCGTCAGAGTCAAAATCCCGAGCTGGTTGGAGGGCCCTGCCCATAATGCCCCAAACATTCTCAGTTGGAGAGAGACCCAGCGATCTTGCTGGCCAGAATAGTGATTGGCAAGCACGAAGGCAAGCAGTAAAAATTCTCTCCATGTGCGAGTGAGCATTGTCTTGCCATTAAGAGCAACAAAACGGTCAGTAGAACATTGCTGGCGTACCTCTGTGCTGTAAAGGTGTTGCGGATGACAACCAAAGGAGTTTTGCTATGAAAAAGAAATGGATCTCTCCCAAATTGAGAATGTATGCAGCATTGTGGACATTCAACCATCACGGTATTTTGACGATCTAACGCTCTAATTGGGCAGAATTAGGCACTCTCATTACATCCCTCAAGAGGACATCCGACAACTTTATCAATCAATGCCAAGCCAATTAAATGCTTTCATAAGGGCCAGAGGTGGACCAATGCGTTATTGATTTGCTCAATTTGTGAAGCTCTTTCTCCTGAATAAATCATCCAAATTTTCTGAAATTGTAATCATTTGTTTGTCTGAACATGTATGTCATATCTACCTATTCCCGCTCCACTAGATAATTCCTTCGTGGCGCGTTGTTTTCTCTTTTTCTTACAGTGTTTTACATCTTAGGAAAAAACTGCGAAAGTTAGCACCTAAGTAACAGCGGTTTTTCGGATTGTAAGAGGTGATAGCATGGAATCTTCCGAAGAACAAATAAGCCATACGCATATACTCCATTTTCAGTTGTTTATGACGTATTTTGAACGTGAATTGTAAAGAAAAACTAACAATGAAAGACTGGCTATATCAACATTTTTATATTGTACACCTGATTCGTTTCCATTCCTCATGGCTTCAAACAGCATACATTTATCCAATGTTTCTCTTTAGAACTGTCTGTCCACGGCTTAATTAGTAACAATACAGCTTTTCCTGAAACACGCAGTATATTGTAGAAGGCTGTGACGGAACTTCTTGTTCCAAAATGGTGATTAACACGCGTTATCACCCCACTGACGTTTTTCGAGACAATGAAAGGAAGAACCCACTCGGACACTGACTTTCAGTGTCAACCCTTGGTTATTTTGTAGAAATCTTTCTAGAATGATGCATGTGGCAAAATGAAACGTAATGCCAGAAAATACAATGTTGGCAGATTAAATAAATGCTTGAATAAAATAAAGAATTAAATAATACGCCAGTAACAAAACGTTTCAAACAACAGTTTGTGTTCTCATTCTACAGCAATGCTCATCAGCTATTGTTGCGGCAACTACTTTTGCTGTACGAATATTTGAGATATGGAACAGTGATTTTACTAAAGTTCATCCGCTTAATCAACTAAAGAGAATTTTACTTGAGGTGGTTGGGTGCACTTGACATAAATGAAAATGAATGTGCTACTGGCGTTCCTGAGGTTATAACAGCGGTAGGGAGTGTAAATTAAGTTGTTCAAAAAATGGTTCAAATGGCTCTGAGCACTATGGGACTTAACATCTATGGTCATCAGTCACCTAGAACTTAGAACTACTTAAAACTAACTAACCTAAGGACATCACACAACACCCAGCCATCACGAGGCAGAGAAAATCCCTGACCCCGCCGGGAAGCGAACCCGGGAACCCGGGCGTGGGAAGCGAGAACGCTACCGCACGACCACGAGATGAGGGCTAAGTTATTCAGAGAACGAACTGAAAGATATGGAACAAATGGAGCCACATAGATGCGACAACCATACGTTAGCAATCCGATCGGACAAAGCGGAGCTGAAGATGTAAATCAGATTCTTCTTATGGAACTATTCCATCTAACCAGCCTACTACCACAATATCCTGCGACGAAAACAATACGATTTTTTACATTAGTCCCACCTAGTGAAATATGATGTTCAGTCATGACACATTTGATACATTTTATGCTGGATGTGCTCCGCAGCTATCAAGTACTCAAAAAGAAAAGAGGAAAAGGCTGACAAGAGTTTGCACTATGACTTTATTTGTGCACGACTAACTTCGATGATAATATCATTTTTCTGGTAGACGTAATAAAGATATATAGGAAGCATTAAAAATTGTTTAGACCATTTGCATATGTACCTGTATAGTTGGCATACTCCAGAAATACCATGCAGCTATTCCCATGGCAGTTGCACGGTGCCAAACAGTATACACTAGTATTTCATCCGCGGCATTCAGAAGGAACCTGATAATACAGGATGAATCCACAGACAAAATATCGTACACTGTTCAGGAATGTTTTCTGCGAATTTTGATATAAGGAACGCGTAGTCTCGTGTTAGACACACATTGTTTAATTATGATTTATTCAGTTTGTTACACCAATGATTCTTTTTTTTAAAAAAAAAAAAGTATATTCACAATAGTAAAAACGCCTGCAATATGTCATAAATAAAAATGCAATACAAAACAGAGCGTAGTACAAAGACTCTCAGACGATACACATACGATCTGATCATTGTCTGTTCGACGTATTGGTAGAGTGGAATACGTAAGAAATACAAAACTGTTGCCTTACATGTAGTGTTCAAAATGTGTCAGCAGTGTTCAGAATGAGTCGGTATACGTATCCACACAGCTGAGTATCACTGTCAATGGACAACTACCACTGCGCGTAGAACAAACACGAGACAGAAGCGTGCAGTAATCAACGCAAACTTAAGAGGCGAAGAGAGAAGTGGGCGTACACATTAACAGCAAGTATCTTGAGAGTATGGAACAAGTTTGTATCCAAACGTCACACACACCGCGTAACGTCGACATTTGCATTATTGTGCATGCGTTTTCATTTCAATACAGATACGAAGATAAATGGGGGCAACAAATGAAACGAACCGCAACTGCGTCTACTCAATAACGGGTCACCGGAGCACTACGCATCTCTCGCATCAAATTGGTCGATAAATATCCCGGAACAACCTTTCAAATTTTGTAAGTGGGCTCATCCATTTATAGTTTTGATGAATGATACATTTCATACATTTTGTGCAGATTGCGTGTTTCGCAGATTTCAAATACTTGAGAAAGAAGAGATGGCTGCCAAGAGTCTGCAATATTTATTTATTCGCTGGTGATAATAGGAATGATAGTAGCATTTTTTTATCAACTTAGTCGTGCCTTATAGGCTTGCTCGGACGAAACATTCTCGTCATACACTGTGAAGCGTCAAACATTGTACAAAACTTCTGTAAATCTAACTGTATGATTGGCATACTTCAATATTACTATAAAGCTTGCGCCATAGCCGTTGTATTGATGTGACCGATAGTGCATGCACTCAAATTTTACATTGCGGCATTCAAATGAGTCCTGTTTATATAATTACGTACATGATTATAAAACTCGTCAAACTCAGTTTTTCACTATTAGTTTTGATGGTAATTCAATCTTTTAGTCGACGTTTGCATGTTTTACAGGCTTCTAGTCGGGCTATTGTCCTCATATACTGTGAAACTTTAAGTACTGTGCAAAGCTTTTGTAAATATGCCGGGATAATACTCCAGTAACGGTATGAATGTAATCTCATGGCAGTTATTGCCTGGTCTGTGCACTCTAATTTGCATTACGGCATCCGAGTACGTCCTGCTTATATAATTATATTCATGCTTATTGTAAAGTTCGCCAGTAGCGTTATTGGATTATGCCAATTACACAGGAATATTTTAGTCAGATTTCGTGCGGCCTAGAACAATGTTCAGTTCTATATTTACAACAGCTTTGTAGAATGCTTAATGCTACAGTTTATAGAAGAGAATGACTCGCCCAAGAGAGGCTGTATGGCTTGTTTACGTTGACCGAGGGCGACATTGTTATTGAAACTGGTGGTGAATAAAAGAAGTCAGTTTGGAGTCTCTTGGTGGCCACGGCTTCCCCCCACGTACGCTACATTTAAGAGCATAGTGTGGACAGAAGTTGCCTACCGCCGGTGCAGCTCGGAGCTCACAGACGTCGGGCCGCGCGCCGCTGCCGCGGCACTGAAGCGCCCCTAGCGACGCTACGACGCGTCCCCGCAGCTGCGAGCACACTACTGGGGCGGCGGCACACGCCGCGCCGTATATATGGGTGGCTCCGGCGAGCATGCGCACCACGTGCCTGGCGCCAGCGTCGACGCCAAGTGCCCGCCCACTCGGGCGAGGCATCGCATCGCCACTCGCCTCCAGGGGGTTCCCCTTTATTCGCTCAAGCACTTTCAGCGCAGAGCGATGCGGCGGGAGCGTAAAGTTGGCCGGGACTTGGGTTCTGCCCCATCGGGAGCTCTCAAACCGCCGCGGCAGCGGTGGAGGGCAGCGTACCGTAAGGAGCTAGCCGCTTTGCTCCCTACCGTTCCTCCCAAAGCGACAAGACACTACATACATCACTGCAAACCCCAACGTTTCACTACTCCCTGAAACAGTCCTACGCCGTAATCGTTCAAACACGTGCCTGATGTGTTCTATATACAGTAAACTCTCCACTCCCGTGATTAATGCAGATCCTACACTAAACAGATACTAATTACTGTTGACAGTATTTCCAAAACACTGTACACAATATGGTAGTTAGGATCTACAAACCACTATGAGCCCCAGCAGGGGAAAAATAACATTTTAGATAAAATTTAGAAACGGTACATTGCCATTTCAGTTTCATTGTTTAACTTACAAAATTTCACTTCTCCTTTTTATTATTCAAATAACTGATGAGATTTTGCTTTTAACATAAAAATTGGAGAGCCAGAAATGGAACTCGCGCGCTAAGGGTCCCGTAGAAACTGAATTATGTATATAGACACTTCATCCATTCCGGAAATCGAGGCTTTCGACCACTGTCGCCTATTATCGAAACTGATACTGGCAAGACATCTGTCCCAGGGATTCCAAGTCTTGCGAGAGTGTTTAAATTTCAATAATATGAACGTTACATAAACTCAAGCAGGAGGCAGATGACCATCACCAAATAATCAGTAGTTCTCTCTTCAGGCTGTCTGGGTCGCAATGGTAAAACTCAAACATCAGGCATGAGGTATCCAGGAACGATTACCTCACGCAGATACGGTGTTTCGAATTGTCTGTGACACGCAGTATCTACGTGCAGTAGTCGCTCCTGGATGTCTGATGATGGATAAATTCTGAAACTTATCGTATGAGCAAAAAAATCATTCCTCGCTTGGACTTTTATCATTTCGACCCAGTCAGCGTGAATGCAGACCTTCTGACTGTTTTAGTTTCAAGTTTTGACGTCTGATAACAGATGACAAAATAAATATTTTGTCATGTGATATAATTACAAATTAACAATGTTCGGATTTTTTCCTTTACTTGTACTGTGAAACCTTGCTTCTTGCCACGGGAGGTACCCCATAGCTTTTGACGATTGAGTTTGCGAGTATAAAAAATTGCAATGTAAGTAGCCGTACTTTTTTATGGCACTGACTTACAAGCTTCAGTGTTTTACACCAACAAGTGACCATGGAGCTTAGTAATTTCAATGTGATTCATCGACCCGTTCCTGAAGAAAAGGGTTTTAGCAGTCGACAGACAGACAGACAGACAGGCGGGCAATTGTAGTGGGATTGACACCATCGAGAACTGACCACGGATCTTTGGAAACGTGTCGCCTGGTCAGATCAATCAGGTTTCATGCTCACTCAGAACGACGAACTGCTACTAGAATTATACACCGCGCCACATACTCACGCCAATGGAAGAGACTTATGCCATGAAGAATTTTCATCTGAGCTTCCATGCGACCTGTGGCAGTGAAGCAGTAGTTTATCATGCCAGTGGTATCAGATGTCGCTAGAGTCACTCTCGTGATGCCCTGAGCCATAACAAGAATGTTTCTGTTTTTATACTCATGAAATATGGCCTTCGGATGTATATGTGTGTTTTATTTTAATGTCTCACAGCTTCCCGTTTCCTGTCTATACCTTTCCATGAGTGTGTGATGGCATGAGGTTTGAATGTGATGAGGTACAGAAAGGTGAGGAACTAGCCAAAGACAGAGTGTAATGGGTTTTGTCAAAATATAAATTGTGGGAAATTAAGCATGAGATTGGCTGTAGGCTTCGGAAAAGAAAAACAGAGTAGAGAGTAGAGGGTGACAGGTCGCTACAGTCGGTAGGAGATGTTCCTTTTGGGGCAAATCCAACAAGGAGACGTTGCCTCGAGAAGTCCACCATGATGGAGCGCTGTTGGCCGACTCACCTGAGGTGCAGACGCTGCTGTGGAGCTCTTGCTGACGTGGTGAAAGGAAGGCGGTCACTTCAGTGTGGATAAAGTGTGTAATGTGTCGGTTAGTCAGTTTAGTCAGGGAAGTAATAAATGGTTCAAATGGCTCTCAGCACTATGGGACTTAACTTCTAAGGTCATCAGTTCCCTAGAACTTAGAACTACTTAAACCTAGCTAACCTAAGGACATCACACACATCCATGCCCGAGGCAGGATTCGAACATGCGACCGCAGCGGTCGCGGGCCTCCGTCCTGTAGCGCCTAGAACCGCTCGGCCACCCCGGCCGGCGGGGAAGTGATAGAATACCGCTAAATTATCATAACTGTGATGACGTACAAGGAGGTGACAACATCGAGTCGGACCTCCTCTTGCCCGGCGTAGTGCGGCAGATCCATGTCGCATGGACTCAACAAGTCGCTTTAAATCCCCTGCACAAATGTTGAGCCACACTGCCCCTATAGCCGCCCACAACTGCGGAAGTGTTGCCGGTGCAAGAAGTTCTGCACTAAATGACCTCTCCATTACGTCCCATAAATGATGGGCCTCATATCGGGCCATCTGGGTGGCCAAATCATTCCAAATCATTCACTCTAACTGTCTAGAATGTTCTTCAAAGATGTCGTGTACAACTGTGGCCCGGTGACATGACGCATTGTAATCCACAAACATTCTATCGTTTAACACCAAGTAGCCGAACATAACCACTTCCAGCCAAATGATCGGCTTACTTGGACCAAAAGACCCAGTCAATTTGATGTAAAAACAGCTCACACCATCGTGTAGCCTCCAGCAGTTTGCACAGTTCCTTGTTGACAACCTGGGATATGGCTTCGTAGTGTCAGCACCACTCTTGAACCCTACCATCAGCTCTTACCAACTAAAGTAGGGACTCATCTAACCACGCCACGGTTAACCATTAGTCTCTGGCCCAACCAATATGATCACGAGTCCAGTAGAAACACTGCAGGGGATGTCGTCCTCTTAGCAAAGACATTCGTGTCGGTCGTCTGTTTCAGTAGCCCATTAACGCCAAATTTCGCCGCACTGCCGTAACAGATACGTTCGACCTATGCCGCACATCGATTTCTGAGGTTATTTCGCTTAGTGTTGCTTGTTTGTTAGCACTGACAACTCTACGTAAATGCCGCTGCTCTTTGTCGTTAAGCGAAGGCCGTCGCCCACTGCGTTGTCCAAGATGAGAAGAGGTAATACCTGGAATTTGCCATTTTCGGCACACATTGTGGATTTCAGAATGGTGAATTCCTTAACGATTTCCGTAACTGAATGTTCCGCACATCTAGCTCCAACTACCATTCCCGTCGTGCTGTTGAAATTTACAGATTTCAGGTTTCTTGTAGAACCAGTAGATTGAAAGGTGGATTTTGCCACCACACATTCTGTAAATTCTTTTCGAGCCGGCCAGAGTGGCCGAGCGATTCTAGACGCTACAGTCTGGAACCCCGCGGTCGCTACTGTCGCAGGTTCGAATCCTGCCTCGGGCATGGATGTGTGTGATGTCCTTAGGTTAGTTAGGTTTAAGTAGTTCTAAGTTCTAGGGGACTGATGACCTGAGAAGTTAAGTCCCATAGTTCTCAGAACCATTTGAACCAATCCTTTTCGATTTATATTTATCTTAGATCTTCGTTTACGATGCACGATCGAATTATTTATCATTTCATTTGGCTGATACTGGCTAGAACCACGTACTAAAAATTTCTGTAGTACTGCATGTCAGGTAGTTAATTAAAGCTGAGCATTGACAGAAAGGGCCACTGTGTTGTGTGGCACTCAGAAGCCGCTATTGGCTAAGTGTTGTCGTGTTCCGCAGGGACAGACATTTACTGCCCTGAGAGGGAGCAGAGAGAGGATGTGGCGGTTTACAATGCTGGAGGCCGCAGAACTCAGATAGCGTGGACAGATGGGCAGGAAGTTACACTCTGATGGGACGAAAACAAAAAAAATCGGAACAGTGTACCTGACGAAGCAGAGTCATGGGCAGAACAAGACGAAAAGACACCCTTGTAGTATGAAGGACTGCACGGGGTCACAAAAGATGATCGGGAGCTGACATATGATAAATCTTCTTCCAGGAAGTGCCAGGGCATGCTTTTCACCGAAAAGTGGAGATGTATATTTGATTGGTGGAGTGCTTAGGATGTAGGAGGGAAATGGAAACTTCCAGAAAATCTCCTGAAAGGAGTATGAGCTTCATGTGATTGGCTGGGAGCCTCATGATGCATGTCCTCAGGGTAATGCCTTGTAACGACCTCTGAGATTCTTCACCTGAGCGCTGAAGTAGATGCTGTGTGTCCGGGACGATCGAAGACACTTTCCTCCGGAAATCGACATAGAGACTTCATTGGTGAGAGTTACAGAGGAGAATCTGGCGGTTAGATTCTGCTATGAGTTACTTTCGACACAGGGGGCTCGTGAAGACGTTTCTCTGTGAACAGAGATGTTATTCTGTTTACATGAGTAATGTTTCCTTATCTCTCTGTGAAATCTGATATACACTGAAGTTCTTCTTTACAGAGGAATACTTGGGTCGAATTTTTGTTCCTGGCTAGTGAGCAAACAGGAATCTTGGCTCGTTTTCTCTCATGTACTAATTTCAGCCCTAGGAGTTTGGTGACGCCATATTGCATCACCTGAGTAAGCAGATAATTGCAGGTACACCACATACATCATCTTCACAGCAGCAAATGCCCCAACATGCAGATCATCGGTGACGTACAACTGTTCTCCATACTCTAAAATGTGATATGCATAATCCAGTTCGGTGGTAATACTAACTAAATATGTTGAGTTCTATTTGCTTTTCCATTGAGCTTGTTCTGTGAATTGCCAGTCTGTCCAATTTTGTTTCCATCTAATAAAGGAAGGTGGGTCTAAAGAAATTCAGAGATATGTTCTGCCAGTTTCAGAATTACATCCAGGCTAGAATCCGACACTGTGTGCATCATATTTAAACAATTTTTTGCATGCCACATGTTTTTGAGAGAAAATGATTTGTAGCATCCAACTTGTAATTCTGGTAGTATCCCGACAGGATTGATTGCTTTGATATGCTCAACTGAAGTGAAGTTGTGAGACGGCAAAATTTTGCCACTATACATGAATAATTTTAATAATTCCTGTTCAAAAATGGTTCAAATGGCTCTGAGCACTATGGGACTTAACATCTATGGTCATCAGTCCCCTAGAACTTAGAAATACTTAAACCTAACTAACCTAAGGACAGCACACAACGCCCAGTCATCACGAGGCAGAGAAAATCCTTGACCCCGCCGGGAACCCAGGCGTGGGAAGCGAGAACGCTACCGCACGATAATTCCTGTTTCATTTACGGCACATCAGATAGCGCACTGGACTCGCATTCGGCAGGATCACGATTCAAACGCGCGTCCGGCCATCCTGGTTTAGGTTTTCCGTGATTTTCCTAAATCGCTTCAGGCAAATGCTGGGATGGATTCTTTGAAAGGGCACGAGCGACTCCCTTCACAATCCTTCCCTATTCTGACGGGCCCGATGACCTCTCTGTCTGGTCTCCTCCCCCAAATCGACCGACCAATCGTAGCAACATTTTTGTAGATGCACACTGGCTCTGACAACAGGGCGAACGTAGACCTTCGCGGTCTCCCAAACCCGCGCGTAACGAGGACTGCAGGCAGGGCAGCGCGTACCTCTGAAAGCAGAGTTCCGGGCGTTCGTTGCCATCGCTCCACCATCCGTCGAGAAGCAGGTGGAAAGGGGCGGCTCTGAGGTTGCCGAGATGCTGCTGAAAGCGTCAGATCTTGCAGATAGCATCTTACGAACGCTGCCTCTTACGAGCGCTACCACCAGCGTATTTCAGCGCGGAGGAATGCACAGGAAATGCCTGCCGCAGATTCGAGCTAACTGTCGCACGATTTCTCATGACAGACGCTAGGGCGTCTTCCCGCCAAAAGATACAGAAACTATCCGGTTTGCTGTATTTCATAATTTGTTCTAGAAGTTTCTACGGAAAATTGCATATGATGAAGGCGGTTGGTGGGCAGCTTCATGACGCTTAAAGTGGAAGATATTCCGTTTGAGACCGGCGCGGTTATTCGCCACAAGGAGCGAGGTTTGCTCTAAACAGGACACTGCGCGGCATGTGTACTCACTAGTGGACGTCGGTAGAACACACTATGCTGGATAGCATTTTAAGACAATAGCGTCAGTGAACAGTCTCGCCATTAATTTCCAAAGTACTGATTTCGCCTCTAGGAACGGTATCAAATTTTATAATGTTTGTATTCGTGATGATCCACAGCCTCCAGATGTTTAATAAGCGTAGACATGATCCATAGTAGGCTGTAATGTGATTGGATAAAAATGACATTACTGCCTACTACGAACAATGCTTACTGAGCCGTGATCGCCTTCCTCTGGCGCATTGACAGATGGGGTCACGGTGCTTAGCGTGCGATCGCTGGCGGCTTTCAGAGAGAGAAGACGTACTAGCGGACGAGCTGTTGGTGGCAGGTGGCCGGCGTGGACGGTCTCACCGTCTGACAGTTTGAATCTGCCTGTGGTCGCGTGTGCGTGTTCATCGTTAAATGGTATATTGTCAACTAGATCTGTAACTCTGCATCTTGCGGATTCGTGTCGTGGCTTTCTTGTAGTGTTCCCCGAATTTTCCTGTTGTTGTTAACCTGCACCGTTGAATGACCATTTGTTTAACGGCAAGCCACAAGAAGAGCCTTTCAAGTGTGTGTAAAATCTTATGGGACTTAACTGCTAAGGTCATCAGCCCCTAAGCTTATACACTACTTAACCTAAATCATCCTAAGGACAAACACACACACCCATGCCCGAGGGAGGACTCGAACCTCCGCCGGGACCAGCTGCACTGTCCACGACTGCAGCGCCTGAGACCGCTCGGCTAATCCCGCGCGGCTGTTTTACAACCACTAGCAGTTTTACTCTGTGCCTGTGACTTGGTTGATTCCATAGTTTTAGTTTTTAATATATATATATATATATATATATATATATATATATATATATATATATATATATATATATATATAATGCGGTTGAAGCCCCTTTTGCAGGTGTATTAGCGTTGTCAGCAAGTCTTCGGTCCAGAGACTGGTTTGATGCAGCTCTCCATGCTACTCTATCCTGTGCAAGGTTCTTCATCTCCCAGTACCTACTGCAACCTACAGCCTTCTGAATCTGTTAAGTGTGTTCATCTCTTCGTCTCCCTCTGCGATTTTTACCCTCCACGCTGCCCTCCAGTACTAAATTGGTAATCCCTTGATGCCTCAGAATATGCCCTACCAACCGATCCTTTCTTCTAGCCAAGTTGTGCCACAAATTTCTCTTCCCTCGAATTCTATTCAATACCTCCCCATTACTTATGTGATCTACCCATCTAAACTTCAGCATTCTCCTGTAGCACCACATTTCGAAAGCTTCTATTCTCTTCTTGTCCAAACTATTTATCGTCCATGTTTCACTTCCATACATGGCTACACTCCATACAAATACTTTCAATACATACAATATATATCTATTGCTCTTTAAACTCTCTTATTTTTAATGTATGTATATGCTCGGTCGCAGCAGGTGTGGCGACTAAGTATTACTATTATCAGTAACACCTGCTAGTTGTTGCTTCAATGATTATCTTGTTGCAGTCCTTTATTTATGTCTGTTAATGTTTGAAAGGTAAAATAATTCTGGGCATTAAATAGTCTTACCCACAGCAGATTTACCTGGTAGCTTACGGTCATTAGCTGTAGTATTCTGGCCTTGTTGCTTGGTTGATTACATTTTTCTATTTTTATGTATACACGAACTGTTTAGATCTTTCATATATATGTGTTGGTCGCCACAGGTCTGAGAATCAACCTACCACTATTGAAAATTGTGCACCGGTTGTTGGTATTAATGCGTGGTGACCGTAATTTTGGTATATCCATTTATATACACTCCTGGAAATTGAAATAAGAACACCGTGAATTCATTGTCCCAGGAAGGGGAAACTTTATTGACACATTCCGGGGGTCAGATACATCACATGATCACACTGACAGAACCACAGGCACATAGACACAGGCAACAGAGCATGCACAATGTCGGCACTAGTACAGTGTATATCCACCTTTCGCAGCAATGCAGGCTGCTATTCTCCCATGGAGACGATCGTAGAGATGCTGGATGTAGTCCTGTGGAACGGCTTGCCATGCCATTTCCACCTGGCGCATCAGTTGGACCAGCGTTCGTGCTGGACGTGCAGACCGCGTGAGACGACGCTTCATCCAGTCCCAAACATGCTCAATGGGGACAGATCCGGGGATCTTGCTGGCCAGGGTAGTTGACTTACACCTTCTGGAGCACGGTGGGTGGCACGGGATACATGCGGACGTGCATTGTCCTGTTGGAACAGCAAGTTCCCTTGCCGGTCTAGGAATGGTAGAACGATGGGTTCGATGACGGTTTGGATGTACCGTGCACCATTTAGTGTCCCCTCGACGATCACCAGAGGTGTACGGCCAGTGTAGGAGATCGCTCCCCACACCATGATGCCGAGTGTTGGCCCTGTGTGCCTCGGTCGTATGCAGTCCTGATTGTGGCGCTCACCTGCACGGAGCCAAACACGCATACGACCATCATTGGCACCAAGGCAGAAGCGACTCTCATCGCTGAAGACGACACGTCTCCATTCGTCCCTCCATTCACGCCTGTCGCGACACCACTGGAGGCGGGCTGCACGATATTGGGGCGTGAGCGGAAGACGGCCTAACGGTGTGCCATGGAGACGGTTGCGAATGGTCCTCGCCGATACCCCAGGAGCAACCGTGTCCCTAATTTGCTTGGAAGTGGCGGTGCGGTCCCCTACGGCACTGCGTAGGATCCTACGGTCTTGGCGTGCATCCGTGCGTCGCTGCTGTCCGGTCCCAGGTCGACGGGCACGTGCACCTTCCGCCGACCACTGGCGACAACATCGATGTACTGTGGAGACCTCACGCCCCACGTGTTGAGCAATTCGGCGGTACGTCCACCCGGCCTCCCGCGTGCCCACTATACGCCCTCGTTCAAAGTCCGTCAACTGCACATACTGTTCACGTCCACGCTGTCGCGGCATGCTACCAGTGTTAAAGACTGCGATGGAGCTCCGTATGCCACGGCAAACTGGCTGACACTGACGACGGCGGTGCACAAATGCTGCGCAGCTAGCGGCATTCGACGGCCAACATCGCGGTTCCTGGTGTGTCCGCTGTGCCGTGCGTGTGATCATTGCTTGTACAGCCCTCTCGCAGTGTCCGGAGCAAGTATGGTGGGTCTGACACACCGGTGTCAATGTGTTCTTTTTTCCATTTCCAGGAGTGTAGTCAGAATTTTTAGCTACGCAACGCATTTTGTCTGCACGGCCGCCGGTATCAGAGACAAAATCGACGCTGAAGAACTGCTCTTCTCACCACTGATTTCGCTGATATACGCACCACAGTTCGGCAGATAGGGAATCTTTAACAGTAAATATGTTAAGTTCCATTTGTTTGATCGCAGAGCTCTTTATCATCACTGACAGGGTGGAGGCTTTCTTAACTTCGATGCTCATGAGTATCAACCACTTCGAGTCAAGTCATAGATATTTTCACAATCTCAATTTTAGATTAGTGAGTATGTTTTCTATGTTTATTCTTGTTCAGTTTGCATATTTTTCTTTGAGCGTCGTTTTTAAAATAAAGATTTTACCAGTACCCACTTGTTCTACTTTTCCTACGATTAGACTTCAAGTACCGATGCTGATTAAGCTAGAGCGGGCTCTTGGTACAGTTTCGGGAATGAATCCAAGCGTATTATTCCTGGTAACAGGTTACAGGTCGTAAAAGGCAGGGTGAATCTAATTCACTTTTTAGGCAGGACCACACTGTTGCGAATAGGACATTCACAGCCATCACACATACACACGCAACTGGAGGTAACATTGGTTTACAGAAATCCCTACGTGTAGGTTGTCAGTGGCAGGGTCGCTTTAATCTTTTCTAGGCGTGAAAATTCCATTGCAGAGACAACATTGGGCAACCACTCATACACGCAGTATATGTTACAAATACCAACGTCGGCCATTGTTGCCAATTAAAGTCACTGTACCAAGCAATCCAGCATACCTTAAGAGGTAAATATGTACACAGGGATTACCACAGAGACTAAAAGGTATAATCACAATCTGTGTAGGCAGGATGACAAGTCATACATCACAGAATAAGATAATATTTGCAATACATGCACCACAGTTCCATTCTAGCCCACCGACGGTAACTATGCCGAAGTAATCGAAATCCCCATGACAGCTTTTGACGATGTGAACATTAATATGGACAATGTGCATTCACTCCTGCTCGATATCTTCCAGCAATGTAAATGGTCTTGAGGAGCATGATAGTGTACTCACCTTGATGTCTTGGGCACCAACTCGCTTGATCCGAACGCAACGGAACACTTCTGGGACGCTACTGGTGGCAACAGAAGGTCCGTCATTTGAGGGAAATGAGAGGCCTATGCGTGAACATGCGGTACATGCCTTCTGAGACCCACCAAGGACTTGGGTGGATTCCCTGCTGTATTGTGTTCCCATGGTGGACCAACACATTTTTAACGATATGGCCATAATGTTTTGTTTTATCAGCGTAGAACGAAAGCAACAAGACGTGAGAAAATGTTACGGACAAGCTAAGACGGAATCGAGAACTTACAGATGTGTTTCTGAATACAAACAGGAAGCATCTGCCCAACGCACATCGCGCGAATTACAATTACAATTCTGTAACGAAGTCCGAGCTAACTACATTGATAAGATTGTCCTAAAAAAAATTAACCTGTGTTAATAGGTAAAAGACTCCTAAATAACGGAGTCTAAATGGAACCAATATATCACGCACAATAAGTATAAAGGTATAAGGTCTACATCTACATATACGTGATTACTCTGCTATTCACAATAAAGTGCCTGGAAAAGGGTTCAGTGAACCACCTTCATGCTGTCTCTCTACCCTTCCTCTCTCGAACGGCACGCGGGAAAAACGAGAACTTAAATTTTTCTGTGCGAGCCCTGATTTCTCTTATTTTAACGTAATGATTATTTCTCCGTATGTAGGTGGGTGCCAACAGAGCGTTTTCGCAGTCGGAGGAGAAAAGTAGTGATTGAAATTTCATGAGAAGATCCCGTCGCAACGAAAAACGCCTTTGTTTTAGTGATTGCCACTCCAATTCAAGTATCATCTCTGTGACACTATCTTCCCTATTTCGCGATAATGCGAAACGAGCTGCCCTTCTTTGTACTTATTCGATGACATTCGTCAGTCCCATCTGCTGCGGATCCCTCACAGCACAGCAATACTCCAGAATAAGGCGGACAAGCGTAGTGTTAGCAGTCTCTTTGGTAGACCTGTTGCAACTTCTAAGTGTTCTGCCAATTTGGTTTGCTCTAGCCACAATACCATATATGTGATCGTTCCAATTTAGGTTATTTGTAATTGCAATCCCTAAGTATTTAGTTGAATTTACAGCCCTCAGATGTCTGTAACTTACCGCGTAATCGCGTGAGTATTAACTTAAATTTCAGTACAAACTGAACTGTAAAATCTTAATTTAAATAATCACATACCATCCAGTCTAACGCCACCACTACCTGTGTTCGATGTTGGCGTGCAATAAGCACTCACATGGCTGGTGGCTGCAGTAGCAGTGGAGGGTATATATAGAGTGTCTGGAAGATGCTGGAAACAGTTGACCTGTTCGCTTGCCGCAGTGGCTAAAGTACACCGTGCATGGCAAAAATGCGCCATTCAAGCCCAGTACCGAGCTAGCTGTGGTGCGCCACGGGCCATGGGAGACAGGGGTGAGCAATGGCTGTGTGTGTACGGGCGAATATCTGTGCAGCTGTTGAGCAACTGACCGCCCAGGTGTGAACACAGGGGACTACCAACAGTCTCCTCAACGACCGTTCAGCAAACATTGTTGTGCATGGGCCTCCGCAGCAGACGCCTCTTTCATGCGCCCATACTGACTGCTGTTCATTGGCTGTAATTTGCACGCCAGTACCGCAAATGTACGTCCACTGAGTGGCCACAGTTGACCTTTCAGAAGAATCACGTTTTATACTCCATCAGAGAGATGGCTGTTGGCGTGTACAGCGTAAATATCCGAAAGCAAAGCCCCCTGTGCCGGAGGAAAGAGCGTTACGGTCTGGGGAATATTTTCGTGGCATTCCCTGAGTAATCTCGTCATTCTAGAAGGCACAATGGATCAACACAAATATGTCTCTGTCCTTGGGGACCATGTCCATCCCTAAACGAAGTTTGCCTTTCATCGGCAAGAAGGCATCTACCAGCAGACAATGCAACATGTCACACAGTTTGCAATGTATATACGTCGTTCGAAGAGCGCCACTATGAGTTCGCCATACGCGCATAACCACCAAACTCTCTGAATTTAATCCCAATCTAGAATCGAGAATCTATAGACAGGTGGTCACATTAATGTAAATGGACAGTATATATTCAAAACGTATCTTCGTAGAGACTTCAGGGAGTAAGTTACGCTCATTGCCCCACATTAAGACCACTACGAAATAACAGGCGCTTTCTCAGAAAAAAGTACGTGTACTGGGATTTCTGCAGACCTTGTACAAATAACAGGTACATCGTAATATGCAAGTGGAATGGCGTGGCAACTGCAAACTTTCTAAAAAAAAGTGAAGTACGGGGACAATACGACTCTCGTACGTGAGACGTATAAGCTACACATAGATCAATGTGAAATTCTGGCTGTATAAGGACGTATATATGGAAGAAGTCTGGAGATACCAGAAGACTTCAGATAGATTATATAATGGTAAGACAGAGATTCAGGAACCACGTTTTAAATTGTAAGACATTTCCAGGGGCAGATGTGGACTCTGACCACAATCTATTGGTTTGAACTGTAGATTAAAACTGAAGAAACTGCAAAAAGGTGGGAATTTGAGGAGACGGGACCTGGATAAACGGAAAGAAGCAGAGTTTGTAGACAGTTTCAGGGAAAGCATTAGGGAACGATTGATAAGAATGGGGGAAAGAAATACAGTAGAAGTAGAATGGGTAGCTTTGAAAGATGAAATAGTGAAGGCAGCAGAGGATCAGGTAGGTAAAAAGATGAGAGCTACTAGAAATCCTTGGGTAACAGAAGAGATATTGAATTTAATTGATGAAAGGAGAAAATACAAAAATGCAGTAAATGAAGCAGTCAAAAAGGAATACAAACGTCTCAAAAATGAGATCGACAGGAAGTGCAAAATGGCTAAGAAGGGCTAGCTAGAGGACAAATGTAAGGATGTGGAGGCTTATAGCTCTAGGGGTAAGATAGATACTGCCTACAGGAAAATTAGAGAGACCTTTGACGAAAAGAGACTCACTTGCTTGAATATCAAGAGCTCAGATGGTAACCCAAAACAACACACAAAGGATGGGGCCCCTCCACGCCCGCACCAACGGGGTGACCAAACCAAAAGTTCTACTGTCACCTCCGTATAACACGTTAGTTTTAGAATCAGGAGTCACAGGATGCAGGCTGTGATGTTATCCATGCGTCTGGGTAGGATTACTCTTTTACATGGTCCATCAGGAGATAGAAGTGGTCGAAAACGGTCGAAGGGTAGCGGTTGTAAGGGCAGAGGAAAGAAAGTGCCAAGGCAAGCGCCAAGGGAAAAAAACCTCTGCGATAGTAGGACGGGTAGTAAGGGCAGTAGCGGATTGCTAGCTGCGACAGCGCATGCAAGGTGTGGTTATGTTAGTGCGAGGTATCGTGCATCGTTACTGTTGTCGTTGATGGCGCTCGTTCCAGAATGTGCTGCTGCTGCGTCCCTGAAACATTTCATTGTCGTCATATATTAGTGGGCGATCGGTCATAGATCAGCTCACAATGTGGGGGGTGAGTGTGGCTGGTTTGCATGCTGTGTAAAATACGGCTTCTCTGCGAATGCCGGTTTTTCGGCGGGTTAAGCATCTGGGGTTGCCAGTAGTAGCTGCGTTGCAGGGGCTCGCCAGTACTGTCATGTTAGCGTGCTATGGACCATAGATGTTCAGTTTCGTGCTAATAGTGTTTTTAGTCTATTATGTTTCCATCTATGGTTGTGGTCTTAGTTACCCAGAGAGAGGATAAACGGGTTACGCGAGTGTCTCGTGTTTCTGTATAGTCGTGTGGAGAGTTTTTGGAATACCTGCAAGATGGTATCTAGCCGATATTCCCGGTGAAGGTCCGCGGTGCGCGTGTAGCGTGGAGCGTTGCTTATGATTCTGAGTACTTTGTTCTGTGTGAGCTGCAGACGGCGCACACGTGTGGGCGCAGCGTATCCCCAAACGGGAGCAGAAAACGTCATCAGAGGTCTGATAAGTGTGGTGTACATGGACCTGGACACCCTCCTATTCAGTGTGCTATTCCTGTTAAGCATAGGGTAGAGTTGTTTGAGCCTCGCGTTTGCTTTGTTGGTCACGTGTTGGATGTGGTCCCCCCAGAGTAGTTTCCGGTCCAGCCAGACACCGAGGTATTTGACCTTCTCTCGGAAACATATTGGGCGTGCGTGTAGTGTTATTTGATTGCAGTGTTGATGTTTGCGCAGTAGTTTCGGTCTTCTGGTGAACAGAACGGCTTCGTACTTGTCGACGTTTACTCTAACACGCCACTTCACCAGCCAAGGCTCTGCCGTTCTGAGTGCAGTCTGTAGTCGTGAGTTAATGTTAGACGGCTTCCAATCTTGCGCTAGGATGGCAGTGTCATCCGCGTAGATTGCCATCGTCGTGTTATGTGTAGCTGGGAGGTCGTTAATGTAGAGGTTGAACAGTAAGGGCCCTAGGATGCTTCCTTGGGGTACCCCTGCCTGTATACCATGTCGTGTCGATTGTTGGCCCTGCACGTCGGTGTTGAAACTCCTGTCCGTGAGATATGAGTGTATGAGACGTACGAGCCCGTCGGGGAACCCTGCGTCGTTTAGTTTGCGTATGAGGCCGTTGTGCCATAGACGATCGAAAGCCTTCTCGATGTCCAGGAACACCGCACCAGTTGCTTTGTTCATGTTATATCCGTGTGTGATGTATTCAACGACGCGGAGGAGTTGTTGTGTTGTCGAGTGGTGATTCCTGAAGCCGAATTGCTCCGGCCTCAGGGTGTCATTTGTAATGCAGTACCTAGTGAGTCGTTTTAGTATTACCTGCTCAACAATCTTGCTGAGCGCGCTCAGCAGGCTGATGGGTCGGTAATTTTGTGGGAGGGAGTGGTCTTTCCCCGGCTTCCTGAACATCAGGACCTTGGCCGTCTTCCAAAAGGCGGGGAAGTGTTGGTGTTTGAGTATGGCATTCGTGATGTGCGTGAGATATTCTATTGCTTTATCCGTGAACTCCTGGAGGACACGGTTTTGAATGCCATCGTGACCAGGGGCCTTCCTAGCAGTGGTATGCATGATGGTCCATTTCACTTCAGCTGTGGATGTTGTTGCGCGCTGGTTGGGCCAGGATGCGAGTGACCTCCTGGTCAGTTGCAAGTGTGAACGCTGGATCTGAAGGGTCCATGTTCGGTGTGAATGACGCTGCAAGTGTGAGGGCCATCAGTTCCGCTTTTTCTTCCGCAGAATATGCCGGTCCGTCGGGTCCTTGTAGTGTGGGTGTGTAGTGTTTCTCCCTGGTGAAGTGTCGGGCCATCTGCCACACGCCAGGTCGCGTGGTGTCTAGCCCTGCGAGTTTTTGGTCCCACTGTTGTGTTTTAAATGTTTGTATTTTGTCCCGGATTATTCCCTGGAGCCTGTTAATGTGCCGTTTGAAGTGCTGGCGCCTGGTACGCTGCCAATACCTCCTGAGGCGGTTCCTCATTGAGATAAGGCCCAGGATCTCCTGGGGCAGGGCAGCACTGTATCGTTGTGGTGTGCGGATTGGTATGGTGCCGGCTATTGCGTCTTGGACGGCGTTAGTGAGGGTTTCAACAGCATCATCTATTTGGGCTGTCTCATTAATTGCGTGGGTAGGTGGGATGTGACTGTCAAGCGTTTCCTTGAACAATGTCCAATTCGCGCGCTTGTAGTCGAGCATCCTGCGTTGGTCAATGTGCTGCAGTGTTTCTTCAATGTACAGCATAACGGGTTGGTGATCTGAGGGCAGATCGTTTTCAACAGCAACGTTGAGAGTCGTTCTTATGCCCTTGATGAGGGCCATGTCTAATACGTCTGGCCTCTGTCCCCTCCGATAGGGAATGTGCGTCGGTTCGGTCGGCGCCAGTGTAATGTAGTTTCGTCCTAGCGCGTGTTCGTATAGTTTTTTGCCGTTGGAGTTTCGTATACGTGAATTCCAGTCTGGGTGTTTCGCGTTAAGATCTCCAGCGGCTATTACGCGCGGTGACATGTTGAGTGTAGTGCTGATGTCGCGTGTCTCAATGTTCTTAGGACTGTTGTATACTGACACCAGTGTGGTATAGGCTCCGTTGAACTTGACCCTGACGGCGGTTGCCTCTAATTTTTCAAGTTCAGGGAGCACTATGTTTGTGTGTTCAATGTCTTTGTGTATAGTGATAGCCGTTCCACCGAAACCAGAGCCGTCCGGTCGGTCGGTACGATAGACGCAGTAGCTGGTAAAGTTTAGGTGGTTGTGCGGTTTGAGTTTAGTTTCGCTCAGTAGTGCGATAAGGATGCCCTTACGCTCCATGAGCGCGGCAAGTTCCGCCCTTTTGTTGTTAATCCCGTCTGCATTCCAGAACAGGATCTGTGATAGTGTCTGGTTGTTTGCGAAGGGGGCCGGGTGTGGCATATTATCCATGTAGGGGTGTGAACAGTGTGGTGAGTGCTGTTTGTATGGTAGTCCAGTACTGTCCGGGTTGGGCATTCATGAGCTGCGTGAACAGTGTGGTGACGACCGAGAAGATCCTGACAAGAATCTGTTGGGTCGTATGCTGGGGGAATAGTGTTTCCAATATTCCACCTTGTGTTGTGTTTGTGTTGTGCATGTCGGCCTGTGGCTCGTTTGTGGTGTTAGCGGCCGCTGGTGCGGATGTTGGCGTTGTGTGTGGGCTGGCGCTTGTGTTGCTGCTGTGTGCTGCAGTCTGTGGTGCCTGTGTTACAGTTGTGGTGACGGGTGGAGTAGTGTGTGTGCTGGTGTCGCTGGCTTGCTGACTGTGTGCCTGCGTTTCAGTGTTCTGTTGTTGCGGAGTGGTTTGTTGTGGCGATCTTGTGTACCCGTTCCTGTTCCCTCGAGGTCGCCTACGCCTTCTCTGGGTTTTCGGTTCTGGGGGTCCTTGTGTGGGTGCGTCTTCGTGTGCGGTCTGCGTGGTTTCGCATGCCGTGGCCTCAGGGAGTGGGGTCGTGTTGTTTTGGGGAGCTGGTGTTGGAACCGGTGTGGTTGATGTGTTTTCTGTTGGCTGAGACGGTTGTATAGTTGTCGCAGCGGTTGTGTTTTGCGCGTGTGATGGGCGCGGAGGTTCCGCCGCCCGCACCGCTCCTCCAGGGCTCGTAGCCATGGCGAACGTTACACCGTTCCTGACAGGGTTTGGTGCGGGCCTTGGACGTGGTATGGCGCTGAGTCCTCTAGCTTGTTGTGTTTTGCGCCTCTGCGCCTCTTTGTATACGTCGCAGCCCCTGTAGTTGGCCGCATGGCCTTGACCACAGTTGGCGCAACGGCGTGCGTTTCGTTGTGCTTGTGTACAAGCGTTGGATGCGTGTTTGCCAGCGCATCCGCGGCAACGGGGTGCCAGGCGACAGCGAAGGGCCGAATGACCGAATCGCTGGCAGTTGTTGCATTGTTGGGGGACGAGTGGTGGTTCATATAAATCTACCCTTACGTCCATCCGCAGAAGGCTTTTTATCTGCAGAAGGCCGCGGGAGGCAGCCGTATCGACCATCTCGACCAGGTAGTGTGGTAGGCGGGTGTGTGTGCGGAAGCCCGTCATCCGGGTAGCACTTCTGCAGTCGAAACCAAGGAAGTTGAGCGCCGCTTGAACTGTTTTGTTCGGGGTGCTGGGGTCCACTCCCTTCACCACGTACTGCTGTGTCCGCTCTTCAGCCGTTCTGTACGTGTAGTGTTCGATCCCCTGTTCTTTGAGGAAGCACAGGAGATCTTTGTATTCTGCGTTAGTAGCCACGTACAGTGAGGTCCTATCCCCAGAGTATTTAGTGTGGAGCGTGCAAGGTGTGTGCCTCGCTTCGAATGCAGTGTTGAGGACGCTAAGGTCCCCATAGTTTTGTATCACGACTGGGGGAAAACCAGTCTTTTGTTGTGCGGGCGTAGCTGCGGTTTGTGTAGTTGTGTTATTACTGACCGCAGGTCGGTTCATGTTGGTTTCAGTGTTAGTGTTCCTAGCCGGAAGTGTCGGTTTTGGTGTAGGCAGCAACGACTTTCGGCTGCCTAGCGTGTTTGGTTGCTCGCTTGTGCCTGTTGTGTTTTTGCGTTTGCGTGGTGGGCCCTCCACCTGCCAGGGCCCAGTGTAGTGCTGTTCTGTGTCCTCGTCCGCCGCCGCTGATTGCGCCACTGGAGTCAGCTGCGACAGCGGGACGGTCGTGCAGGAGTCACCAGTAGCAGGCGAGTGCAGCGTAATGTGCAATGTAGCTGTCCGTTTCGGCGTGTCGTTTGCGCCGCAAAGGTCGGTTATTAGCCGACGTTGGTCCAGCAGTTCCTGCGCTTGCGCAGCGATCTGCCGATCCTTGTCGGCCAATACTTCCCCCACGGCGGCAAGCGGGACGCTGGCGTCGACGGGGACAGTCGGCCCGAGCGCCTCTTTCGCTGCAGCCTTGCTGCGGGTTATGGCGGGAGAGGCACCGGCGGAATCTGCCATCTTGGTGTTCTGGGAGGGAGGAGAAAGGGGAACGACAATTTTGCTCTTTCTGAAAAGAAAAAGGCCCTAACTGTTTGAGCCTACGGAAGTGGGGGGAGTGCCCTACGGCCTAGCGTGCGCCGTTAGTGCAGTGGCGCGGCACCTAAAGGAGGTGCGGAAGAAGAGAAGCGGGGTGATCCGACGTGAACGGGCCCCTGGCACTGATTAACCCTACAAAGAACGAGATAGCCTCGTAACCCAGTTCTAAGTAAAGAAGGGAAAGCGGAAAGGTATACAGGGTCTACACAAAGGCGATGTTTTTCAGGCCAATATTATAGAAATGGAAGATAATGTAGATGAAGATGAAATAGGAGATATGATACTGCGTGAAGAGTTTGACAGAGCACTGAAAGACCTGAGTCGAAACAAGGCCCCCGGAGTAGACAACATTCCATTAGAACTACTGATGGCCTTGGGAGAGACAGTCCTGACAAAACTCTACCATCTGGTGAGCAAAATGTATGAGACAGGAGAAATACCCCAGACTTCAAGAAGAATATAATAATTCCAATCCCAAAGAAAGCAGGTGTTGACAGATGTGAAAATTACTGAACTATCAATTTAATGTCACAGCTGCAAAATATTACGAATTCTTTACAGACTAATGGAAAAACTGGTAGAAGTCGACCTGGCGGTAGATCAGTTTGGATTCCGCAGAAATGTTGGAGCATGTGAGGCAATACTGACCCTACGACTTATCTTAGAAAATAGGTTAAGGAAAGGCAAACCTACGTTTCTAGCATTTGTAGACTTAGAGAAAGCTTTTGACAATGTTGACTGGAATACTCTCTTTCAAATTCTGAAGGTAGCAAGGGTAAAATACTGGGAGCGATAGGCTATTTACAATTTGTACAGAAACCAGAAGGCAGTTATAAGAGTCGAGGGACATGAAAGGGAAGCTGTGGTTAGGAAGGGAGTGAGACAGGGTTGTAGCCTCTCCCCGATGTTGTTCAGTCTGTATATTGAGCAAGCAGTAAAGGAAACACAAGAAAAATTCGGAGTAGGAATCAAAACCCATGGACAAGAAATAAAACCTTTGAGGTTTGCCGATGACATTGTAATTCTGTCAGAGACAGCAAAGGACCTGGAACAGGAGTTGAACGGAATGGACAGTGTCTTGAAAGGAGGATATAAGATGAACATCAATAAAAGCAAAACGAGGATAATGGAATGTAGTCTAATTAAATTGGGTGATGCTGCGAGAATTAGATTAGGAAATGAGACGCTTAAAGTAATGAATGAGTTTTGCTACTCGGGGAGCAAAATAACTGATGATGGTCGAATTAGAGACGAATTAAAATGTAGACTGGCATTGGCAAGGAAAGCGTTTCGAAAGAAGAGAAATTTGTTAACATCGTGTATAGATTTAAGTGTCAGGAAGTCATTTCTGAAAGTATTTGTAGGGAGTGTGGCCATGTATCGAAGTGAAACATGGACGATAAATAGTTTAGACAAGAAGAGAATAGAAGCTTTCGAAATGTGGTGCTACAGAAGAATGCTGAAGATTAGATGGGTAGATCACATAACTAATGAGGAGGTATTGAATAGAATCCGAGGGAAGAGAAATTTGTGGCACAAATTGACTAGAAGAGATCGGTTGGTAGGGCATATTCTGAGGCATGAAGGGATCGTCTATTTGGCATTGGAGGGCAGCGTGGATGGTAAAAATCGTAGAGGGGGACCAAGAGATGAATACACTAAGCAGATTCAGAAGGATGTAGATTGCAGTAGGTACTGGGAGACGAAGAGGCTTGCACAGGATAGTGGCATGGAGAGCTGCATCAATCCACTCTCAGGAATGAAGACCACAACAACAACAACAACAAGGACAAAATGAAATGTCGCGGGCAGTAGTAGTGAAATGATGTCAACAATTTCACCAAGTTCACACAAAGGTTCGTCATGCTGGTCGGGAAGTCTACATCTTAGTGCCATGCGAATTCCATCTTTTCGGCAAGCTGAAACATTACCTGTGAGGAAAGAAGTGGTTTCTCGACGATGAGGACTTTCACACAGCTGTTCTGGAATGGCGCCTTTACCAAGAAACGGATTTCTATGGTCGAGGAATTGTAGAAATGGTAAGACGTTAGACTGCTGTTTGCGGAGACTTGGTGACTATCTTGAAAAATAGTGTCGTGCCTCTGTGTCACTTTGAATTGTAATGCAGCACTGAGTGAAAGCTACGTGGCCTGCCACGTTAATGAGCAACTTACTTTTAGAACTCCCGTCATATTGGCAAAAAGGGAGGAATGTTTCGGTTTATTGTACCGTCGAGGTCTAGGGCATAAGAGGCAGAGCACAAGTTCGGAGAGAGCAAAGAAAACGGCAGTGTCCTTATGAAAAGAACCTAACCCTAAGTGGTCAAGGGAAACCACGAAAAACACGGATCTGGGTGGCCGAATGCGGATTTGAACAGCCGTTCTCCCTAACACAAATCCAGTATATTACAGTGCTTCTACTTTTAAGGAAAAATTAAATTCCCTCACTCACAACATAACAGTTACGTGGCACATAGTAAAACCTGAGGCAGGAGGAAGGAATCAGAGGAAATTTCTTTAAAGGCTATTAAGGAACTAATCAACAATAGTCCCAAACCTGTGAACATTTGCAACAAGTTCGTTAATGTTAAGTAGGACATAATTTAAGTCTGAATACGTCCATAGTGGGTACATTATAGACACAACGGTAACTGAGATTAAAGGACACGTTCCACATCATTACGAAGTGTCGTATTCATGATCTATGGAACAAGTATTAATCTAATCTAATCTAATCTAATCTACTGCGATATGCACATGTACAGATGGGGGTAGTACCAGGTATGAAAGGGCAGTGCCTTGGCGGAGCTCTCATTTGTACTCAGGTGATTCATGTGAAATGGTTTCCGACGTGATTATCGTCGCACGACGGGGGCTCTACATCTACGTGATTACTCTGCTATTCACAACTAAGTGCCTGGCAGAGGGTTCAATGAATCAGCTTCAAGCTGTCTCTCTACCGTTCCACTCTCGAACGCCGAGCGGGAAAAACGAGCACCTAAATTTTTCTGTGCGTGCCCTGATTTCTCTTATTTTATAGTGATGATCATTTCTTCCAATGTAGGTAGGTGCCAACAGAATGTTTTTGCAATCGGAGGACAAAACTGGTAATTGAAATTTCGTGAAAGAAGATCCCGTCGCAACGAATAACGCCTTTGTTTTAATGGCTGCCATTCCAATTCACGTATCATGTATGTGGCACTATCCACCCTATTTCGCGATAATACAAAACGAGCAGCCCTTCTTTGAACTTTTTCAATATCATCCGTCAGTCTCACCTGACTCACCTGATACGGATCCCACACCGCACAGCAATACTTCAGAATAGGACGGACAAGTGTAGGGCAACCAATCTCTTTAGTAGATCTGTTGCACCTTCTATCTATGTGATCGTTTCAACTTAGATGATTTGTAATTGTAATTCCTTAGTGTTTAGTTGAATTTACAGCCTTCAGATTTGTGTGACTTATCGCGTAATCGAAATTTAGCGGATTTGTTTTATTAGTCATGTGAATAACTTCACACTTTTCTTCATTCAGGGTATTGCCACTTTTCGCACCACACAGATATCTTATCTAAATCATTTTGAAATTCATGTTGGTCATCTGATGACTTTACAAGACGGTAAATGACAGCATCATCTACAAATAATCTAAGAGGGCTAATCAGATTGTCTCCTATATCGTTAATATAGATCAGGAACAATGGAGGGCCTATAACACTTCCTTGTGGAACGCTGGATATTCCTTCTGTTTCACTCGATGACTTTCCGTCTGTTACTACGAACTGTGACCTTTCTGACAGGAAATCACGAATCCAGTCGCACAACTGAGGCGACATTCCATAGGCACACAGGTTGGTTAAAAGCAGCTTGTGAGGAACAGTGTCAAAAGCCTTCTGAAAATCTTAAAGTATGGAGTCAATTTGACATCTCCTGTCGATAGCACTGATTATTCCGTGAATATAAAGAGCTAGTTATGTTCCGCTAGAACGATATTTTCTGAATCCGTGCTGACTATGTGTCAGTAAATCGTTTTCTGAGAAGTACTTCACAATGTTCGAATTCAGCATATGTTCCAAAACCCTAATGCAAATCGACGCTAGTGATATGGGCCTGTAATTCAGCGGATTACTCCTATTGCCCTTTTTGGGTATTGGTGTGACATGAGCAACTTTCCAGTCTTTAGGTACGGAACTTCCTATGAGCGAGCGGTTGTATATAATTGCTAAATATGGAGCTATTGCATCTGCAAACTCTGAAAGGAGCCTGAGTGGTATACCATCTGGACCGAAAGCCTTGACTCTATTAAGTGATTTAAGCTGCTTTGCTACACCGAGGATATCTACTTCTGTGTTTCTCATCTTCGCAGTTGTTCTCGACTGCATTCGGGAATATTTACTAAGTCTTCTTTGGTGAAAGAGATTCGGAAAACTGTCTTTAATAACTCTGTTTTGGTGACACTGCCATCAGTGACTTCACAGTTGTTATCGCGCAGTGAACGTATTGATTGCGTCTTGCCACTGGTGTGCTTTATATATGACCAAAATCTCTTTGGATTTTCTGGCAGAGTCCGAGACTGAGTTTCGTTGTGGGAACTATTAAAAGCATCTCGCATTGAAGTTCGTGCTCTATTTCAAACTTTACAGACTTTAAATACGGAGTGGTAGTTGGTGTTAGACAGATGGGACATTTTATTTCTGAAACCGCTAGCGAATTCATTATTCCAAGATCCACAGTGTCAATAGCGTACCGAGAACACCGAATTTCAGGCATTGCCTCTCATCCGACCACGTCAACGAAGTGGCCGTGGCCGACGGCCTTCACTTAACGACCGAGAGCAGCGGTGTTTTCATGCAGTTGTCAGTGCTAATAGCCAAGCAACAATAGTGAAATAACGGCAGAAATCAATACTAGAAGTACGACGAACGTATCTATTAGGAGAATGCCCTTAATGGGCTATGGCAGCAGATGACTGACACGATTGCCTTAGCTAGCAGCACGACATCGCCTGCAGCTCCTCTCCTGGACTCATGGCCATATCGACTCGACCCTAGATGACTGGAAAACCGTGTTATGGTCATAAGAGTCCCGATTTCAGTTGGCAAGACCTAATGGTAAGGCTCAAGCGTGGCGCAGATCCCACGAAGCCATGGACCTAAGATGTCAACAAGGCACTGTGCAAGCTGGCGGTGTCTCTATAATAGTATGGGTTGTGTTTACGTGGAATAGACTGTGTCTTCTGATCCGACTGAACCGATCGTTGACTGCAAATGGTTCGGCTACTCTGAGACCATTTGCAGCCATTCATGAACTTGACGTTCGCAAACAACGATGGAATTTTTAAAAATGACATTGCGTCATGTCACTGTGTCATTGTTCACGACTGGTCTGAAGAACATTCTAGGCAATTCGAGTGAGTGATTTGGCCACCCGCATCGC
This sequence comes from Schistocerca gregaria, assembly GCF_023897955.1. Lineage (NCBI taxonomy): Eukaryota > Metazoa > Arthropoda > Insecta > Orthoptera > Acrididae > Schistocerca > Schistocerca gregaria. The sequence continues at coordinate 309,051,524 of NC_064925.1, read as the reverse complement.
CCGACATGTATCCCATCGAATACCTATGGGACATAAGCGAGAGGTCAATTCGTGTACAGAACCCTGCACCGGGAACACTTTCGCAATTATGGATGGCTATGGAATCAACAGCGCTCAATATTTTAGCAGGGAAAAGGAGGGCCGACGCAATATTAGAAAGTATCCCACAACTTTTGTCACCTCAATGTATAGTGCAAGGCGTGTTTAGCATGATGCCAGAGTTGGCAGCGAGATGGTCCGACACATTAGCAACTCCAGTTCCAACTATCCCCAATGATTCGGTATTAGGGAGACGAGATGCCAACTAAATGTGAGTGCACTGCACTGGCATTGAGTATGCTGACTGCATTGGGATCGGTTAATAAATCTCAGTGCAGTATATCATTCAGTACAGTACAGGTACTACGCAAATCCAGCTTGTGGATTTCATCAATAAAATCCGTTGACTTTGATGACTGTAGTTGATTCCAGACGTCTGGTCCGAATCTGGCGTGTGCTGTCAGGTCTTACAGCTACGTGAAAGGTATAAAAAGATAAAAAAAACATTTTTTCATGGTTTCGCATTTATTTTCGAAACTTCTACTCGAAATTATACATTACTGTCATCCGGTGCAGGTGCACCCCGTTGTCAACCTACATTTAGTTGGATATCACAAAAACGAAAACAACTGTAGGTCAACGTGATCTACCGCACCATTAATTCACTCTCAAGTGACTCTTGAGGTCCGCACAAAATGTATTTAAAGACATCATATTCCCCACTGGTTTAAGGGATGAGAAGTCACAAAATGCAATACAAAAACCAATGTAATATTAGAATTACGCTGCCCTTATACAGCCTTAACTTACAAGACTCATTCTATTGCATCCGAAATCTGTTTGAAAATATATTAATGTGATAGTGCTAATAATTAATTCCACTGTTACATACTGAAAACTGTATGTCATCTTAGCAAAGTAAAATAAGTTACATTTTCGTGAAATGTAATAGAGCTGAGATGTGACGTACAAAACGTCTCATGTGTAAGGAATGTTCGTGCTGATTCCAAAATTTTTCCTGTATTTTGCGAATCTGTAATACTTTTATAGTTGATGCATTGTGATTACAGTTACATACGTAAATCAGGATCTTTCGTCCTTCAGCATCTGCTGAATAACGCTACTTTACGAAACAGTCATTTCACTGAATATGTGTACTAGGCAAAATTTTCCGTTGCTCATACGCAAAAGAGTTTGGCAATTAGCTAAATGAGTTCGTCCCCCATGAAACCTACTATCTTACTTACTCCTACACCGAGCGAGGTAGCGCAGTGGCTAGCACACTGGACTCGCATTCGGGAGGACCACGGTTCAATCCCGTGTCTGGCCATCCTGATTTAGGTTTTCCGTGATTTCCTTAAATCGCCCCAGGGAAATGCCGGGATGATTCCTTCGAAAGGGCACGGCCGACTTCCTGTCCTAATCCGACGAGACCGATGACCTCGCTGTCTGGTCTCCTCCCCAAAACAACCGAACGCAACTTGCTTCTATCGATCTTCAGTTCATTGTAGCAATGCACAGTGTAATGTATCAGAGTCTTTTCAACCGTCGAACTCTCGATTTCTAACAGGAATCCTGTAATACAACTTCGAACGAATAAATGAGATCAGCAAGCGATCAGCAGCATTGTACTGTTTTGAAAATATATCTTATATACAAAAACGTACTCCACATTGAGTAATATTTTTGGTTAAGTGTCGCAGTCGACTTTAATTCAATTACCGATTATGAAATTATATCACAACTGGCATAAGCTGTACCATCTTGTCTAATTACACGTAGGCAGAAAAAACGTTTCAAACTGCTCTTCATCACTTTAATAAGACAACCATTACCTAAAAGTGAATTAGTTTGCGGAAAAAACAGCGTGCTGAATGAATGACGTCTATAGTGTATCAGAATTTCTTATAAAATGCATTGATTCTCATGATATAATGCATGGTGAAGATGTGATTCAAGACACCATAGTGAAAATGCCACTTACCCAACATTATCGATACGAACTAATACTCCATAGGAAAATGTACAATATGTATTATTGCGATTTTTGTGCAATTACAATATTTATAAATTTCATGCTTCTTCCAAACATACTGCCTCTCGACACGTCGGGATAAACAGTCTCCAAGACTAGTTTGGTGTCTTACATTCTGACTGCTGTCGTTGTTCCACGCGCTTACTGCATTTCACGGTTTTCTTAAAACTTCGCTGATGATATCGGAAACCTTCATACTTCGGATAAATTCTAGTTTCCGATACGACTCGCTTTCAACGATTGCCTCTATGCATCGCCTTTGCCTTGGCTATGACGTCAAAGTCGACGGGTAGAATCGGACTCTAGATATTGGTCCCATATTTCTTCCGTATGACTCAAACTGACACTGAGCAACGGTGTCCCCTGTACTGTTGAGAAGCGCGTTACGTCACGCCTCATTGTTTGCTTAAGGCCCCTATACACGCACCAGCTTATTGGCCGACCGTCTGACAGAACAATTTTGTTGCAGCCTACACGGGTCCCCACCAACTGCACTCAGCGATCCCCATGCAGCGCCGTTCCTATCGCTGATATCACATCGCTTATAGTAAGTCCATGAAGTTATGTTACGAAACAGTAACTCGGATTTGCCTTGGGTGCTATAGAGGTAATTAGGCCAAGAAAATAAAGCTCTGGCCAAAGAGGTGGCTAATGCAAAGAAAGAAATTCACCGACACTCAGTTACGTAAGGAGGTGGAAGCCGATGGTATTCGCAATTATCTAAGCAGTAATGAATACAGCCACTTTCCCCCGAGGGGGATATATAGATTGTATAGATTGACGAGGGGGGGGGGGGGGGGCGAGGAGGACAAAGTTATAGGCTTAAAATTTAAGTGATAGCGTTCTAAAGACGTAGCACCGCTACTAATAAATCAAAATTTTCATGAATAGCTAATATATAATTAAATAATATGTAGGTTAAGTACTAAGCTGTGAGGCTAAGTCACAGTTAATTATATTAAATAATAAAATAATTTTATTGCATGCAAAAAATCTCACATTTACATCAAACTAATACGTCGAGACTTTTTTACAGCATATCTCTCTGATGACGTCATCAATAAAACTTTCTGTTGGCTCGTCGTCCCCTTCAGTTGAAATCTTCACACAAGCTTCGAGCGTTTCCTGACCCATCCTATTCCTTAATTTTGTCATCACTCTGTTCATTGTACTAAATGACCTTTCCACACTGCAAGTCGAAGCGGGAATGCACAGTACACATTCAGCAAGTGTCCGTAGCGCTTCGTAGCCTATGTCGGCTCTCAGAATGAAAGAAGCAACATCAGAAGACGTATCGTCTAATTTATTACTAACAACGTATCTAAAAGAATGCAACTCTGCAATAACAGCGTCGACGTTTGTAAGTCCCAAAATCAAGCACAGTTATTTACAAACATTATCACTAAACTCCAGAAATTTTTTAAAACTGTCAAATTATGCCCTTAGTTCTACCACTTTTATTGCCTTCTCATCGAATCGTTGCTCAATTTCATCAATCATACTTTTAACAAATTTCCTTGCGCTTTTCATAGCTTGAATCTGCTCCTCTACGTTGGTGAATAGCACATCTTTAATTTCTGTCGCGTTCTCCTACAATTTTTTTTTAATTTTATTAAGAGTTTCATTTTCTGCACTATATCCATCGCAGTCACAATGACAGTCGATGTGTTTTAAATGTTCCAGAGAACCAGAAACAAGTAGAGGGATTTGCGAAATTTTAAGTGATTGTCTCTGCAAAAATTTACATAAATTTGAGACTGCATTTAACGTATCGTCTACAATCACTAAACCTATTCATTATGTCTAACAAGATTTCTCCAGCTAAACTTGTTAAATCCGCGCCGTCCTTGTGTGTATGGTCACATGCCATTATAATGGACTTGTAGGTTAGGAAAATAGCATGAACTGTGCGATAGATGCTTAACCATCGGATGTCAACAGCTTCGGGTATTTTTAAAACAGGTTGCTCTAAAGCGCACTGAATTTCGTGCAGAACATTTTCTCGTTTGTAAGAACCATGAAAAAGTTTGTAAATGTCTTTAACAACATGTAATGTGCGTTGTATAATGGGGTGTTTATTCCTAGAGTTGGTGGCAGCAATTGACAAAACATGTGATCTGCAGTGTATGTATGGCATCTTATGGCCCTTCCTCTCTGACAACCGAGCGCGAACTCTTGAGATAGAACCACTAAAATAAGCAGCACCGTCGAAAGAACAAGATAATAATCTGTCGTAACAAAGTTTTCTTTTCTTTAGCTCAGTATCAATTGCTGTTAATATGGATTCAGCTGAAGTGCTTTTCAACTCAAGGAGACATAAAAACCTTTCGCTCATTTCAAACAATAGAGACGGTGCAACATATCGAACTACTAAAGACAGTTTACTTTGGTTGGAAACATTTGCAAATTCGTCTGCCATTAATGAAATATATTTGTCATGGAGAAGTGTTTCATCTTGAAAGTCTAAGGACTCTCCCAAACAAGTCAATAATTCTGACGCAGTATACTTACTAAGATATGTGGACCTTGCGCTCTGAAACTTTAACCACTTTTCAAGATTAATGTCGCTTTTCAGTACAACCTTACGAATTGGAGGTTCATATTTTGTTGTGTGGGCTATTTCTTCCTTACTAAGGAAATACAGACTTCGAATTAACGATGACAATGCTTGGTGGTTTGAAGCTTTTACATTTTCATTTTGTTTAAATGTCTGTGTCTGAATTGGAGCGGTTAATCCCTGTAATCTACAGTTTTCAAGTGCAACGGCTCTTGCATGTTTTTCTGAGTTGGCTTGTTTTTCTAGTTTTCCCGTGCTTCAAGCAGCTTTTCTAAATTTAGTGATAGTGCAGAAATGAATACTCCTCCTGTTTTCTGTAGAACTTCGATATCGTTTTCTAAATGCAGTTCACACAATTTGCAGAAAGCCCCGCCCCGCTCGTGATCAAAGTACAACCAATTTGTACTTACAGTCCCATTTTTGCTGATACTTAATCTCTCGTTCAATACTTTGTTTAGAATTGCAATTTACGGATGGACCAGAAATAGCATATTTATCGTTTGAAAACTGTGGAAGGGAAACTGAAGACTTGGTAGACCTACGCAATTCATCGCCACAATCACTAGCACTTCTTTCAGTAGACTCACACTCGTCTTTGTCTTTTGCAATACACTGTCTTTTATTACAAAAGAAATACACTAAAGTTTGTTGTTTCGACATTGTATTTCGGCACTAACACTTCTTTTTATGTTATAAACTGACGGAGACTGCACGTAGTACACTACATAATCACATCACACTTCCATAGTAACCTGTCAACTGACTGTTACAACCTTACAACAGTTTCAACAATGCATTGAGATTTTATACAACAATGAAAGATTAGATTATACTCATAGAGCAGCGTTGCCAAACGTCCCACTCATGGTGGAATGTAGTGCATCTTTAGGCAAAAATTGTGTATCCCCATTGACACTGAGAAAATCAAAAATGGTTCAAATGGCTCCGAGCACTATGGGACTTAACATCTGAGGTCATCAGTCCCCTGGAATTTATAACTACTTAAACCTAACTAACCTAACGACATCACACACATCCATGTCCGAGGCAGGATTCGAACCTGCGACCGTAGCGGTAACGCGGTTCCAGACTGAAGCGCATAGAACCGTTCGGACACATCGGCCGGCACTGTGAAAATCATTGTCAAGTGCACACAAATATTTGGTTTGAGCTTTGAACTCATCAATTAGGAAAAATCTATATGGCTATTAAATCTTGGAAATATTCCCAGTAATGCAATAAAAAAATTAAAACAATCTTTTATAATGTCAGATGCTACTTCCAATTTCGTAGCAGTGCCCGAGGACGTGTTTTGCGACATCAGGTTTATTCTAAGGACAAATAAAGTATAGGCAGATGGCGGATAAGAATAAAGTTCGCAGTGAGGGTGGGCTGCGTAGCTAAGGGATTAGCTTACATGTTACACCGATTGGAGGTGCGGTGAAAGAAGACGTTAGAGAGGAAAAGCTCACCTATTCCACAATCGGCGTTGCCAACACACCTTGCAACGCTTAGCGTTACTGCACACTTACTATACAGCAACTGCTAATTTGTTGGTGTTGGCAAAAATAATAATAATAATAATAATAATAATAATAATAATAAGAGAACAATCGACGCTAAGTGTTCCAAACCGAACCGATAACTAACGAAACCAAACTATAGGCACACAGCCGCCACCTAATGTGTTACACATTCATTTTGCTTGTAAAAATTGCATGTCATCACGACTTCTCCATAGTTGACTCCATACTTCCTTAGCAACAGCAGTTGGCGTAGTTTAATTTTTTTTACAACGGTAAAAGTTAACAGACGAGGTGATACACTCCTGGAAATTGAAATAAGAACACCGTGAATTCATTGTCCCAGGAAGGGGAAACTTTATTGACACATTCCTGGGGTCAGATACATCACATGATCACACTGACAGAACCACAGGCACATAGACACAGACAACAGAGCATGCACAATGTCGGCACTAGTACAGTGTATATCCACCTTTCGCAGCAATGCAGGCTGCTATTCTCCCATGGAGACGATCGTAGAGATGCTGGATGTAGTCCTGTGGAACGGCTTGCCATGCCATTTCCACCTGGCGCATCAGTTGGACCAGCGTTCGTGCTGGACGTGCAGACCGCGTGAGACGACGCTTCATCCAGTCCCAAACATGCTCAATGGGGGACAGATCCGGAGATCTTGCTGGCCAGGGTAGTTGACTTACACCTTCTGGAGCACGTTGGGTGGCACGGGATACATGCGGACGTGCATTGTCCTGTTGGAACAGCAAGTTGCCTTGCCGGTCTAGGAATGGTAGAACGATGGGTTCGATGACGGTTTGGATGTACCGTTCACTATTCAGTGTCCCCTCGACGATCACCAGAGGTGTACGGCCAGTGTAGGAGATCGCTCCCCACACCATGATGCCGGGTGTTGGCCCTGTGTGCCTCGGTCGTATGCAGTCCTGATTGTGGCGCTCATCTGCACGGCGCCAAACACGCATGCGATCATCATTGGCACCAAGGTAGAAGCGACTCTCATCGCTGAAGACGACACGTCTCCATTCGTCCTTCCATTCACGTCTGTCGCGACACCACTGGAGGCGGGCTGCACGATGTTGAGGCGTGAGCGGAAGACGGCCTAACGGTGTGCGGGACCGTAGCCCAGCTTCATGGAGACGGTTGCGAATGGTCCTCGCCGATACCGCAGGAGCAACAGTGTCCCTAATTTGCTGGGAAGTAGCGGTGCGGTCCCCTACGGCACTGCGTAGGATCCTACGGTCTTGGCGTGCATCCGTGCGTCGCTGCGGTCCGGTCCCAGGTCGACGGGCACATGCACCTTCCGCCGACCACTGGCGACAATATCGGTGTACTGTGGAGACCTCACGCCCCACGTGTTGAGCAATTCGGCGGTACGTCCACCCGGCCTCCCGCATGCCCACTATATGCCCTCGCTCAAAGTCCGTCAACTGCACATACGGTTCACGTCCACGCTGTCGCGGCACGCTACCAGTGTTAAAGACTGCGATGGAGCTCCGTATGCCACGGCAAACTGGCTGACACTGACGGCGGCGGTGCACAAATGTTGCGCAGCTAGCGCCATTCGACGGCCAACACCGCGGTTCCTGGTGTGTCCGCTGTGCCGTGCGTGTGATCATTGCTTGTACAGCCCTCTCGCAGTGTCCGGAGCAAGTATGGTGGGTCTGACACACCGGTGTCAATGTGTTCTTTTTTCCATTTCCAGGAGTGTAATCTTTATGTTTCACCACAACTATAGATATGAATTTCTTGGGGGGGGGGGGGGGAGGGGTGTGTGGGAATGTCCAATTTTTTTGGGGGGGTGGGGGGGGACTTTCCTTCCCAGGCCACGCCCTGAATTCATCACTTTATCTAAGAATGGGTGAAACATGCTTTTCGGGGTTGCTAAACATCAGTCATCAAACAATTCTTAACGAAGGAGAACAAGGTCACGAGAGAGGCTGTAAGCTGTGAGGAGCCGCTGTCAGCTACATTACGGTTTCCAACGACTGTCAAAAGTTACAAGAATTTCAAATTTACAATTGTTTTCTAAAATAATACCTGAAGCCTACAATGTGACTTTTATTTGCCTATGGCAAAAAAGCATGGTAGATCAAAATAAAAAAAACAAGAGATGTTCATGTGAACTTTATTAAGTTATTTATGACCGTAGAGTAAAAGATGGCCCCTGTAAGTTCACAGATTCATTTCAGATTAGACGAGGTGGTGTAGCACATCATCTAATACATATAGCAACAGATACATAAGAACTGAAGCATTTAGTAACTCTTAGGTCTGTAAAAAAAATTACCTATGCTTTGTCATCAGTCTTCTGACTTGTTTGATGTTGCCCGCCACGAATTCCTTTCCCGTGCTAACCTCTTCATCTCAGAGTAGCCCTTGCAATCTACGACCTCAATTATTTGCTGGATGTATTCCAATCTCTGTCTTCCTCTACAGTTTTTACCTTCTACAGTTCCCTCTAGTACCATGCAAGTCATTCCCTCATGTCTTAACAGATGTCCTATCATCCTGTCCCTCCTCCTTATCAGTGTTCCTTTCCTCTCCGATTCTGTGTAGAACCTCCTCATTCCTAACCTTATCAGTCCACCTAATTTTCAACATTCGTCTGTAGCTTCGATTCTCTTCTGTTCCGGTTTTCCCACAGTCCATGTTTCACTACCATACAATGCTGTACTCCAGACGTACAAACAGAGAAATTTCTTCCTCAAATGAAGGCCGATGTTTGATATTAGTAGACTTCTTTTGGCCAGGAATGCCCTTTTTGCCATTGCTAGTCTGCTTTTGACGACCTCCTTGCTCCGTCCGTCATTGGCTATTTTGCTGCCTTCATCTGCTTCGTGACCATCAATCCTGATGTTAAGTTTCTCGCTGTTGTCATTTCTACTTCTTATTTCTACTTCGATTTACTCTCAAGCCATACTCTGTATTTATTATACTCTTCATTCCGCTCAGCATATCATCTAATTCTTCTTCTCTTTCATTCAACATAACAATGTCATCAGCGAATCTTACCATTGATATCCTTTCACCTTGAATTTTAATTCCACTCCTGAACCTTTTTTTTATTTCCATCATTGCTTCCTAGATGTACAGACTGAACAGTAGGGACGAAAGTCTACATCCTTGTCTTACACCCTTTCTAAGACGAGCACTTGTTTCTTTGTCGTCCACTCTTATTATTCCCTCTTGGTTGTTGTACATATTGTATATGACCCGTCTCTCCCTACAGCTTACCCTACTTCTTTCAGAATTTCGAACATCTTGCACCATTTTACATTGTCGAACGCTTTTTCCAGGTCGACAAATCCTATGAACGTGTATGATTTTTGTTTAGTCTTGCTTCCATTATCAACCACAATGTCAGAACTGCCTCTCTCGTGCCTTTACCTTTCCTAAAAAAAAAACTGATCGTCGTCTAGCGCATCCTCAATTTACTTTTCCATTCTTCTGTATATTATTCTTCTAAGCAACTTGGATTCATGAGCTGTTAAGCTGATTCTACGATAATTGTTGCACTTGTTAGCTCTTGCCGTCTTCGGAATTGTGTGGATGATGCTTATCCGAAAGTCAGATGGTATGTCACCAGACTCATATATTCTACACACCAACGTGAATAGTCATTTTGTTGCCACTTCCCCCGATAATTTTAGAAATTCTGATGGGATGTTATCTATCCCTTCTGCCTTATTTGACCTTAAAAAAGTCCTCCAAAGCTCTTTTAAATTCTGATTCTAATACTAGGTTCCCTATCTCTTCTAAATCGACTCCTGTTTCTTCTTCTATCACATCAGACAAATTTGCTCCCTCTTAGAGGCTTTCAATGTATTCTTTCCATCTATCCGCTCTCTCCTCTGCATTTAACAGTGAAATGTCCGTTCCACACTTAATGTTATCACCCTTGCTTTTAATGCCACCGAAGATTGTTTTGACTTTTCTGTATGCTGAGTCTGTCCTTCCGACAGTCATTTCTTTTTCGATGTCTTCACATTTTTCCTGCATCCATTTCGTCTTATCTTCCCTGCACTTCCTAATTATCTCATTCCTCAGCGGCTTGCATTTCTGTATCCCTGAGTTTCCCGGAACATTTTTGTACTTACTTCTTTCATCGATCCATTTCTTCTGTTACCCATGATTTCGCCGCAGTTTCCATCCCAACATTTGTGATGGCATTTTCTAGATATGTCTATTCCTCTTCAACTGTACTGCCTACTGAACTATTCCTTATTGCTGTATCTATAGCTTTACAGAACTTCAACCGTATCTCGTCATTCCTTAGTACTTCTGTATCCCACTTCTTTGCATATAGATTCTTCCTGACTAATGTCTTAAACTTCAGCCTACTCTTCATCACTACTATATTGTGATCTGAGTCTGTATCTGTTTCTGGGAACACCTTACAATCCAATTGATTTCGGAATCTCTTTCTGACCATGATGAAATCTAACTAAAATCTAACTGAAATCTTCCCACATTGCCCGACCTTTTCCATGTATACCTCCTCCTCTTGTGATTCTTGACCAGAGTATTCGCTATTACTAGTTGAAACTTGTTACAGAACTCAATTAGTCTTTCTCATCTCCCATTCCTTGTCCCAAGCACATATTCTCCAGTAACCTTTTTTTCTACTCCTTCCCCTACAACTGCATTCCAGTCCCCGATGACTATTAGATTTTCATCCCCCTTTACATACTGTATTACCTTTTCAGTATCCTCATACAGTTTTTCTATCTGTTCATCTTCAGCTTCAGACGTCGGAATGTATACCTGAACTATCGTTGTCGGTGTTGGTTTGCTATCGATTCTGATACGAACAACCCTGTGACTGAAGTGTTCACAGTAACACATTCTCTGCCGTACCTTCCTGTTCATAACGAATCCTACTCCTGTTATACCATTTTCCGCTGCTGTTGATATTACCCTATATTCATCTGACCAGAAATCCTTGTCTTCTTTCCACTTCACTGACGCCTGAGCCTTTGCATTTCCCTTTTCAGATTTTCTAGTTTCCCTACCACGTTCAAGCTTCTGACGTTCCACACCCCGATCCTTAGAACGTTATCCTTTCGTTGATCTTTTTCTCATGGTAACCTCCCCCTTGGCAATCCCCTCCCGGAGATCCGAATGGGGGACTATTCCGGAATCTTTTACCAGTGGAGAGATCATCATGACACTTCTTCAATTACAGGCCACATGTCCTGTGGATACACGTTACGTGTCTTTAATTCAGTGGTTTCCATTGCTTTCTGCATCTTCATGCCATTGATCATTGCTGCTTCTTCGGCCTTTAGGGGTACTTCCCACCCCTAGGACAAGTGATGCCGGAAGTCGTCGGCGCTGGGTTTGGTTACAGTCTGTATTTAACACTTCTATCAATGAAGCAAGTGCGAACATATTTCAAAAATAAATGTCCATCACCTTTCTATACTTCGGTTTTTAAGTTGATATCTAAGATCTAATTCATCAGTATTTTGGTTTCTAGCTTTCAGTTCCGTTAATTTGCGGAAATAAAATCTAAAAACCGGAATACAAAAGACTGACGGGCTTTTACTCGCAATATTCGCTGACGGAAAGAATCGCCACACGAAAAACTAGTTAAGAAATTTCTGAAATTTAGGTGATTAACATTGCAAGATCACACCTAATGTAAGCGCGAGGTGACATTGCCAATGCGAATTGCTGGTACATTTACAACCTGTGTAACCAATGTTGAATGCAAGCCATGCAACGTGCATGTAATACTGGGTGATTCAAAAAGAATACCACAACTTTAAAAATGTGTATTTAATGAAAGAAACATAATATAACCTTCTGTTATACATCATTACAAAGAGTATTTAAAAAGGTTTTTTTTCACTCAAAAGCAAGTTCAGAGATGTTCAATATGACCCCCTCCAGACACTCGAGCAGTATCAACCCGATACTCCAACTCGTTCCACACTCTCTGTAGCATATCAGGCGTAACAGTTTGGATAGCTGCTGTTATTTCTCGTTTCAAATTATCAATGGTGGCTGGGAGAGGTGGCCGAAACACCATATCCTTAACATACCCCCATAAGAAAAAATCGCAGGGGGTAAGATCAGGGCTTCTTGGAGGCCAGTGATGAAGTGCTCTGTCACGGGGTGCCTGGCGGCCGATCCATCGCCTCGGGTAGTTGACGTTCAGGTAGTTACGGACAGGTAAGTGCCAATGTGGTGGCGCTCCATCCTGCTGAAATATGAATTGTTGTGCTTCTTGTTCGAGCTGAGGGAGCAGCCAATTCTCTAACATCTCCAGATACTGGATGCGCGCTACATTTTCATCACTCGTTCTCGGCCGTCCAGAACTTTTCCCTTTGCACAAACACCCATTCTCTGTAAACTGTTTAGACCAACGTTTAATACACCACCTATCAGGAGGTTTAACACCATACTTCGTTCGAAATGCACGCTGAACAACTGTCGTCGATTCACTTCTGCCGTACTCAATAACACAAAAAGCTTTCTGTTGGGCGGTCGCCATCTTAACATTAACTGATGCTGACGCCTAGTCAACAGCGCCTCAAGCGAACAAACGTACTACTAAACGAAACTTTATAGTTCCCTTAATTCGCCGACAGATAGTGCTTAGCTCTGCCTTTTGTCGTTGCAGAGTTTTAAATTCCTAAAGTTGTGGTATTGTTTTTGAATCACCCTGTATGTTGTACAGGTGCCAGATGTCAGTTTGTGGGATGGAGTTCCTTGTGGTTGACACTGGAGTTGTCGTCCAAGAATTTCCCATATGGCTCGATTGGAGACAGATCTGGTGGCCGAGTAGGACAAGACAGCATGTCGAAATTCTGTACAGCATGCTGGGTTACAAAATCGGTATGCGGACGAGCGTCATCTTGTTTAAAAACACCCTCTGGCCGGCTTTTCATGGGTGGTAGCTCAACAAATCGAATCACCAGACTGACGTACAATTTTGAAGTCAAGATGTGTGGGATACCCATGAGAGTGCTCCTGCTGTCATACGAAATCACACCCCAGACGATAACTCCAGGGGCAGATCCAGTGGATCTCCGACAAGTTGGCTGCAGGCTCTCAACTGGCATCTTTCTAACCAACACACTACCTTCACTGTCACCGAGGCAGAACCAACTTTCATCAGAAAACACAACAGACCTCCACGCTGCCCTCCAAAGTGCTCTCACTTGAAACCACTGACATTTGGGGTCAGTGGAATGCACGACAAAGGACGTCTTACTTGGAGCTGTCCTTGAAGTAACCGATTTGTAATAGTTAGTTATGTCACTATGGTGCAAATTGCTGCTCAAACTGCTGCTGCAGATGCAGTACGATGCGCCAGAGCCGTACATCGAACACGTTGGTCTTCCCTCTCAGTATTTCCACAAGGCCATCTGGAGCACAGTCTTCTTGCGACCGTTCATTCTCGTGACCACCGTTGCCATCTATCATGTACAGTGGCTACATTCCTGATAAGTCTTTCTGCAGTATCGCAGAAGGAACAAAATGGTTCAAATGGCTCTGAGCACTATGGGACTTAACATCTGAGGTCATCAGTCCCCTAGAACGAAGAACTACTTAAACCTAACTAACCTAAGGACATCACGCACATCCATGCCCAAGGCAGGATTCGAACCTGCGACCGTAGCGGTCGCGCGGTTCCAGACTGAAGCGCCTAGAACCACTCGGCCACACCGGCCGGCTGAGAAGTAACACCCAGCTACTAGTAGCTCTTTTACAAGAGTTCGTTCATATTCACTGAGCTGTTTATAATGGAGTCTTTGTCACATTAAAGACATTCTTGACTAACATCAACTCACCACGTGAAGTCTCAAAGGTAACTCACGTCCATGACCATTACAGTGCGTATTTAAACCAAACCTGATTTGCATCCTCACAGTGGCGCTACTGGTGTCACTCTTATCTAACTCGAGCTAGATTTGAACGGACATAATCTTGGCCAGCCGGAGTGACCGAGCGGTTCTACGCGCTACAATCTGGAACCACACGACCGCTACGGTCGCAGATTCGAATCCTGCCTCGGGCATGGATGTGTGTGATGTCCTTAGGTAAGTTAGGTTCTAAGTTCTAGGGGACTGATGACTTCAACAGTTAAGTCCCCTAGTACTCAGAGCCATCTCAACCATTTGAACATAATCTTGCAGATGTATAAACACACCCACAAACTTTTGTTCATGTCGCACATCTCAGTCTTCTTAGTATTGGTTCAAATGGCTCTGAGCACTATGCGACTTAACTTCTGAGGTCATCAGTCTTCTAGAACTTAGAACTAATTAAACATAACTAACCTAAGGACATCACACACATCCATGCCCGAGGCAGGATTCGAACCTGCGACCGTAGCGGTCGCTCGGTTCCAGACTGTAGCGCCTAGAACCGCACAGCCACTCCGGCCGGCTTTATTAGTATTACGATTCTTTTTCCCTCAGTGTTTACACCTTTTACTCTACGTGAAATATGAAAGCATTATGATTTCTTTGAAAAAATAAAACAAGAACTTCTTTTGTTACATCTGTATTGGTATACTCCTCACATAATGTGTCCTACACGTATTTGCAGTGTCTACATTTCTCCAAAAACTTTCATTAAAGTTTTATCCGCCTCGCATTTTGTCATGTATGTTACAACCGCATTTACTATCTAATGCCGGGCGCGATGGCATAAGACAAACTTTTGACGGGCGACTGGTACGACGGCGCAAAACGCGGGGTAGTTTATCGGGTGAAGTCGGATGGTCATACCTAACCGACTACTCGACGAGACAAGTCGGAGGGTGGGCCGGCCAAAACTCCTACACACGTCCAGTTTGTCGGTCGGTCGCTTGGTGCTTGTGTAGATCCCTTTACTTTGACAAGGCAACCCCCCCATCGCACCCCCCTCAGATTTAGTTAATAAGTTGGCGCAGTCGATAAGCCTTGAAAAACTGAACACATATCAATCGAGAAAACAGGAAGAAGTTGTGAGGAACTATGAAAAAAATAAGCAAAATATACAAACTGAGTAGTCCATGTGCAACATAGGCACCATCAAGGATAGCATGAGCTCAGGAGCGCCGTGGTCCCGTGGTTAGCGTGAGCACCTACAAAACGAGAGGTTTTAGTATTCCCTCGAGTAAAAAGTTCACTTTTTTATACAATCAACTTCGCTCTCCAAAATACCAGGACATGTTCAGATTCGCTTGGACATATGCAGGATTTGACGGTCTACGCACGGAAAAATTTGAAAACGTTAAAAACATATGTTTTGACAGAGCACAGGGAAAACTGTGCGACTGTGAAACTGTTGCATACATTTGCTGCAGTTTATGTGACAAACTCTTATGTTTTCATCACTTTTTTGTGAGTGATTATCACATTCACAAGGAAACCTAAATCGGGCAAGGTAGAAGAATCTTTTTACCCATTCGCCAAGTGTACACGTTAGGTGGGTCGACGCACATGCCGTCATCAGTGTCGTATAGAATATATCAGACGTGTTTTCCTGTGGAGGAATCGGTTGACTTATGACCTTGCGATCAAATGTTTTCCGTTCCCATTGGAGAGGCACGTCCTTTCGTCTACTAATCGCACGGTTTTGCGGTGCGGTCGCAAAACACAGACACTTAACTTATTATAGTGAACAGGGACGTCAATGAACGAACGGACAGATCGTAACTTTGCGAAAAATAAAGAAAATAAACTTTTCACTCGAGGGAAGACTTGAACCAAGGACCTCTCGTTCCGCAGCTGCTCACGGTAACCACGGGACCACGCCGTTCCTGAGCTCACGCTCTCCTGGATGTTACATATCTTGCCCATGGACTACTCAGTTTGTACATTTTATTTTTTTCCTAGTTCCACACAACTTCTTCCTGTTTTCTCGATTGACCTGTGTTCAGTTTTTCAAGGCCTATCCACTGTGCCAATTTTAACTTAATCTGAGGGGGGTGCGATGGGATGGTTCCCTTGTGAGAGGATACGCGGAAAATAATCGTCACACAATTAAGGAAATTATCCAGCGATAACGGCAGGAGCGTAACTAGGCAGCACCCCGAAGAACAACTTTTCTCCCGCTCCCGAAGGGAAGAAAGGATAAAAATCCCTACATTAATGCTAAAACGAGAATTAAAAGTAGGAAAGTTAATAAAATTGGTCAGTTTTTCGCTGTGTTAAAATATTCAAGTATTGTTTTTGAAATCATTCTGACATAAAGATAAATGAAACATACATCTTCTTTACACAGCTCGAAGATCAGTAGGCGTTACTACTCGAGCATTAGTCAACTAAATCGTTATATCGACGTGAGCAACTGTTTTAACTTAGGCTGTGACACTGAATTTGGCATTTTGACATTAGAAGCATTCACAGGGCCGTGTAAAAAAGGGAAACAGATGACAAATTATATTTAGTTCTTAAGTGCGCTGTAGAGGTTGAAAATTTTATTTCGATCTGACTCCGCTGTGCTCGTACTTTGAATCTAAACAAACGTAAACAAATGGTACCTGCGCTTATGAGAATACCTGTAGCCTGTTGCATAATGAAAGTGACTTGCTGACACTCGTATCTAGGATGATGCTTGGAAGTTACTGTCCTATATCATACTGAAATTGCTCTGTATGATGCAGAAAAATTGTTTAAAAGCAAGTGAGTTAGATCCTAAACAAATTTCAACTCAGGATTAACTGAACGTACTGAACGTATTCTTTGAAAAGATGTAACTTTAACATGAACTTACTGATAGAATTATGCCCTGTAACTGAAAAAATTCTTGTTAGATCTGTGAATATGCGCTACGGATAATGTCTGCGACCTGTCTGTCCTGCATCTCGTAGATTATTGCTGCTATAGACTTACCTGTTACGTTGAGAAAAAACACATTTTGTTTCTGCTCACAGCACGCGTAGCGTTAGCTGTCGCAAAAGTGTGTAATAGTAAACTTGAGGAGCCATGGGAGGAAAGATACGGAAAATTACTGGCTTGGATTTCACAAACTACTGAACATACTTGTATAAATCACTACGTTGTAAGTTAATTCACAAAAAGCAGTGGAGATTCCAATTACAGAGAGTGTAGGCATACACGTGGCTAAACACGCTAAACTCGCAGTGAGAGAACACAAGTTACAGGTAGTAGGAACGTGTCGAACTCAAATATTACTCGTAACAATTACTATCAAAGGGACTGAGAAAACTCATCGAGTGAATGAGTATAAGAAGTTATAAAGAAACAATATGGGAAGCAAGAACGTGTATGTTAGCCACAACGCATTTCGAATTATCAGCTGGCTGTTATACAGGTTTCGATTATACTGAGGGACTCCTAAAAAACAATTAATAGAAATTCTGTGTCCATAATACACCGAAAACTGGATTTAATTTTGATAAATAAATTAACATAGTTAATACAGATGAATAAAGAAGATACTGGCCCGCGAAAGGTATGAGGACCTCAGCTGTAGTTCCAAGATAAACGGAAAAGTGTCAACCTTATCTCTAAATTTAGAATCTCGCTAATGGCAGCTTTGTCAGAATGTGGATGTAAACAGTGGTGAGTGACATAAACATGGCTGCCGCTAGTGGTAATTTGTGAGGTGTTCGTGTCAGGAAAATGCTTTTCAGGGGCAATTTTTACGAATCTAAGGATTATGTGGATAACCACGAATCGGATAAAGATCCTGTATACGTTCCTGAACGCAAATGTGCTGAAAAGGTTGTTGCTAACCAGGTAATGGCGTAACATTAAGAGTGCAATGAGGATTGCAATGGGAGAGCTGATAGATGGGTAGAGTACACTGAAGGCCTCTTTGAGTGGAAGAACTTGTCCGATGACGTGATGGAAGAAGAAGGAGTCTATAAGTGAAAGATAGGGGATCCAGAACTAGAATCACAATTTCAAAGAGCTTTGGAAGCATTAAGAACAAATAATGCTGCAGAGTTTCTAACATCATTAGGGAAACTGGCAAAAACATGACTATTCACGTTGGTGTATAAAATTATGAGACTAGCGGTATAGATACTATCTGACTTTCGGAAAAACGTCATTCGCACTTTACTGAAGACTGCCAGAAGCGACAAGTGCGAGAATTATCGCACAATCAGCTTAACAGCGCATGCATCAAAGTGGTTGACAAGAATAATATACAGAAGAATGGGCTGCAATGATCTGTCAGATGACCACGTTTGACCTTAGGAGAGATAAAGGCATCAGAGAGGCAGTTGTGACGTCGCGGTCGCTAATGGAAGCACGTCTGAAGAAAAATCAAGACACTTTCATACGATACGACCTGCAGAAGCGCTCGACGGTGTAAAATGGTGCAAGATGTTCGAAATTATGAGAAGAATAGAGGTCATCTATAGGGAGAGATGGGTAATAATCAATTTGTGCACGAGCCAAGAGTGAACAATAAGAGTCGAAGACCAAGAACGAAGTCCTCGGATTAAAAAGGGTATAAGACATGAATGTAGTCTTTATCCCCTATTGTTCAATCTATACATCGAAGAACCAATGACGGAAACAAAAAAAGGTTCAAGAGTGGAATTAATATTGAAGATGAAAGAATATCAATGATAAGATTCGATGATGACACTTCCTCAGTGAAAGTGAAGAATAATTACAGGACCTGCTGAATGGAATGAACAGTGTAATGAGTACAGAATATGTGTTGAGATTAAATCAAAGAAAGACGAAAGTAATGAGATGTAGCAGAAATGAGAACGTAGCATCAGAATTGGTGATTACGAAGTAGATGAAGCGAAGGAATTGTGCTACTTAGACATAACTCTTAACGGATGGAGCAAGGAGGACACCTGAAGCAGACTAGCACTGGCAATAGGCCATTTTTAGCCAAGAGAAGTCTGCTTTTATCATAGTTCTCAATTTGAGGAAGAAATTTCTGATGATGTACATGTGGAGCACAGCTTTTGGTGATAGTGAGACATGGACCATGAGAAACCCTGAACAGAAGGCAATAAAAGCATTTGAGATGTGCTGCTACAGTAGAATGTTGAAAAGCAGGTAGACTGATAGCCGCGTGGGATTAGCCGAGCGGTCTAGGGCGCTGCAGTCATGGACTGTGCAGCTGGTCACGGCGGAGGTTCGAGTCTTCCCTCGGGCATGGGTGTGTGTCTTTGTCCTTAGGATAATTTAGGTTAAGTAGTGTGTAAGCTTAGGGACTGATGACCTTAGCAGTTAAGTCCCATAAAGATTCCACACATATGAACAGGTAGACTGATAAGGTAAGAAATGAGGAGGTTCGCCGCAGAATCGGCATGGCAAGGATTATATATGGAAAACACTGACAGTAAGAAAGGACAGGATGATAGGACATCTGTTAAGATATCATAGAATAGCTTCCACGGTATTAGAGAGGATGTAAAGTGTAAAACCTGTAGGGGAGGACAGAAATTGGAATACATCCAGCAAATAATTGAGGACGGAGGCTACAAGAGCTACTCTGAGATGAACAGGTTAGCACAGGAGGGGAATTCACGGCGAGCAGCATCAAATCAGTCAGGAGACTGATGACCGAAAAATGTAAAAATGTAAATGTAAACATTGATTTCAGCAAAGAAACAAGACAGAGTGACAGTAGAAATGTTAAGGGTCATCCATTAGAAGGTAGAACATTTTTGTGCTGTATTAAAGTGCTTACTAGAATTAATTTTATATTGTGTTAAATTATGATTTAATTTTTGAGGCTGTTACACTTTATAGTGATTTTGTGCTCGTCTTAACTACAAAAACTGAAACAGTTTGAACATTTTATGCTTGTATTTTTGAGAGGTTCCGCAGAAACGTTCTATTAATTTGCCCAACGAGTAAACTGCGGTAAGTCAATATAAACCACGTTGAAGGCACTCGGTTTGCAAGTAAAAGCTATTTAATACCCATTGACAACTTTATAAGAATGAAATTCTGGGCAGAATTTATCATTTTAAAAATATGTCGTCGCTGTAAACATACACTGTGGGGAAAAAAATCACAGCACGAAAAAATAATTAATTTAGAGTAATACAATTTCGGGGATATATTTGGTTAAGTAACATATTTCAATTTATAACATTGCAAGGTCACACAGTAATGTAAGCGTGAGGTAACCCATTGCAAATGTGAAACGATAATAACGGGTGTATTCCTCAGAATGTTAAATAGAAGCATGCAAACGTACATACATTGTGTTGACAGGTGCCGTATTTCAGTTTGTGGTATGGAGTACCATGCCTGTTTCACTTGGTCGGTCAATACAGCGTCGGTTAATGGTTCAAATGGCTCTGAGCACTATGCGACTTAATTTCTGAGGCCATCAGTCACCTAGAACTTAGAACTAATGAAGCCTAACTAACCTGAAGACATCACACACATCCACGCCCGAGGCAGGATTCGAACCTGCGACCGTAGGGGTCGCTCGGTTCCAGATCGTAGCGCCTAGAACCGCACGGCTACTCAGACCGGCCAGCGTCGGTTAATGCTGTTTCTGGATGATGTTGGAATTGTCGTCCGATGATGTCTCATATGTACTCGATTTGGGACAGATCTGGTGATCGAGCAGGCCAAGGCAACATGTCGATGCCCTGTAGAGAATGTTGGGTTATAATAGCGGCATGTGGGCGAGTGTTATCCTGTTGGGAAACACCCCCCGAAATGCTATTCATGAATAGCAGCTCAGCAGGTTGAATCACCAGACTGACGTACAATTTTGCAGTCAGGTTGGGTGACATAACCGCGAGAGTGCTCCTGCTGTCATACGATTTCGCACCCCATACCATACCTCTAGGTGTAGGTCCAGTGTGCCTAGCATACTGACAGGTTGGTTGCAGGTTCTCAACTGGCCTCCTCCTAACCAATACAGTGCCATCACTGGCATCGATGCAGAACCAGTTTACATCAGAAAGCACAACAGACCTCAACTGTGCACTCCAGTGAGCTCTGGCTTGACACCACTGAAGTGGTAAATGGCGGTAGTTTAGTGCAATGCACGTTATAGGGCGTCTGTCTCGGATCTATCATTGAAGTAACCGATTTGTAACAGTTCTTTGTGTCACTGAGGTGTCAACTGCTGCTCAGACTGCAGTTGCAGATCCAATATGATGCGCCGGAGAAACACTCCGAACACGATAGAATTCCCTCTGGGTAGCGTGACGTGGCCGTCCGGAGCCCGGTCTTCGTGTGATCGTAAATTCTCGTGACCGCTGCTGCCAGCAGTCACGTACAGTAGCTACACTCTAGCCAAGTCTTTCTGCAGTATCGCAGAAGGAACATTCCGTTTCTCGAAGCCATATCACACGTCCTTGTTGAAGCTCAATGAGGTGTTGGTTACTAAAGCCAGTTTTATGTGAATCGGGCTAAATCTGAATAGACATCATCTGTCAGATGTAGAAACACCACTACCAATTTTCTTTTACGTCCCACAATTCCTTTGTGTTGCGGCGTTCTTCCATCAGTATGTTCGTAAAACAATGACTTACCTGAATAAAATAATCACATAGCAGATATTTGAAATATCTTATTTATGTAATTTTATTGAAAATTAAATACACAATTTCTCAAAACAACCAACTTAACTCTCATGAGTGAATACAGTGAGGTTCTGCATCATAGCACTACGTGCTTGCCATAATGCTGGCTACGACCAGCTATAGTGTTAGTAAGTACATATGGTCAAAAAAACCTAGACAAACACTCCTGTCACATAAGAGGTAGGCTGCAGACCTTTCGAAACACGTACAAGAGTAATGAAGGTTTTCCTGACTAGCTCCGCAACTCGCAGTGCTGCCCATTTGACAGACTAATAATATGTAGTTTCTGGCCCCACGTCGTTGTCTCCTGACCTTCATTGCTTACATTCATATTCACACATCAAGACGCTTAATTCGAACCCAAACTCGATAAGATAAAGTCAATGTTGTATGAATTCATGTAAATGATATGCAATTAACAAGTAAGTGCACCGTGGTTGAAATACTCGAGTCTGGTGTACACACATACATTCCAGACACGACAGTCACAGAAGCTATAAGTTCGGGAGAGAAACTGCACAACGGGACGCCTGTCCCATCAGAGGACGACCCAGCCTATGTCAGCCAGTGTAGCACACAGCGTGGGCCTGAGTGAAAGGGGGCAACAACCCCATGTTCAGCTTCAAAGCAAATTCCACTACATTGTGTGGGAGTGGCCAGCCTATGCATTCTTTACACATAACACGCAGTTTCAGAGATTTTCACAGGGAGACAGCAAACGCCAAACGCCAATGCTACAGGTTTCCAGCTTGGTCGCCTTGAACGAAATGTCATTCTCCCGTTTTAGAAGAGCAATGCTGATTGGCAGACGATATTTCTGACGCCTTGAGTTAAGGAATAATGGAAGAGACCGACAAATATACCCTTCACATCTGGCGTGGAGAAGCACCGTTCCATTGTCACTCTTGGAGCGAGGGACAAGTCTCTCCTCAGTACTTCACTGGGAGAGCACCTATGTCGAGAGCGAATCGAAGTGCTATTCTATATTGAGTCCTTGTGATTAAGCGTTGTTCACTGTGTTGGCCGACACACTTATTGTGCGGTGTGAACGGACCGAGTTATAGTACATGGTCTGCAAGAGAATTTTGAGTGGCATCACAGCGGACTGGTTATCTGACCGGTGTACCACGCCAATAGTTAGACTAGGGGCGAATAGGAATCCTTGACTTCAAGGCATAGGGAGAGTTTGATTGGTGAAGGTCAATCCAGATAGAACCGAGAGTTATCTTATCTGTCAGCAGCGAGCGGCACAGGCAGCAGTCATCCAAGCTTATGGTATTGTGCGCTACAGGTATTGCGAGCCCCATATTTCCTCCACAACAGTACACTTCACTGCATTTCACACGCGACAGCCTCGCCTGTACCTAGCAACATGCCCACATCTTGTGATCGTGCGGTAGCGTTCTCGCTTCCCACGCCCGGCTTCCCGGGTTCGATTCCCGGCGGGATCAGGGATTTTCTCTGCCTCGTGATGGCTGGGTGTTGTGTGATGTCCTTAGGTTAGTTAGGTTTAAGTAGTTCTAAGTTCTAGGGGACTGATGACCATAGATGTTAAGTCCCATAGTGCTCAGAGCCATTTGAACCTAGCAACATTCTAAAGGATAATTATTCAAGTTGAGTAGGCGCGCCTCTCAGCCATTCTGCCGAGTCAACAACCATCTTAAACTTTGTATAGAAATTTCATTAGCGAATCCCATCCTTGAGAGATAATTTCACATTCTGAAAAGAACCAGGATATAACTTGTTCAATTCATAACTAAAAGTGCCATTGTGATTTCTCAGAATTTTTGCAAAATAAGTAATAACTTTCGTTAGTTTCATGTTTTTCTTACACTAACTAGCACTACTCCAGTACCCAAGTATTCCACTAGTTACGTAAGAAATTTTGTGAATTTTTGTGTCATTTCCTTACAGCGGACGACTCCAGAAGATATTTATTGCTGAAAGTTTTTCAGGCATTTCACTTTAGAACGTTAGGAGCGTCTGTCTGACTTCTATAGTAGTGTGGGGTGGAAATTGCATCTTGCAGGAGCCACAGGATAAAGGGTACGTCTCAGATTAATCCGTTGCGCAGAATAACAGAATAGCAGATCAACCCTACCCCTCAGAATGTTCTACAGCCAAGTGTCTGGTTGCACAAAGAGTTCTACCGGCATTTCTTGCAATCGAAGTGGCCTCTCCACCCTCTCTAGAGAAACAAAAGTAGCACTCCCCTGGGCTGGACCAATGAGACTTTCATGCTCCAGGTACATCGATCGACTGGTTCAGGGTATCTTTCTTTCAACAAATATTTTGCCTGCTGAAAGCTGAGCTAGTACTGGCAGAGCGATGAAAGTTAGAACGATGAAAATATATTATAACATATACAAATGACTTACAAGGTTAACTAGCTAATCATGGAAAAACCCTACATTTCGTTGCAATTATTCAGAACATTTACTGATTTTTTGCCCACAACATATGCAGTTGTAGGATATAAAAATTTGTCCCATGTGTACTTCAAATTAACGTTAAAGACAGTAAATGAGCTGACAAAGACAGCACCATTTGTGTATTCTAGGAGACCACCCGGTGCGGCCTCCTATGTGAGTGTAGGACACACGAGTGGAGATGCAATGGTGGAGTTCTGTGGAGTGCCAGCGCGTTAATACTCGTCATTGACTTAACAGACATTTATTCCAGAGAGTTTTAGAAACACTCTATCTTCTTCCCAGCGCTGCCTAGCAGCAGCCGTGCTGAGCCCGCGGTCGCGAAGCGCAGGGTGGGACGTCAGCATGAGGCTCTGGCGTTGTCTGAGGTCAATGCTGCAGCCTTGTTCGTTGGAGGCTCCTACGGTAGGTGCGTCGCTACAGTCCGGCAGTGGGCATCTGTCGCAGTATCAGCGCTCTGGTTGAGTGAAGCTGCGCTTTATCTCAGTCCCAGAGATCCAGAGATCTGCATGTCCCTATTCTCGGTTGTCGGTTGTCCGGATGCCGTGTAGGCGGGAGCCCAACTGCAGTTCGAAAAACAGGCCGCCAGCAAGGCGGTGCTTGTACTGCCCGAGAGTGGCGGCGCAGGCGTCCTGCTCCGAAGCTTGTAACGGAACATATTAAAGGCTTTACTTTACCGAAGTGTGCGATACCCTCCAAATTCAACCAGTTTAACAAGTATTTATGATTATAGAAAATGTATTGTGTATGTTAACAATGATTGCATAACATGTTTTCATAAACAGTCAACCCATTAAATTATACTGAATAACTGACCCACACAAAAGTTAATATCACTTGATCGCTGATGCAGCAAATGTCATCATGCAAAAGCACTAAGTTCATCTTAAATAATTAATATGAAGTGCGAAAAATAGTGGCCAACTTAGGTATTTTGCATCTCTTTAAATAAAAATCACCCAGTGAAACCTATTTGTTCACTAGGACCATTTTCACTCAGTATTCATGTAATCACTCCTACTTTAGACGAAAACCAATGTAAGTCTTAATAATTCATGTTATTTACTTATTTATGCAAATTAGAGAAGTCAGTTGACAAACTACTAAAAAATGGCCTTTTTGTACCAAAGAATTTTTCTGTCGAGTCAACAGATCTGTCTGACATTTTAATAACATGTTAAATTATGTCACTCGATGTAAATTAATCACTTTGCTGCACAAATTATGATAACAGATGTACATGTGACTTATAAACTATATCTCTTTTTAGTAGTTCTTTGACAATGTTATAAATACAAGCAGCAAGAAGGGCCAGGGGCGCAGTCGGAATGTCACTTTGGTAAAGTGTGTATTATGTGTGTTATTGTTCGAGGTGGATAAACAATGCAAACAACATGTAAAAGAAGTACTACTTCGTGTTTTCATTGTCTTTGGTGGACAGTGGAATGAAGATGGCCGCCAGAGTAATAAATAATTGAAGTTTAAATATTTGTTGGTTTCGCTCGTTATTTATCATCAAAAGCACATCAGAAACACAGGACCTAACCTTTTTAACCCTAGACAACCAGATTTAGAGCCAGCATCAGCATCGAGACACAGCAGCGATCCAGCAAGCAGCAGCGATTACTACAATGCATTTTAATGGCGCCAACCTAACATCAAGTGCTAACAAGCTCTGTAAATGGGAGTGAAATAATGCGATTACAGCAATTAGCAATATCTACGACTAGGCGACCATTACAAGCTGAACAGCTCACGGACGGACTGATCGGTTCTTCATCCACATAAGGTCAGTCCAGCACATCTTCATTCATTCACAGTTGTGACCGACAGGAATGACGCTCACATATTCAAGTTCCCTCCACAGCCAGGTGGTGTGGCAGTAGACGCTTAGTTGTGTTCACCAGGGCATCCTGCAGCTACTAGAGCTGACGTTCCATAGGTGTCACTGATGCATATGGAGTGACCTAACTCTAAGAGTGAACGAAAGTAAGGTGAGGATTTTATATCAGTCGATTACATGATTCCCCCGTATTGGTGACCGAATGTAATGCCGTTTTCTGAGCCTTCAGTGCTCTCAGCTGGCGTAGTGTTTAAATTCAGAGCTTCCGTTTGTTCTTTTATGCAAAGTTTACAGCCGAAACGCGTTCTTTCGTCATCTCTAGTTGAAGTTACTACACGTAGCCCAGTTACGGAAGTGCTGAGGAGCTGCTTAATTGAGAAACAGCGGTTCCGGTCTCATAAACTCTTAAACTGACATCCGACCGGGAGAGTGGTGTGCTGACCACATGGCCCTCCATATCCGCATCTAGTGACGCCTGAGGTCTGAGGATGACACGGCGGCCGGTCGGTGTCGCAGGGCTTTCATGGCGTGCTCGGGCGAATTTTAGTTTAGTTTAGTTGTGTCTGCTCTGCAATGTAGTCCAAGTGCTGAATCATGTGTTCCCGATGTTGTCCCTCGTACACTACGAGTTTGTACTTCAGTTCTCCCGAGTGTTGACAGTGGTTACATCAACGCTGCACGTGTTACACTTAGCGTCGACCCAGACAGTTCCAACAAAAATTTATTGCTGCACTTAATTACTATTCGGCTGTGCAAAAATGCTTAAAGAGACATTCATTGACGTTCTTAAATCTCTAACATAATTTTTACGAGAAAGAAATATAATGATCAGACTGTATCAATACGCCTTAAAGACAAGCCGGCCGGAGTGGCCGAGCGATTCAAGGCGCTACAGTCTAGAACCACGCGACAGCTACGGTCGCAGGTTCGAATCCTGCCTCGGGCATGGACGTGTGTGATGTCCTTAGGTTAGTTAGGTTTAAGTAGTTCTAAGTTCTATGGGACTGATGACCTCAGAAGTTGAGTCCCATAGTGCTCAGAGCCATTTGAACCATTTTTGAACCGTAAAGACATAACTGAATCCTACGGCGTTGCTAGCCTTTGAATATTCAGTTTAAACGACAGGGAAACAATCAGCGGATATCTACGAATAGGCATCAGTAAGGCGGTTGACGTGGGTCACTAGCCCCCTCCTGGAATTCGTGGTACAGAATTCTAACACGGACTGTTCGGTAGAAATTATGCCTTTCCTTCAGCGCCATGGTATTTTCAGCGTTGTTCAAGGCAGATGTGACGATTTACAGAACATTTCCCCAAACAACTCTCTGACCCTTCTTCGTCCAGTCTTTGTCAAGTTCCAGAAATGTCCCTTTCCAACTTCCTGGCGCCTATTGTTAGCATGGGATAAACATGCTGAAGTATATGTGCCCACTATCCTTCCCTAGTCCCATAAGGGCGTTCCTTCTTACACCACGTTGCTTGATCGCAACAGTAGTTTGAATTTTTCATCTGTGGAGTGATTAAAATACCATCAAAATTAATGAGATTAGTTAAAATGTGTATAGACGAAACTTCATGTTGCATAAAGACACCGGTAAGAGAAACTGAAGATTTTAAGGTGTACACTCGACTGAGACAAAGGGATGCCGTTTCACCTATTTTATTTAACCTTGTCCTAGACAAGATCGATAGACAATTTTCTAAAATCAGTCCACAGGGGATCCAGCTACAGAATGTGAACATTACAAGATGCAGATGATGTGGCACTAATAAGTAGTTCCAAAACAGAATTAATCAGAATGATGCAAATTTACTACAAAATTGCTCAGAAAACAGATTTACATGTTAATGAAGAAAAGACAGAATACCTGCCCATAACTAAGAAAACTAGAAATGATGCACATTTGACTGTAGATGGATTCAATTTCAAGACTGTTGATCACCTCAAGTACCTAGGAAGTCTTTTCAGTAATAACAACAGAACAGATATAGAAACAGATTCCCGTTTAGAAACAGCAAACAATACACTTTTTAGTTTCATCAAAATTCCAAAAAAAAAGAAAATCACTTAACAGTAACTTCAAAATCCGCATATGTCAATCGTTCGTTATACCTGTGCTGTTATATGGATGTGAAACATTAATATTTAGAAAGAAAGATGAAGAGAAAATGTTACTATTCGAAATAAAAGTACTAAGGAAAATTTTTGGACCTGTTTACGACGAAAATAGCATGGAATGGAGAATAAGAAGAAATGAGGAATTAAGAGAGCTGTACAAACACCGTAACACCGTCGAAGTGCTCAAGAGGAGAAGGTTGAATTGGATAGGCCATGTAGCAAAAACGACAGAGAATAGACTACCTGGAACGGCATTCAGCAGAACAATGGATGGAACGAGAGGAAGAATCAGATGGCGGGATAACATTCGGGAGGACACAACCAGAATGAACAGCAACAGCAACTGGACAAACAGCGCATTGTACAGACAGAAGTGGAAGAGGCTCATAGAGCAGGCGTATAGTCGATAAGGCTCTTGCCACATGCAAAATAAGTAAAGAGTGATTGTGGAAGTACGAAAAGTACAGTCTCGCTGTACCGTAGGAATGTTCATCTTTAAATATCTGTGAATCAGAATGCATCAATCTAAAATTTAAAATAAAATAAAATAACACATTTTCTGCGCCAAGAGAGAGGAGAAAAGTTGTGAAAAATTAGGGTCGAAAAGATTTCAAATTCAAGAAACAGGATCATTGCAAATTAATTGTGGTGCAACACAGCATGAAATACAGTCACAAAATTACTAATTCAGCAGTCCAGTTGTCGTGGTTGCACACTAAGTTTTCAAACTGGGGTGACGGATAAGACTAATCTTGGTTCAATCCTAGGTTGTTAAGAGCTGATTCTACCGGCCAATATGTGATTGTTTTGGGAGTTTTTTCGCAGTCATCTTGTCGAATACTGGCTTGGGTCACACTTTATCCAAATATATCAAAAAAATTTAACTTAAGAAATACATTACATTAATTTTCTTCATATCAGGTACCACAGCAATGAATTTATTGAAAGACTGGTATTTTCCACTGTTGTTGTATTAACTTAATGTGTCCACAACTCGTTTCAGCCATGTAGGTCATCATCAAGTGATTTTGTTGTTCTGTGCAAAATATAATTTATTGTACCACTTTCATAAATAGGAATTTAACTGTGTGAATGTAAACAAATGTAAATATATTTATCTGCAATAGAAAACTATGCCTTAACATGTTGAAGTCGAAAATAAAACGAATAAAAAACACAAATTTAAAGACGTTGACATTTCAATATGAAGGCACAGACAAACGTATTTAAATTGCGGTTACATACACAACATTAAGTTTCTATTTGTGAAAGTAATACAATACGTTCTGCTTTGTACAGAACCACAAAATCACTTGATAATGGCCTAGAAAGCTGAAACTAGATGTGGAAATATAAAATTAATACAGCGAAAGTGGAAAATGCTATTTTCTTTGAATAGATTTTATTATTCTTTGATTATGCCAGTCAGCTTTTTTTTTTAAAAAAAAAAAAATAAAAGCATGAAAATAATGAACTAAAATTCATTAAAGTGATCGGATGTGAAGTTTTGTGAGGAAATAGTGAGGGCATAAGTTTGCATAAGTGTTTTTAAAGTTTGTTTCCCATTACTTCGCTTTCAAGAGCATTAATAAGTAGCATTGTTTCTGATTTTTTGTAATGAAAGGAGTTTTGTGAGTTTTCTGATATTAAAAATAGCAATTTAAGAACCTTGCCGCGTTCCGCGTACAGTTTTGCGGACACTCACTCACATAGATCTTACTGTCTAAAAGTATGGACATCGCAGCTGAAATGACCCCTTAGCAACGATGAAGTCAGAAATGAAGAACATAAAATTAGATTTTAGCGTTCCGTCAATGACGAGGATCTTAGGGTTCAAAATGGTTCAAATGGCTCTGAGCACTATGGGACATAACATCTGAGGTCATCTGCCCCTAGACTAAGAACTACTTAGACCTAACTAACCTAAGGACATCACATACATCCATGCCCGAGGCAGGATTCGAGCCTGCGACCGTAGCAGCAGCGCGGTTCCGGACTGAAGCGTCTAGAACCGCTCGGCCACAATGGCCGGCTCTTAGGGACTGAGTGTAAATTCGGACAGGAGAAGCATGGTTAAGGAAATGGGCCTTATCTGTTTCAAATGCATCCTTCTGTCATTTGGCTCAAGCTAGTTGGAAGGAAACCACGAGGAACCTGGCTCTGGAAGGATGAACCAGTATTTGAACAGCTATTCAATCGAATATGAGTCCAGTGCAACATAATGCTCGGTTGCTGTCAGAATTAGTTAGCATCAACGGACTGTCTGACGAAACTTAGTACATCTATGAAAGCTGGTGCATCAATTGCAAATTTCCCCTAAAAAGTTAATAAAAATAGTAAAGAACCATTTTGCATTGCTTTGCGAGGTCAAGAGACTGACAGTAACTAGGGTTCATATCTTTTTTCCCAATGATTGGCAACATTTATTCGCAACGAAATACCTCTTTTTATGTACCTCTTTTTATGTATTAGCCGAAACACTGCGACCACTAGCTTACCGTCATATTGTTTCATTTTTGGAAACCAATAAAGCAGCGATCCTGCACGGCATGGATCTGACAAGGTTTCTGGAGTTATGTGGCACTAGATCCCAACAGATAGTACACTTAATTCGCCTAAACTGAGGACCAGTCGTTTGTGGGTGCTGAGCTGGTTCCAGATAGAATACCAAATACGTTTCAGTGCGTTCAGTTCGGTCGACTTTGGTGACTAACATATTGGCCTGTTTTCAGTATCGTGATACACAAACCACAATAACATTATTCCGGTCTTGCGACACGGACAGTTATCCAGCTGGAAGATGCCATCAATGACGGGGAAGACGTCAGACACCAAGGGATGCAGGTGGCCCACAGTAATGTTCACGTAGTTCAGTGTTGTCATGGTGCCTTCAGATACTATCACAGGTGCTACGGATGGGCAGATAATGTCTCCCATAGCATTATATCTGTCCCAACAGCCTGAAATGGCCTGGTCCGAGTAGCCGTTCACCTGGATGACGGCGCGTCAGCACACACCTATCCACCTGGTGTACTGGTGGTGTACTGGGTGATAATTATTGAACTATATGAAGAAAAACGTAAATTAGTTACGAACTACGCTGTGCACACACTTTATTCAACTCGCAAACGTCACTACAGATAATCGGATTGAGGTTATGACATGTTCGAAATTCCTGCCATCATTGGCAAATGGCGCAGACTAACAGCGAAATTTTGCGTGACCCGTTGAAGTGTCGGAACATCGATGACCTCCTGAACGGATGCTTTCAGCTAAAATGGTTTTGGGGCTTTTGCTCCACAGAAACGTGTCGCATGTGTTCCTATCCGTAGAATATAACGGCCAATCGAGGCCCAGGCCAGTGGCCTCTGTGTACCCCAGTCAGAATGTGGTCCCCAGAGTGCTTCGCCACGACATCAAACTCTCTCCTGCTTCGATGGGTTAGAGCTCCTTCTTGTACGTGCCACATCTTATCGAAATCACGGTCACTATGGATAATGGGGATGAAATCATCTTCCAAAACCTTCAAGTACCTTTTGGTAGTCACTGTGCCATCAAGGAATATAGCAACCAATTATTCCATGACTAGACATTGCGCACCACACTGTTACCTACTGAGGGTGAAGAGACTTCTCCATCTCTAAATGAGGATTTTCAGTCCCCCAGATGCGCCAATTTTACTTGCTGACGAACCCATCCAAACGAAAGTGGGCTTAGTCGCTAAACGAAACCAAGCCTGTGAATACTAAGTCCCATCATGCCTTGCGGCCAACCATCCAGTTTGAACGTTCTAGCACATACTCTTCAGAAGTTTTGACTATTTTATTTCATGTAGTTAGATAATTATCACCCTGTAACAAGAAACATGTTTCATCCTGCCAGGTGGAACCTTTCCACTCATCAAATCTTTATATTCTGTTTACATCATAAGCTACAAGTAGCTGAATGTGATTCATCAGCAAGTGACAGAGAGTAAATTGAATGTACAGGCACTAATTGCTGTGTGAAACTAGCTGTACCCAGCCATTTGTTGCTGTGGCTCAATCCAGTTAAATTGAAACATCTCCCCTCCATTTGTCCATCACCTATTCCCCCCTCTCTCCGTCCATCAAATCCTCCTCCTCTCTCTGTCCATCACCTCCTCTCCCCTCTCTCTGTCCATCACTTCCTCCCACTCTCTATCACATCCTCCCCCTCTCTCTGAAGATTACATCCTCCCCCTTTTTGTCGACCACCTCCTCCCCCTCTCTCTGTCCATCACCTCCTCCCCACTCTTTCTGTCCATCACCTCCTCCCCCCTCTCTCTACACATCAACTCCTCTCACTCTTTCTGTCCATCACCTTCCCCCTCTCTATCTGTCCAACACCTCCTCCCAGCTCTTTCTCCATAACCTTTTTCCCCTCGCTCTATCTGTCACCTTCTCCCCCCTCCATCTGTCCATCACCACCACCCTCTGTCCATCACCTCCTCTCCCCTCTCTTTGTCCAGCACATTCTCCCCCTCGTAATGTCCATCACCTCCTCCCACTGGTCCATCACTTCCTCCTCCTCTACCTGCCCATCACCTCCTCCCCCTTCTCTTTGACTGTCACCTTCTATACCCTCTCACTGTCCATCACCTCCTGCCCCTCCCTCTACCCATCACTCCCAGCCCCCTCTCTCCATCTGTCACTTCCTCCCCCTCCCTCTGTCCACCACCTCTTTCCCCTCTCTCACTAGCACACTGGACTCGCATTCGCGAGGACGATAGTTCAATCCCGGGTTCAGCCATCCTGATTTAGGTTTTACATGATTTCCGTACATCGCTCCAGGCCAATGCCGGGATGGTTCCTCTGAAAGGGCACAACCGACTTCCTTCCCCCTCCTTCCCTAATCCAATGAGACTGATGACCTTGCTGTTCAGTCTCTTTCCCCAGAACAACCCTCAACCAACCCCTCTCTCTGTCCATCACCTCCTCCCCACCCTCTCGGTCCATCAACTCCTCCCTCTCACTGTGTCAATCACCTCCTTCCCACTGTCTCTCTCCATCACCACCTACCCCCTCTCTCTATTCATCAACTTCACCTCCTCTTTTTGTCCATCGCCTACCCTCCATCTCTTTGTCCATCACCATCCCACTCTCTCACTGTCCATCAACTCCTCCCCCCACTTTGTTCATCAACAGCAATTTACAACTGTTTTTGACTTTAAAAGTGTAACTTCATGCATTAATCATCAGACCACTCTTTTGAGGTACAATGTTCACATTTGCAAATGTACAAGTTCATCTGAGATCTTAACAACTTGTTGGTCCAAAACTATGGCGTTGAGTCCTTCAGATGAGACCATGAACTGGAAAAAGCTCTGGCATGCTCAACACTATGTTGACGTTAGCATGATGGCACTGCTATGCTGAGATGAAGATGTTGTCCTCTGTAATGCCTCTCATAAGTCACTGCAAATTGCAGCAAGACGCCGCTAACATCTGCGTTGTCGAAATGTGTTGCCAACTTTTGTGTGGCACTGTGATCTCCACGTGATATGACAGACTGCACTGACTTCTATAGTGAGTTTGAACTAACCTTAAGTGGAAATGATGAAACAGCAGAATCTAACAATCCTGTAATATTCAAAGGACTAATAAATTTCACTTTAGCTTCAGATGCAGTTGCGAAAGAGCACATGAAATATGCTACAACCTTTATGGGTACATCCAATTGTACTTAAAATGGTCAACTACAGTGTATTTCACATGTCTTTATTGGCAAAATTAATGCAGGAATAGCTCAGGCTGATTTTGTGCCTATCATAGTAGATAAAACTTCTGATGTATCTTCTAAATTTCAGTTAGCTGTACTATTTCATTATTTATTATCTACTGGAGAGCCTGTTGAAAAATTTTGGAAATTTTAAAATCTGTCTGATAATTATGCTTCCTCCTTAGCAGCAGTATTAAAAACACAGTCCCCAATGTTTAATACCAGGAAGAAAAAGTAACATCTCAAAGTTATGATGGTGCTTGCACCTGGTCCAAACAATTGTAAGAGAAGAGTCTAGTTTTTCATATTACTTGAATTGTTATAGACACCAACTGAACATATTATTGCCCAAGCCAAACGTCAAAATAAGCATGTAAAACTATTCTTCAGTACTATTGCAGACATATCAATATTCTGCTCTTGCTCACCTCAAAGAGTGGTTGTCCTAGCTGCAGTTGTGAAATGAAGGGTCCCTCATGGATCAGCCACAAGATGGAACTTTCAATTGAGACCAGAAAACAATTGTGAATCAAGCATATGTGTAAGTTTGAAACTGCAACAGCCAAAATTTTTCCTTTGGTTAGAGGTGTTTTATAAAATAGTGCCCCACTTTCATATTTTGTACAACTAAATGCAAAAGTGCATAATTGAACCCATCTGAATAAAGCAAACAATAGCAGCATTTGAAATTTAAATTTTGAGAGTTAGGGGTAACATTGATAATATTGTAATTGAGGAAGAACCAAATGTAGCAAAAAGAAGGTGCAAGGACTTGTGTGATGTATGGAACTAGGAATGTAGCAGCAAAAGAAAAAGGAAAGATAGTAATTCAGCAGAACAATCAGAAGTTTGAATTTCCAACCACTTATCAGCTTCTCATTTACTTGAACAGCATTTCTTCCTTTCACTGAAAAACAAATTTCTTGAAAAAATCCTTCTGCTGTTGTGCAGTTCCATATATTGCTAATTAAGGCTAAGTTTAAAAGGAAACTACAAATAACTTATTCTGAAAATGGTTTTCAATAAATGCAAAAGTGTAATAGCCTTCTAAAGTTTTCAATTGAAAGTAACTTGCAAGTACCATTTGGTGACATTTTGAATTTGGTGAAATTAGTAGCTACTATCCCCATGACAATGTGTGAAGTAGAGGAGTGTTTCTCCACTTTGTTCTGGATCAGACATTTCATAGAAGTACCATGGATGAATGGATGAAGGTAGGCTGTCTGCCACACCATCTACAGGAAAGAAATGATCCACAGGCTTCCAGACTTCAATGAAAGAGTCATGGACAGATTCGTCACAACAAAGGAAGGAAGGATGGACTTTCTCTGTAAATATAACTCTACATGTGAGTGAATCCCCTAATATTGTCAGGTTCATTTTAAGATAATTTTAGAGTTACAGAAATATTTTAAGTAATTTAGAAAATTAATTAATTTGTAAGGTAAACTGTACAACACAGAAAAAGCAGTGAGTCCCTATTTGTTTTAGGCACTAGCTGCCAATGGTTATAATCACTTTGCAAAAAAGGAATTGACAATTGATAACTGGAGAAAGAAAACTGGCAAAAATTTAACTTGCCACGTCAGTAGTGCTAAAGTTTTCAGTTTGTAAATGCAGCGTTTTTATTTGTAATGTTTACATTGGTTTCAAATACTAGGTTCTCAAAAACAAAGTAAAGTGAGTACTTCTCGTTTAGTAACAACCCCAAGCAATAGTCACGTGACACTAGAAGTGGCACAGCATTATTGAACTAATAACGCAGCTGTCACCATGTGGTGCCTGTGTATGCACAAGAGTAACCTATTATAAGTTATGCTCATTGCACACATTCTTTTGACTGTTCATAGAAAAGCAAATGTAAAAGTGAGCTGCCATGTGCAGGTGGAGGTGTAACTATAATATTTGTGGAATTAGGGCACTAAAGAATACTAGAAACATGACTGAATTGTGTACCACATTATTATACATGAATTGTTGTACTATGCAGAGCAAATTTATAGAGCTGCCACACATTTACAGAGTCACGAGTGCACTGTTAATCTTTACTTTCATTCCTCCAAAGATCCTTTCCCTAGGATGTCAGAGAGGTTTTGACCTCTCAAATCTCTCTATGCTCTCTCATACTACTGGCTTGGCAACACTGACCTCTATTGTGAACCAATGACAATGAATGTTGCCATATTTGGACATGTTCTAAAACCCATCTTATGATACAAAATTTATTTTACAATGGCAGTGTATGCCTGTTGATCAGCCTAGGGGATCAAGATGCTTGAGAGACTTGAACCACAGAGACTTGAACCCCAGGGATCTTACTCCCTTCATCCCCTCTCCCCCATCCTGCCCCTCTTGTCAGGCCTAACTGTATGCCATCTTTAAGTGCAAAATTATTTTACACTATTGTATCCTGCATAGTGTTACACTACAATTCATTAGTTTAGTAGTTTTCCTTCATCAATGACCATTGTGTATTGAACTGGGGTCTAGAAATGATGGAGAGGCTTCGTCCCGCAGCAGCCCTCAGTGGTTCACAACCCAGCAACACGCCACAGCAGTCCACCTAACCCACCGCTGCCCCACACCAAACCCAGAGTTATTGTGCAGTTTGACCCCCCCCCCCAATTCCCCTCATGTCCTCCCCCACCCCCACCCCCACTCGGGAACATCTCATACTAGACAAGTGTAGCCCCAAATGCTTTTGTGGTAGAGTAATTGTGATGTACGCACACATGGAGACAGTGTTTGTGCAGCAATCACTGACATAGTGTAACTGAAACGGAATAAGGGGAACCAGCCTGCATTCACCGAGACAGATGGAAAACCACCTTAGAAACTATCCATAGGCTGGCCTGCACACTGGACCTCAACACTAATCTGAAGGACGGATTCCTGCCGAGGACCGCCATGCCTTCCCACTAGGGAAGCAGTGTGTTACATTGCACACCTAGCCAGGTGGGCTTATCAA
Source organism: Schistocerca gregaria (assembly GCF_023897955.1). Lineage (NCBI taxonomy): Eukaryota > Metazoa > Arthropoda > Insecta > Orthoptera > Acrididae > Schistocerca > Schistocerca gregaria. The sequence continues at coordinate 309,014,761 of NC_064925.1, read as the reverse complement.
TGACCATACTTCCCAGCAACAATGAGTTCAGAGAAGTGCAAGTGCTCCTTCAGTGAAAAACTGCAAAAATAATGTTTCTTCTTTCAGATGCATTAGTTCTTCAGACTCAAAAGGAAATGTGAGATCTGACACTTGTCCTCCTACTTTCTCAGTAAGTCACAGTGGATGTGTCCTGAATTTGGGTACAGAAAATATAGCCACCTTACACAAATAAGTCTCAGTACATACATTTTCTTTGAAAAATGTCACTGTATTCAGCAAATATTTAGGCAGTAATAGCAGATAAACAGCAGCTATATAGTGTATAAAAAACTACATACACAGATTTTTAAAGTTATATGACATAGTGCACCATTTTCCTGGTAGAAGTCCTGAAAGGGTTTGACACTGGATCTCACTTAGGCTAACATGCACAAGTGTTTTGACTGCTTCGTATGCAAGACATTGACACTGGAAAATGACTGGCAACTTGATTACATCTTTCTACTAGGAAGAGTAAGTTTTCATTACAGCTAACAGTGTCCACATCCCTGAATAAACATTTATTTTTTGATTATTTATGTTATTTCATGTTTACATGAAAGTTTCTACTGATATTCATAGGTTCTTGATGGCTAATTACACTCTAACCAAGTTAGCTGCTGAGAATCTCATTAATGGAGAGGCACAATGCAACAGTCAAGCAGCAAGGAGCCTGTTTCAAGAGCAATTTTCTGGGATACGTTACCAAATTATATCATATTTCCAAGACTTGATGGCCACCTATGTGGAGAAGAATTACTTAGACCAGACCAATCAGAAACTAGTAGGTCTTGCAATGTGCAAACTGTTTAGTTTGAGGAAGCTGTGTTACAGTGAACTGAGGACAGCTCCAGCACTGACACACTGTTTGTAGCCAGTGAATTAAATACCTCCAACATCAGTGTGTGAAATGTCCTCAATATGGTGGGCATACATTCATTCTTTTTCCTTTTTTTTCTTTTTTTTTTACTGATGAGGCTGCCTTCACAAGGGAAAAAATATTCAAAAGTCATAACATGCATGTCAGGGCATTGGAAAATCCTAAGGCAGTTTATGAATTCCACTGTCAATAGAGATTTATCATAAATATGTGGGCTGGTATTTTTCGTGAACCTTCTGACTGGGCCACAGCTTTTGCCCAACATGCATGGTGGAGGAAACTACTGTACCTTCATATGTGACTTACTAACAGGAATGTTTCTTTCAGGAGTGCTAGTTTTGCAAGGTTCGCAGGAGAGCTTCTGTAAAGTTTGGAAGGTAGGAGACGAGGTACTGGCAGAAGTAAAGCTGTGAGTACCGGGAGTGAGCTGTGCTTTGGTATCTCAGATGGTAGAGCACTTGCCCGCGAAAGGCAAAGGTCCCGACTTCGAGTCTCGGTCAGGCACACAGTTTTAGTCTGCCAGAAAGTTTCAGTGTAGTCATCCTTCAAAAGCAAAAAATATCTTGCTCCTCCAAGTGAATATGTCTCCATGGGTCCACAGACATCTGCATTAATCAGTTAAAGTGGGGCATTAGCTCTTGATGAACTGACAGGGAAAGGCTAACGTTTTTTTTTAGCCAGACATTCAAGTTTTCAACACATTTAGACAACTGACCAGGCCACTGTCAGCACTGACTGATGAAAGCTCATTAGTGTCATTACTGTCAACTACAGTGTGTGTTTTATGCACACATGTCAAAGTAACTGATGACAGTTCTGATAGTGTGCAATTTAGTGAAAACAACATACGATACTTTTGTTGACACATTTGGATAATTCAAAAACTTCACCTTTTCAGGAATTCACATGGTTTCCTGTTTGACACTAAACACACATCTTTAACACAGTTTTACAGTAAGCAATTCAGTTCAGGCAAAAAAAGCACTCCACTAAGTACTGTTTTGATAAATTTAACTCCAGTCAACGCATGCAAGTCCACAGTACCATGCCCCATTACATCAAGATGTTTACCATCACTCACAGTAACTTTCATTGAGCACTGCACACTGTCAAGTTTCATAAACAGTTCTCTCTTATTGCAACTATGCTCACTAGCATATGTACCCAGATCCAATAATCTTCTAGGTCAACTCCTTGATTCATACACATAAAGGCATTTACATCCTGAGCGTTTTTGCCTTCCTTCGATTTCAACAGCCTGCAATTTGATTTCAAATGGACTTTTTTCTTACAATAATTACAATTTCTCATCTCTCTTCACTTTACTTTTACAGTCCTTTGTATAATGATCCTTCTTATCACAAGCATAACAGATAATTGCTTGCTGCCTGCTTACACTTGTCAAAGCTACCTCCAGCTGATCAGACTGATTTTTTCTTTCTTCCTCAATGAGCAATCTTGAAGTTAACTCATTAAGTGTTTGCATTTCAAAGAGGATAGACTGCCATGCTAAATGGAAATGTTTATATTGCTCTGGCAATGACATTAACACTTTTTTATTATCATTTTAACTGAAAGTGCTTCACACACTTGCTTCAATTTTGTGTTGATTTCTTCTATTTTCAACATAACCATATCACTTAGTCACCACCAAACTGGAAAGGGAAAAATTTTTGGTGAAGTAGGTGAATACTCACTGCAGACTCCTTTTCATATACAGTCTTGAGTTTTGTCCACATACCGGCTGATGTCGTACATAAAAGTAGATGAGTGAATGCTGCTACCTCCATCCACATCACAGTAAGTTCCTGTGCTTTTGTCCTTTTCCAGCCAGTGATTTGACCCCTTAGTAGTTATTTACATCAGTTGTGTCACCTTTCTTACAGACTGGGTGAGTGACTGCATTCTCACAACCATCTGGTAGTTTTCCTTTATGCCAAATATCTGTGATGATTTCTTTAAGTTCCTCACAAGTATTTGTGCTTACACACTTCAATAACTCTACAATGATGCCATCTTCCCCAGATGTCCTGTTTAAAGTACTCAATGCAGTCAGTGAAGAAAAGAAGGTCCAGGTATACAGTGAACCTCAAGTTTATTGAGATACAGGTTACACACTGATCTTCAGTTGTGGTCAGTTTGTAACCATCAACCAAACAAAGCAAACTCTTTTGAAGTTACCACTAAACTGTCAGGTACTGTACCAGAAAGCTGGTAATATGTTGGGTAATTAAACATAGTTCACAGCTGAAGTCTATGCACACAAGGTGCCAGGACTACAATCCACACAGGACTATCAAAGTCCAGCTTTAAACTAAGTACAAGAATTATGTAAAATAAGCACAAAGATTTTGTCAGCGAATTTGGACTGAAAAGTGGAATAAACAAGATCTTCAGATGTTCTTTCAGTGTCTTCCTGCTCACACTTGCAACTATGAACACATTTGGAGGACACAATTTTTCTGTTTTGCACTGTTGTCTGAGTGCAACATCGAGACACTGCTTCCCTCCTCTTTCATGGATAGTGTGTGTTTAGAAGGAAGCTTATAGTTGAACTGGCTCTGATCACAGGTCCATACAGAACCCGTTGGATGTTTCCTGTTGTTATCAGGAGAATGTTGGACTTCACTTTCAATGCTTCCATCACCTCTTCTAGAACCTATCATATCACTACCACTTTCAGTGAGGTACATATCATTATCATCACTAGCATCATAATGATGTGTTATTGTTACAAGTGTATCCATTTATAACTAGTGATAATATTTTTGCACTGTAAAAGATGGCAGAAAACATGTGAATGATTCATATTCGACATCAGTATCATCTTCACAGAGAAGATTTTGTCGTAAATTCATCTCAAGCAAGTGCAATTCCAAAGCAGGATTCATTACCAATTGACGACCCATCTGACACTTCACTACACAAATAACTTCACAAAATAAAACTTCACAAACCCACTGCACCACTTCTCCTGGTTTTGACTGGCATAGCAACAGGCAAAGGTTGAATTTGACATGGCATACTTTACAGCTTCTAATAGATGACTGCGGCAGTTAGCCAATTAACCAACATTGTCAGTGCAGTAACGGACCTTTAAATGATCCCTTAGAGGATTTTGGTTTAAATGTGTTCCTGCAAAATCAAATATTTTCCTTGTCAATTCCATACCAAGTTTGGTGCAGCCAGTAACAAGAAAGAATTCACATAAATATAATCAAAAGGCAAAAGGCCTTTGGAAAGTAAGCAAAAATTGTTGTGAAAGGTTACTAACAAATGAGTACACAAAGCACTATGCTAGAAAAAGTTCAAGTTCCAAAAGGTCAGCTCCAAGTAGAATTGTTGAGGAGTCTGACTTATTTCAGGTTAAAGAACCTGAAAGACAGTTCAATATTAGTTACAATATGACAAAAACATAGTAAAGTCCCATGTCTCACTAATGAAAACACAGTTCAGAATGCTTACAAGTCCACTTGGCAGATCACTATACAGAAACTCAGTGTTGTCATTGCAGCAGCTCTAGAGTGAGTTCCCAATTCGTGGGAAGTGGTTGCATTTGACGCTTGGCCAAGGAAGCCTTCTCAGAGTGAACTGTCACTCAGGGTCCATGCACTGGCCTAAATACAGCACCAGCACCAAGATACATATGGTATTCTTTCCAGTCATGTGGCCTGTGTCAGGAAAAAGTCTGTGAGACTAGAAACCTCTGATAGCATTTGGGTTGCTTTCTCATGGCCATCAGAACATGACAAAATGCACATGTTATGACTGGCTGCCTGTGTAACTCTGCTGTAAGGTGAGTTGCTGGCAGTGTAGGAGTAGGTCCCTGATAAAGCACTGTTGTTTTTTTTAATCAAAGGATATAAGTGTAGAGCTCTTCTTTGGTGGGCAGTTAAAATAGTGTGTGTGTGTGTGTGTGTGTGTGTGTGTGTGTGTGTGTGTGTGTGTGTGTGTGTGTCTGGGAAATCGTAAAGGTGGTTCTGAACAGTTGTATAGCCTAAAGAAGTATTGAAATTGCCCCTACAGTTGCATTTTGCCCCTGCTTTCTGATACATGTGTTGTCTCCACAGATCTTCCCACTGAATGTCCTGTTAGAGTCACACTTGTTCCCTAAATTTATATTCAGTAATTTAATATTGTCTCATGTGCCTCCTCTTTGTCTATTTGATTAACATTGCCACCTGCTTTTTGATCTCAAAGAAGTGTTTTTTAGTGTAGGGTGATTTTCTACTTCTATATTTCTGGTAGGCTCTCTTTTGTCTTCACATGCTTAATTCCACCAAGGTTGTTTCACATTCTCCCTCTGTGGGTTAGTCTTTTGGGTTTTCTTTCTCTCAATCCTCTTTTATATTAGTTACTTGGATCTTTCTCATACCAGTTTCTTGAAGGTGTGTACTCTTGCATGTGCTCTTTTGTGGTAAATTTACTTGGATGTGGACAGTGTAGTAATCAGAGTCAATGTTGAATCTGTCATCTGTAAATTTGTACATCATGAACTTCACTCTGAGAATGGTATGTAATGACAACATTAAGAAGTTGATACTCTGTGAGCAATTGTATGAGTTTATGTTCTCGTCTTTGGCTTCTGAAGGTCAACATGATTTTCAAATTCTTTTGTTGGGACAAAGATTTGAATGTGGCTCCAGTTTTGTTGGTGAGCTTATGTGCTGTGAAATTTCTAATGATTTTTTGGTATAGTTTTTCTCCACTAAGCAGTAGAATGAAATGAACTAGGATTTTTATGGTGATCATTTCTTATAATACTAAAACCAATGCATAGTAGCCCCAAAAATAATGAAATACCAATTTACTTTCATTTTTTAGTGTGTTTACACTACTTGTGATTTTTTTTAACTCTAATAATGCACCTAAATTGCAATACAGCCAAGTTACTTTTTTGCAGTTTTAATAATAGCTAAACTTATGCTATGTAGGGAAAAAAATGAAGAAAAGTAGTTTTATAACTAGGGAGGGGGCAGGGGGGAGGCAGAAGGAAAAGGTGCAGATATGGCAGTTCTGCCAAGGGTGCAGGATCACTTCCATATGGCTCTGTTTGAAATATAACCATGATGGAGTAACAAAACATTTCTGAAATGACAATATATTTTATTACCAACTTGAGTATTTTTCCATTATTTTCTCACATGAATAACTTATTTTAATCAATGTAATATTATTTTATTGTATTGCAAAAACACTAAATATTAAATTTATACCACAAGCATAAATTTAACACTTCTAACAAGTGATAATCGACAATTCGCATGAGACAGTTACAGATGTTGTCAAATGCTTGCTTACATGAACAAGTATATAATTTTCAATTATTTGAGACATTAAAAATGATACATCTTCATTCATCAAAAAATGGATGTAATCAAAGTCATAAAGGGAAAAAACTGAAATTTTTAACAAATCATTTCATCATGCAAACGAAATTTCCAGAGTATAACATGTCGACAGCTGAAGACATCTGGGAAAAGCAATCTGTACACTGACTAGACAGCCACTATCTAATTACAGGGTGATTCAGTTTACAATTCAGACTTACTTTTATCAAAAGAAATACCACTTTACCAAATATAGTTATATACAAAGAACCCTTGTGGGTAAAATGTTTTCCTCCTTGATTTGCACAGTTTTTTTTTTCCTTTTTGAAAAATAAATGTTTGGCATTACTTTTTATGTTCACAATATCATATTTTTTAAACTTATTATTGTGTTCATACGAATTGTTTTGAAACAATTCTTGTAGATATTAATAGTGTAACATATAAATTTATTTACAGCTTTTCTGATAGTTAACATTTCCATTTCAATTACATTACAGTATTTTTGTAGCTATGTCTATCAAAAGCTAAATTTACATCAGCACAGAAATGGCAGTCTTACCCAGCTCAGTGGAATGTAAAATGATGAAATTGCTAACAGGAGAATTAAATGTTTATATCAATGTTTTTCAGACTGTAATGACAAACATTTTGTCACTTACTCAGAAAGCGAGATATATACATCAAACAGAGTAACAGAAAACTCCATGATGGCAATAATTGACAAAAAAAATGATAGGACACAAAAAGTGAAAGTCAGTCACACAACAATCTGTGAGAACTCTGAAAGAGATTGGAGTCATACTGATGGAGAGTCTAATGATGCTGAATACTGTTAAAGCAACTAATGTCTCAAATAACTTTTCCCCTCTTTTCTAAGGCTACATGTTTCTATGTGCCATTCTGTTTGGTTTCTCATCATTTTCTTCCACATCAATTGTTAAAAACACATTTACAGTCCAAAGCATGTGGTATGTATTTTTATACCCTTCCTATGCCATTATATCAGATATTTTTCACATTATGTTTGTGAACTGGACATGATATTTTTCACCTGAGTTGTAAACACCACATTTCCAAAATTAATGTTTTATCTCATGATGTCAAGAGTTTCTTTGAGTTTTCCTATACATGTGTACTTCGCCATTTTAAAAAATTATGATGACATAATCATTTTTTTGTTTTGCCTTTACATAAAATATATTTACACCAAAGAAGATAAACAACCAGTGCAATGTCCTGAAACAAATACAGAAATGGAATACACCAAAAATGTTTTTAAAAGAAATAATAAAAATGTCTGTAAAATAAAAAACCTGATTTCATGTTTTCCAAAATCAGCTCTGTTAGCTATTCCACGACTATACTACCAGCAGTTTTCTTTCACACTGAACACTGACATTTCCAGATTCTAAAATTTAACAGTGGAATATGATTTCATGCTTCAAATTTCATTGCAGTTATTGAATGTATGATGAAACAACAACTGTTTACACAACCTTTGTAGTTAGTACCACAACATAAAATTTCCCTGTCAATTTAGGCAATTTTCAAATGATGATAACATTTGCACTTGTGTCAGCTTAAGTGATAATTACTACAATGCCATTTTCTTGTTTAAAGAGTTAAAAAAATAATGGATGCTGTGATAATTATTTTTAACTTTTGGTAACTTCTTGTAGGATATTATTCACATAACATGGAAGTAATACAATGGAAATTGTGGATTAAATATATGTGTATCAAAAGCACCTAAATTATTAATTTCAAACTCTCTCTCTCTCTCTCTCTCTCTCTCTCTCTCTCTCTCTCTCTCTCTGTGTGTGTGTGTGTGTGTGTGTGTGTGTGTGTGTGTGTGTGTGTGTGTGTGTGTGTGTGTGTGTGTGTGTGCATATCATGAAAGTAACTCTAAGGATAGGATATCTACTAATATTAAAATGCTTCCAAACACTGCATAGAGCCTACTGTTATTGTTGGGTCAAACATACTACAAAGCTACACTTCAGTCTGAAGAATGACAGCCTTTTCCTTTTATTTATTTTATTTTATTTTTTAAGTCTGCCTTAGATTTACTTTAGCTTTTCACCCTGCATTAACCAAATGTGACACCTGTTGATTTTGTGACAATGATTTGTTAGCTGAAAGTAAATGTAAAGACTGAAAGTGAAATTGTAAATATGAACTTATGTTATTTCTTGGTACCTTATTCATTTTGCATACATCAATCCTGTATTAGTGAACATTCATAGACAGAACCAAGTTAATATTATAAATTCAAATTTTGAGTTGCAGACAGAAACAATGAAAAATAACACTAAAATTATTTCAGATTTTTGGAAAAGTCTTTCTTAGAAGTAGGAGACACATACATTACCAAAGTAACAACAACTCACTCCCCTATGGCTACTGTCTCTGGTCACAAGGCCAGTGAGGACTTGGCACTCAGTGACAGCAGCCATGCGAGCAACAGTAGCCATGTGCAAGTGAGTTGTTGTTGTTGTGTAACTGGTGTGAGTTTGCTACTTCTGGAGAAAGACTTTGCCCAAAAGCTGAAATAGTTCTAGCATTCTTTTTCACTGTGCCTGTTTGTGGCTCAGTGCCTCCTCTCTTGGTGAGTAGCAATCTATCTTTATATATTGTTCTTATAAATTCAGATTTATAATTTTTCACTCAATTTGAAAGTCAAGTTTGAATTATTGATATTTACTTTCTTTCTGCTTTTGCCGATTCACTGATACAAAGCCTATTCACTGATGGAAAGCTGAAACATAATGTACCATAATTTCAAGTTAACATTCTCTTTTCATGTGTACAGACATTCTCAGAAAATTAACAGATTTTTAATTCTGGGTGGAAAAACTATACAGCTGTATATTGGAAAAAAATACAGCAATCCTTTAGGCTGAAGTTTAGTTCTAAAATATGTTGGTGCCTAGAGATGTTCTGATATTATAAAGGACATCATAAACTGAAAAATATCTACGTCACGACTTACTATATCGGTGGAAATCGGGACACAGTTAACCTGAAAATATGATGGCTGAAGCCCAAAGAAGCTGAAGCTTTAAACCATATGTTTCATTTACCTGAATCTAGATCCTTCTAGAGAAGTGAAAGGAAGTCCTTAAGTATTCCAAATGGACTTACAAAATCCTCAGAAATCAGGGGCAAGACTAGAACAGAAGATGCAAGGCACATCAAATGTACAGTGTTATTTATAATTCTTATTTCTGGAGGCACAATTACCAATGCTACGCATGAATAATATGAAAGTTTTGCAATATTTTAATATTTAGCATAATAGGTAGTAAAAACATTGTCAAAATCCTTAAACAAAGAGCAAACTTACAATTCTCTCAAAAAGAAGGTATCTTCTAGCAGACTGAATACTATATATTAATAATAGGCCACAGGAAAAAACAAACAAGAGTATGAATTTTGCTTTGTAATTAACAGTTCAGTCTGAATTCTTCAAACTATGACTTTATTGTTCTCTCTTTGATATGTTCACAGATAATGCTATGAGGCATTAAGGCATTTAAATGTGAAACACTAGAGAAAAATACACATTGTAATCACATGGATGCTCATTTGAACTAAATCACCCTGCATCAGATATGATTACATTATTACTGAGGTTACACACATATTACAACTGTTATAACAATAGTATAAAAACAATTTTCAGTTCTAGTTTTGAGTTCCTTCCTGGTACTTGCTTAACTCTTGCGGAAGTTTCACATTTGTTAAGGCCTCTGTTAGATTCAGTTAGTTATTGCTCAGTATAGAGCTACAAGTACATGCCATTCACAAGGTAATCTGCTTCATGAGCATACGGGGATTTGCCACCTCTACGGAGTCTCTTCCGAACAACACGTAATCGGCACCCAACAAGCACAACCATTATGCCTGTTACACATAATCCTGTAATAAGATAATAAGACAAATTAAAATCTCAGGAAACCATTGACATAGAATAACAGAAATTTTTAAATTAATCTGAAAGTAAGAGGGTGGTTTGAAAAGTTCTCGGAATCACCACGAGAGGTCAGCACTAGCGCAACTAAACGAGTTGTTCACGTGATATTCATTGGAATGTTGTCTGTAAACACATGGCACATCAATGCTCTTGAAAGAGAGCTGTGGCAGTGACATGGCTCTGTTGTTGTTCCCACGTAGTGATTTGCAAAGATGGAAAAAACTGAGATTCAAACTGTGATTAAGTGCTTCATAAAGAAAGTTATGAAAGCAAAGGACATTCATGTCGATTTCCAGAAAACACTGGGGGACTTGTCTTCTTCATATTCAACCATTGCCAAGTAGACAAATGAAATTAATTTGGCCGGGAGAATTGAGACGATCCACGCAATGGTCGCCTAAGATGTGTCACTACTCGAGAAATCATTGCAAAAATGCACAAAATGGTCATGAAGGGTCACCAATTGAAAGTGTGTCAAATTTCTCACACTTGCCAGATGTCATCTGAAAGGGTACATCACATTTTAACTGAAGAATTAGAAATGAAAAAATTATCTGCAAGATGGATGCCACGACTCTTGACGCGCACCCGCACGCATGTGCCATCACCATCACAAAATTACATCAACTAGGCTATGAATTGTTGCCACTCATGCCTTATTCACCTGATATGGCTCCATCAGACTTCCATCTCTTCCCAAAACTGAAAATTTTTCTCAGCTGATGAAGATTCACTTCAAACAAAGAATTGAGTCAGAGATGACAACTATTTTGCAAGCCTGGAGGAAACTCATTTTTGACATTGGATCAAGGCACTGGAACATCGTTGGACCAAGTGCATTAATCTACAAGGAGGCTACATTGAAAAATAAAAAAGTTTCAGTGTGTAAGTACTTTCTTTCTATTCTGTTTTGAGAACTTTTCAAACCACCCTCAAAAGTTAACTGGTTGGAAAGTAGATGTCATGGTGAACGTAGTTATGGAATTCTTTTACTTTGTGTGGATTACATGCTGGCTTCATTACATGTGAAACATTAAAATTATGCATCAGGTCAAGGCTCAAAACTTGATAGCAGCTTTTATCAGTTAAGATCACCCTTTATGGGGGTTTCTCACAAAAATATTTTACCTATGAAAGCATTAAAAGACCAAAAGAAAGTTTGTGGTTTGTTCCTAGATCTATTCAGAGATTTTGAATGTGTACCTCATGATATACAGGATGATTATAACTGAAGTTAAACTTTCAAACCACTGTAGAAATAACACTACTGGTCAGAATGACATCAAATTGCAACGGAATATTATCGGAGAAGGAGGACAGTGTATGGCAGAAGAAAAATGAATAGCTACCAAATGGAGCAACAGATGGTGGTGTAAGCATCATAATTTGCTAGTAGTCAACTCCAAATGACAAATGAATCATAAAACAATGCCTAAGGTGTATGTTTGATGTTAAACAAACTGTACTAATCAGTGTGGATGGGTGTACAGGTGTGAACTGATAGTTACATAAGCCCATCCACCGCAGCAAGGTCATATCACATCATATGGGAAAAATCGGTTTTTAATTGTCCTGAGGCCAAAAACTGCATAAAAAGTATCACTCACGCCAGTTTTTAACTGTCCTGGGACCAAAAACTGCATAAAAAGCATCAATCAAAATCAAATCAGATTATTAATTTCTATGTGACTGGTGCAAAACAATATGCTGTGCACAGTTTTCTGCAACAAGTTGAAATCGAAGAACAGTATGTTCCACAACTGACTGAAGTGTTTCCGTAGTCACTTTCAGAATGTGTCGCAGACTTCTTGCTGTCAATGCAGCTATGTTTGCAATTGGAACACTGTACACAAAATCTTTCAGACAGCCCCACAGCCAGAAGCATTACCGATTAAGATCAGGACAGTCAGGCTATATGGGAATGGTGGCTGATAATTCTAGAATTTTCAAAATGGCACTTCAGCAGCTGCTTAAGTGGGTTTGCAATGTGCAGAGGTGTGCCCTCTTGCATAAAAAACCCATTCACACATCAATGCTATTGGAGAGCTGGAATAACTTGATTGCACAAAAGACACTCATAGCAGTTACCAGCAATAGTACAGGTAACAAGACCAGAAGCAGCTGTCTCTTCAAAAAAATATGGCCCTATGGTAAACAATGTCATAAACTTGCAACATACAGTGACCTTGTCAGGATGAAGGGGTACCAGTTGACTTGCATGTGAGTTTTCCATTGCCCATATTCAACAGTTCTTTGTACTTACATGTCCTGTCAGATGGAACTGGGCTTCATCTGTCCACAAAACCTTCCATGGCCAATCATTGTCCACTTCCATATGAGCAAGAAATTCTAAAGTATAGGTCTCTCTTGTTGGCAGGTCAACAGGAAGCAACTTGTGCACATGAGTAATTTTGAATGAATAGCAAAGAAGGATGTTTCATAGGCTTTTATGCACTCTGCTCATGGATATGTCCAATGTTCGGGCAATTCTCCATTCACTACACATTTGCACACCACCACTCACCTCCTCTTTCATTGCTGTGGCCACTGCTTCCACTGACATTGAATCAATTGGGCATCTCAGAGGAAATAAAACAAAAAACTGAAAAAATGTCATCATGTATGCTGATGATATATCGCTTATAGCTAGCAGCAGGACTGCAAGTGAACTGCAAGAAAGACTTGTTCCGAAAACAGAAAATTTAGTCCAGTGTTTCAGAAGTAAAAATTTGTTTATAAATGAACATTACACATTGTAACAAGGTGGGACTACATTACTTGCTCTTTTACCCTCCAGACACAAATAATTTTTTTGCTTTATTTGATCTTGTTTCATTAAAAACACACACACAATAGTTACACAAAATAGCTAATTTATTATTTAAGCTGCCTTACATTTAAGTAATTTTCAGAGAAGACAGCAGTGCATTCAGTTATAATGGAAACATTTCATTTAAAGAAACATTAATGATGTTCAGTACATGAAAACCAGGTGAAGGGGAAATTTTTAGGCAATACATTGTTTTTTTCTGAATTGGCACAGCTCATTTTAAAGCCCTTTATCTCTCCTTTTGAAAAAAAAAATTACTTTTTCTGAGAACTTTGTGTTTCAAAAGTTATTTGTATTTAGAAATTTCATGTTCTGGAAAATTCCAGTCTTAAACAGTGATTATTTCCAAAATTCAGTACCACCATTTTGTAGCCCATATTTTATGTTTATAAAATTGCCTACTTTTACCAGGATATCTTGTTAGTTTGTTAACTACTCAAATTGGAAACTAAGTTTCTGAAAACGGTTTTGTGGGCTTAAGGAATCCTCTTGCATATGCAAATCATGCTTGTAAAATAATACCTATAATTTTGTGATTTAGTAGTTACAATGCTCTTAGTTTAACAGACTTTATGACATTATCTATATTATAACTTTGTCTCTTTTAATTTTTCTGATTTTTATGTTAACATTCAATATGTAATAGCACTGCATTTCAAGATTTTGTGGTGCCAGATATTACTTATATCCAGAAATAGGCATGGCAGAATAAGTCTGAGGTAGTTAGCATTTGGTAACAACAGTGTACCATCCTTATGTGAGTATGGGCCTAGTAGTGAGGTCAAATGATGGAAATCTTGAGTCAGTTTGTAGTGAGCATCCAAAATGTAAGGCTACAATGTAGAGTTAATCAGCATCCTATAGTCAGTTTTTAACTATCTACGTGACTCAGTCTGCATTTGAAATTGTCCTGGAAGACTAAAATTGTCCTACTGAACAAGCTATACAAGCATAACTCACAACCCACCATCACAGCTTTACTCCTGTGAGTACCTTGTACCCAACCTTCCAAACTTCACAGAAGTTCTCCTGTATACCTTGCAGAACTAGCACTCCTGGAAGAAAGGAATCTGTCAGGTAAGTTTCGGACCAGCACGCACTTCACTGCAGAGTGAAAATTCACTCTGTCACTCTGTATTTCAGCATCAAAATCTACATTTCATGCTGAAATAGTTTAAATTCAGGTATTAGTCTGCTCCCCCCCCCCCCCCCCTCCTCACTCCAGGAACTTTGAGAAACTGTGTTTATTAATGTAAATTGTATACCTGATTTGAAAGTTTGGACTACTCATGCCAAAGCTGTTGATCAGACAGAGAACACTGATTACAAATAAACATTAAAAAATTGAAAACTGTTTACTGATGAATAATTGTCAGATCTTTCAGCAGACTAAAGACTATTACCATCAAGAGTCTATGACACTGCAGAAGGGTAATTGCCATGTTCAAGCTTACGACATTCGGGTCCATGCCAGCAGAAACATTCACACTGAAAGTATCAAGCTTCAAAGTTAGGAACACAGACCTTTATGAGACAAGCAGTCACAAGTTATTGGATATGGTAGTAGACAAGTACTTGTATTGGAAAAATCACCTAGGTAATATATGCCAATAAAATTAGCTCAGATGTACCCCTAATGAGGAAGATCTGTAGCACAGTAAGATGGAAACACTTTACTAAGGTGTTATATGGTCTCATATATCAGTACCTGCCCTACTTGCACTGATTTGGGGTAGTGCTGCCAACATTTACATAGAAAAACTAGTTAACTTCCAAAAGGCAATGGACAGAGCAGCAGATTGAAGGGAAGGGCAGAGGGAAGAGGGGAGGGGGATAGCACCACACAGGTCCCTAAGTGGTCAGTTCATCAGTGCATCTGATGATGGCAATGTGCCCATTGGACAGACATCCTGCTGTTCACATATGAACTATTTTGATATGAAGTCCACCAGGAAATGCTGAAGAATCGCACTGCACTACATCCTTGAATAAAGATCGGATTACATATAATACTAAATAGAGGAATTATTACCACATGAGAAGCAAATGACTGAAACTAACGAATAATGACCCTGTAGAAGCAGGCTGCAATTTTTACAACAAACTCTCAGTTATGAAGAGTATTACAGTATTGTTATAACAATAAAATAAAAAATGTTACATGGCCATAATATGTCCCTACAGCATATCAGAATACGTACACAAACATCACAGCAACCAAACACAAACTGTATATGCTTATGGGTAAATGTAACTAAAGCAAAGACAACCCACCCAGCTAGCCATGTGGTCTAATGTGCTGCTTTCTGATTGGAAAGGCATGCAGGTCCCTGGCATGAATCTGCCCAGCAGATTAGTGTCAAGGTCCGGTGTGCCGGCCAGTCTGTGAATGGTTTTTCAGTTGGTTTTCCATCTGCCTTGGCGAATGTGGGCTGGTTTCCTTGATTCTGCCTCAGTTACTCTGTTGGAAATTCCTGTGCAAACACTGTCTCCACATACGAGCAGCCCATAATTTCTACCACACAAAATTTTGGCGTTACACTCGTCTGGTGTGAGACAATTCCGGCGGGGCGGGGGGCGGTGTCGGTGTGTGTGTGTGTGGGGGGGGGGGGGGGGGAGGGGAGGGGGTGTCTACTGGGGACCAAACCGCACAATAACCCTGGGTTCATTGCGGGGCAGTGGTGGAGTGAGTGGACTGCTGTAACCTATTGTGAGGTTGCGAATCACTGAGGGCTACGGTGGGGACGAAACCTCTCCGTTGTTTCTAGGTCCCCAGTTACATACAATACAATACAAAGCAAAGACTTAGTGACAGAACACAAACTTACCTCACACAGTCATATTAGGATATTTCTCATGTGTATTATTGTTTTTTATGCATTTAAACACTGACATAGTTAGCAGACAAATATGAAATAGAACCATACATCCTGTGCAAGAAATTAGGACAACACATACAACACAAGAAGTACATCTCCATGATGATATGATGACAAATGTATGTTTAATAGTATACAGGGTTGAAAATACACATATATACTTTTTATTTTTATACGTCATATGAATATTTCTTTGTATGTGCATAAAATAGAAAGAAACTTCCACATGGGAAAAATATATTAAAAACAAAGATTCCAAGACTTACCAAGCGGGAAAGTGCCAGCAGATAGGCACAATGAATAAAACACACAAACACACACAGAATTTCGAGCTTCCGCAAGCAGACAAATATGTCTGCTTGTGTCTGTGTATGTATGGATGGATATGCGTGCGTGTGTGTGTGTGTGTGTGTGTGTGTGTGTGTGTGTGTGTGTGTGTGGGTGGGTGGGTGTGTGTGTGTGTGCGTGCGCGAGTATATACCTATCCTTTTCTCCCCTAAGGTAAGTCTTTCCGCTCCCGGGATTGGAATGACTCCTTACCCTCTCCCTTAAAACCCACATCCTTTCATCTTTCCTTTTCCTTCCCTCTTTCCTGATGAAGCAGCCGCCGGTTGCGAAAGCTCGAAATTCTGTGTGTGTGTTTGTGTGTTTTATTCATTATGCCTATCAACTGGGGCTTTCCTGCTTGGTAAGTCTTGGAATCTTTGTTTTTAATATATTTTGTATGTGCTTATATATGTATAATTATAACCAGCCCAGTAATGCAAACCTCTGCTGTTTCTTGGCTGTTTTAAACTTCTGTATATGATATGCAAAATGATATATGGGGGAAGAAAAATAAAAAAAAAATAAGCAAACAAAACTTAGATTCACAGTGTGTAATATACTGCAGTTCCCTATACTTACAGTCTAGAAATAGTCTTTGAACCATGATCTCTCTGCAACAAATGGAGAAATGCACAGCTGTGGCCCAGAAACTGAGGGAAATTTTCATCTGGTAAGCCAAAAATTGAGCAGCAATCATGATGGTGTGATAAATATGGGGAGCCTAATCTCTGTCAGTTAGAAATAAAACCAGTACTTTTAGGGAGAATGTAAAGGAAATGCAAAGGGAAAATACTATTTGTTCTGTTGATGGGTACTTGAAGGTAAAATTACTTTCAATATATGACCTCATCCTTTTCCACACACAATTTTTTATCTCAAGAAAAATATGTTCTCAAAACATTATATGTATAGTGGTTAATTATGCATTGAGTTTCTTTTTAATTTTGTATTTTGTTCTACACATGAATATTTTAGTTGTCCTATATCTAATGTAGGTATACACTTCAAGATGCACTGGCCAAATAAACAAATAATATGCATGTATTTACATATAGATAATCTACATATGCATTAGCATATGGTCACTGTTGTTTTAATCACAATATGAATGTGTTATGTTATTTTCATTTATTAATTGTTTAAGTAAACTTTTCACTGTCACAAGCACCCTACCTGTGTTTCAAAAATTTACTGTGTCCTTCACATGTTTACTGTGCAAACACAGTATAAGATTTCTGTACTTCAGTAAATCAAACATATAAACTCATCAATGTGGGTGGTATATGATTCTATATTCAACATTTCAATGATTGTGGATATAAGAGAAACATGGGACCCTCAATGACCTTGGAGATTTGTTGCCAATATTTGTACATAACATCATGTTAACTAGTTAACTTATAGAGGCATTTTGTTATATCTGTTTGTAGAACAAAAAGAAACAGAACTATAAAAGTAGTACCTTCTTGAGTCACTGCCTCCCTTCTATACTGGGTAAGACATTTACTTTTTGTCATAAAAATGTTATGATAGTTGTCTAGTGTATGGAGCCTGTTACTCATTGTGCATATGAAAGGTGACTCGTAGTCCCTCTCATATAGACTGATGAATTGTGTCATATTTATATCATGCCAATTGCACCATGTAGTGTCTTCCGTGCAACATTATACCTTGGTGGGGCTGCACTAAAAGCTAGTGGAAGGAAGACGGGACTTATTACATGCTCTATTTCAAATAAGTTCATTCATTCTGTATTCTAATTGCAACTGCAGTGAGTGATGCGTAGCTAGTTCAAAATTAACACAACATCAGGAGAGAGGACAGAAAAATATAGATGGTTGTCTGGTTTCACAAATCGTAACAAAAACTTCCCTTACCCCAGAACAGAAAATTACTTTAAGCGGGATAAAGACAAGATTTGTGTGAGAAAGTGGGCAAATGAAAATAAAGTTCTCCTCAACACTTTAAAGATTTTGTTACTTTGGAGATGACAAAGAAGCACTTGCATGCAAATGCTAAACCAAAAGCAAAAGAACCATTAATAGGTTTAAATTAACGAGAACTTTTCCTGACTATTTAATAGAGAGCCAGTTTTGGACATAAGTGCAAACTCCAAGATGGAAAATGGACAGGATAATGCAAACACTATGTGACCCATGATTAGATTGTTTCAAATCCATGAAACATCCCTTTTTATGGATCTGTGGCCAAGTGCTGTTTGAGGGGAGAAAGAGCAGCCAAGTGTGAGCAACCAGAAGGGAACAAAGTTGTAAGCCTTGGGATGATTGGACATTTTACAATCTAACAAGATTTTACCATCTCCCTTTGGATGTGAAAGTAACACTCTCAAAAGAGTGGGGGCATCAGATGACAGACATAGAGACAGATTCAGATGAGGCCAGAGAAATTATGAAGGCAAGAGATAGTCCGATGAGTTCTTTTTGAATTTAATGCATTTTGCATTCCCCCACTCCTGAGAACACCAAAATGACCAGGCTCATTTTGACTCTGAGGTGTAGTACATCATGTGAGAAGTGAGGACTGGACCATCAGAATCACAAGTTTACAATCTTATGATGTACATACATAAATCATTGATTTAAAGCACAGGAAACTAGTCAGTATAGATAATGCACCAGAGATAGATACAATGTGTCAGACAAAGAGCAAAACCAATCTTAATTTACAAAAATCATTACAAATTTGTTTAGTTATTTTACAAAGAACTTGTCTTCATCATTTACAAATTCTGTGAATGAATAAAAACATTTTTACACTAGAATGGTATATAATTGTATCTTCAGTGTAGTTTCATAATGTGAACATTTTTCATTTTTAATTTATTAAAAATTTTCATAGCCATGTAATGAGGAGTCTGGGAGTAGAGTTGTAGTCTTTGAGATGGCAATATGAAATTATCTTTATTTCTTGTGTCATACATATGTTGAAAATACTTTTCTGTAATTAATTCTCAGCTGGTACAGATACAAACAATAACTCTTGATGTACACTATGTGATCAAAAGTATCCAGACACCCCCAAAACACACACATATGTTCTGGTTTGTGCCAATAAAGTTTACTAATTTTAGTTTTTTAAAAAGTATTCTCCCTTTTGTTCTTCCAATTTTGGAACTTTAGGAATCCTTTTGGAACATAGTGTTCACTGTAGTCAACATCTCTTAGGCACTGACACGAAGTGATTAGAAACTATTTTCACTTATATGTAATTATTTTTCATGTACCTTTGCAATTCCTTTGCCGTTTGAATGAGTTTTCATTAACATGTTGTAATAGGGGATCTGATACAGCACATGTGTATGTATCTCAGAACTGGATTACAATATTTTTATTATATGAACATTGTTCTCACCTACTAGGTAATACGTGTGAATCAGATAGCTGAACCACATTACCCACACTATTCACTAGCCAACATATTTTAATGTACAGCAATTTTTTGAGGTTCCTTATTAAGGTTGTTAGTTGGCTTGTGCTTTTAGTGCTGGTTTTGTTATAACCTCTGTGAACTGGTGGTCAGGTTACATAACTGACAGTCATTACAGGCCTTTAACAAAATCCATGCACACTACACATTAAGTGTTTATATGTTTTTCCAATAGACAAGAAATTTAAATCCTCATCACTTTCATGTGATTATTTCATGTTGCTAGTTTGTCACTACATTTTAATTGCTTTAGTGAGTAATTGTGGAAAAATGTGTATAATCTGGTTCTAATTTGTCTATAGTACGATGTATATTTTGGAAATAATTTGTACAATTACCTTTCCTAAGTTATGGTCTTTTTTTCTGGATATACAATGTATATTACTATTTATCCACACATTGCATTTTAGATTAATTGTTATGGCCTACTTTGGATATATGGGTATTTTCAAAATCAGCTTTTATGTTATAGGGTGTCCCACTACTGCTATATGATATCTAATAAAATTATCTCCTTCATATGATTATCCAAAACTGTTTGCTTGACAGTTTTCATTTCTGTTGCATTAACTGTAAATGTATGAGTGATGGGTTCTGACCCAGTGCTTGTGTAGCAGTGCATAGCTAGAGTGCAATGTATTTTTTGGGACAAAGCTTTTCTACTTTAAAGAGAACACTGTTTCCTTATACCCAAGTTCTTTTTGTATCATATGAGGAAATTTTTTCTATAAATAATAGGTGTGGTAGTGGAGGTTTCTACTAGGCTAGCGTATTTCATACACTTGTGGCTCTAGCCAACATATTGCTGATTCTTTGCAATTTGTAACAGTAGTTCTTCCTTATGAGTGCACTAAATGATCTCTGCATCCACAATGTGTTTTTATATCATTCTCATAATTACAATGATTTTTTGTAATTAAGCCTCAGAAATACTTGTAATGTGTTAACACGTCCCAATGGGATGAATAAGATGTGTGGATCATCATGTCATTAAATATGTTAAAAAAATTTTAGTTTCCACCCTAAAAATTTTTGTATAAAGCCTAATGTTTTTTATGACATTTTTACCTGTTAAATCGTGACATATATTGTACAATTCATAAATGTAAATACCTGGAATAGTTTAAATTTTTAGATCCCTGAATAAAGGTTGGTATGACTCTCTAGGCTTAATATTAGACTTATTTCTAATAACAGATTTTTGAAGTAATGACATTCTATTTACACTACTTACAGTCTCCCAAAAGATTATTCTCTATCTTACAACAGGTTCAAAATAGCTGTGGTAAACTGTCCTTGTGTTGATGTCACTTGCGTAGGACAATATTGTCGTTGAGAATGCTACACTGTTTAGCTTGTTTGCAAAGTAGTTCATACGTGAAGACCAGGATAAATTTTTTTCTACAAATATCCCCAGAAATTTGACAGATTCTGCTTCCCTAAGTTCCTGGTTTTTATGGGTAATTTGAAGTATATTGATTATGACTGTTTAGTTTTAATCTGTGTGAGCTGATTTCCTTTCATATTTAGTTTTAATCAATTTACATCAAACCGATGTTGTAAATTATTTAGTGCGTCAATGTCTCTTTAGGGAATTTGTTCTGGGTGTCACTTTCAATGACTACACATGTGTCATCTGCAAATAAAACTGAGTGTGGTGTTACATAAAATAAAAACAGGATGTGGCCTAAGATGGAACCTGGCAAGCCACCATGCAAATAGTTTTCCATTTTGGGAAACAACTTCCTGTACCTCATGTCACAACTACCTTTTGCTTTCTATCTGTTAAATAAGATCTGAACCATTTCAAAGCCCTACCATTTATTCTGTATGTTTCTAATTTAACAGGTGTGGAAGTATGAAACCAGAATTTCCCTATAGATATTGCTGTCTGTCAGTGTAGGGTCCATGAGACCACATCTGCAGCACCATCTGCTTCCTGTAACAGCTAATGATGAATATGAACACACAGTATCCCTAGTGCCATACACTGGTATCTTTTCCAAACCTGTGAACATGTAGAATTTTGTGCCTATGAACTATGATTTGCTGTCACCATTGGTTTCCTGTTATCATTTGAATAAAACTGCTGCAGAACTGTTTCGAATGCTTGTCAAAGTTTCTGGCACACATGCTTTTGGGAAAACACTGGTTTGAGTGGGTAAAAAAAATTCAGAAGTAGTGATTTTGACGTGAGAAATGATGAGCACTGGAATCTACCTAAAAAGTTCAAAGACAAACAATTGCAAGCCTTATTGGATGAAGATGATACTCAAACTCAACAAGAAATCATGGAACAATTGGAAGTGATGCAGAAAGCCATTTCTCTTTGGTTGAAAGCAATGAAAGCCTATCCCCAATCTTTCACCACAATATTCACATATAGATAATACTGTCTACACATGGGTGACAAATGGTTCTTCCATGGCATACACGCATATGTGCCCCCACCCCCCCTCGCAACCCACACACACACATCACTAATTAGCCACAAAGGTGCACCATTCCCTGATACGCAAAACCAGCATGATGATAAAAGCTTGTTTCCAAAAAATAAGTGGGATTCTTAGCCACATATGTAATAGCTCTCTGAAGCAGGGTATTTTTCCAGATAGACTGAAGTATACCATTGTTAAACCACTGCATAAAAAAGGGGATATGCCTGATGTCAACAACTACTGCCCAATCTCTCTTCTGACTGACTTATCCAAAATTCTTGAAAAAGTAATGTATTGTAGAGTAGCTTCACACCTTTGTAAAAACAAAGTTTTAACAAAATGTCAGTTTGGTTTCCAGAAGGGTTTTTCAATGGAAAATGCTATATATACTTTCACTAATGAAATATTAAATGCTCTGAGTATCTGGAAGTCAGCCGTTGGGATTTTTTGTGATCTATCAAAGGCTTTTGATTGTGTAAATCATGGAATACTTCTAGATAAGCTCAAGTACTATGGTATGAATGGGGAAGTGCTAGAATAGTTTAAATCATACATAAATGGAAGAGCGCAGAAAGTTGAAATAAACAGTTCACATAATATGCAAAAAAAACTGGTGATTTCTCAAAATGGGGAACAATCAAGAATGGGGTGTCGCAAGGTTCAGTCTTGGGTCCTCTGCTCTTCTTAATATATATTAATGACTTGCTATTTTATATTCACGAATATGAATAGCTGATCCTTTTTTCCGATGATACAAGTATAGCTATCACACCTGACAGACAACAATTAACTGGTGAAATTGTAAATGATGTTTTTCAGAAAATCATTAAGTGGGTCTCTGCAAATGGGCTCTCATCAAACTTTGAAAAAACACAGTATATACAGTTCCACACAGTAAATGGAATGACCACATTAATAAATATAGACTTCGATCATAAATCAGTATATTCAAAATTTCTAGGTGTATGCATTGATGAGAGGTTGAACTGGAAAAAAGACACTGATGATCTGCTGAAACATTTGAGTTCTGCTACTTATGCTATTAGGGTCATTGCAAATTTTGGTGATATACATCTGAATAAATTAGCTTACCACACCTATTTTCATTCTCTGCTTTCATATGGCATCATATTCTGGGGTAACTCATCATTGTGTAAAAGAGTGTTCATTGCAAAAAAGTGTGAAATCAGAATAATTGCTGGAACTCATCCAAGATCATCCTGCAGACACTTATTTAAAGAGCTAGAAATCTTCACTTAGCCTCATAATATAGATATTCACTTATGAAATTTGTTATTAACAATCTGAACAAATTCAGAAGTAATAGCAGTGTACATTGGTACAACACTAGCAGAAAGGATGATCTTCACTACTGAAGGATAAATTTATCTTTGGCTCAGAAGGGGGTAGATTATGCTGCCACGGAAGTCTTTGGTCACTTATCTAATAGCATCAAAAGTCTGACAGATAGCCATGTAGCATTTAAAAGTAAATTAAAAGAATTTCTTAATGGCAACTCCTTCTGCTCATTAGATGAATTTTTGGATATAGTAAGTGTGTAATTTCCCAACCTCCACAAATAAAAGAAAAAAATTAAAAATATTCAGTGTCATGTAATATTTTGTCTAATGTAATATCTTGTACAGACACCTTTTATTAACCTGACACATTCTACATCACTACGAAATGTCGTATTCATGATCTATGAAACAAGTACTAACCTAATATAATCCTGAGATAGAACAACCCAATGAAATTTTCCCACAGGCTTTCTTTGCCTTCCATCAGACATTGAAACTGAAATAATTTTGTTGTTGGCATTGTGGTTTTCAGTTCAAAGACTGGTCTGATTCCTTGGTTTTCATCTGCAATTCTGAACACCAACAATTCCCTTTAGTGTCAAACTGATATTTCAGAATGTGTCCTACAAGATAATCTCTTCTTTTTGTCAAGTTGTGCCACAAATTTCAATTTTTCTTCAGTTTGATACAGAACTTCCTCATTAGTTATTCCATCCACCCATCTAACCTTCAGCACTCTTCTGTAGCCCCATGTTTCAAAAGCTTTTATTCTCTTCTTGTCAGAGCTGTTTGTTACACAAAAAAATGGTTCAAATGGCTCTGAGCACTATGGGACTCGACTGCTGTGGTCATTAGTCCCCTAGAACTTAGAACTACTTAAACCTAACTAACCTAAGGACATCACACACATCCATGCCCGAGGCAGGATTCGAACCTGCGACCGTAGCATGTTACACATATTTCACTCATATACAAGCCTAAACTCTAGACAAATGCTTTTAAAAAAAACTTCCTAAGAATCAAACTTATATTAGATGTTAAGAAATTCCTCTTTTTCAGAAATTCTTGTCTTGCTGTTTCCAGTCTGCTCATTATATCCTCCTTAGTTTGGCCATCATCAGTTATTTTGCTGCCCAAACAACAACATTCATTTTCTACTCTTAGTGTCTCACTTACTAACTTAATTTCCCCAGAACTGTCTGATTTAATTAAACTACATCCCATTACCCTTGTTTCACTTTTGTTGATGTTCACCTTGTAGCTTTTTTCAGGTGTTATCCATTCTGTTCAACTGCTCTTTGCAGTCTTCTGCTATCTCTGATAGAATTATAGTGTCACAAGCAAGCCTCACTTTTTTTCCTTAACTTTGAATACCAATTTTCTTTTCAATTTTCATCTTGGCTCCTTTTTTTTTTCTTTTTGCACAATGGTAAAAAATATTTTGTTCTCTGTAGTTTACCACTACTATCTTCAGGATTTCAAAGATTGTATGCCATGTAGGGAAGTGAAATATGGGCAATAAATAGTTTGGACAAGAAGAGAATAGAAGCTTTCGAAATGTGGTGCTACAGAAGAATGCTGAAGATTAGATGGGTAGATCACATAACTAATGAGGAGGTATTGAATAGAATTGGGGAGAAGAGGTGTTTGTAGCACAACTTGACAAGAAGAAGGGACCCATTGGTAGGACATGTCCTGAGGCATCAAGGGATCACAAATTTAGCACTGGAGGGCAGCATGGAGGGTAAAAATCGTAGAGGGAGACCAAAAGATGAATACACAAAACAGATTCAGAAGGATGTAGGTTGCAATAAGTACTGGGAGATGATGAAGCTTGCACAGGATAGAGTAGCATGGAGAGCTGCATCAAACCAGTCTCAGGACTGAAGACCACAACAACAAAAACAACATGCCAGTCAACATTTTTTTCTTTAAATCCTTGAATGCTATTAACGCTGGACTGTATTTCTTCAAATTATCTTCTAGAATACAGCACAGGGTCAATACTGCCTCTTGTGTTCCTACATTTCTCTCAAACCCAAACTGATCTTCCTTGACATCAGCTTTTACCAGTTTTTCCATTCTTCTGTAAATAATTTATGTCAAATTGAGCAACCTTAGCTTATGAAATTGTTAGTTTGGTAGTATTCTTGCCTGTCAGCACCTGCCTTCTTCGGAACAGAAATGGTTACAGTCTTCTTGAAGTCAGAGGGTATTTCCACTGGGTCATATATCTTTCATACCAGATGGAATATTTTTGGTACAACTGGCTTGACCAAAGGTCTCAATAATTCTGAGGGAATGTAATCTATTCTACGAGTCTTGTTTCTACTTAGGTCTTTCAGTGATCTGTCAAATTCTTGTCACACCACCACATCTCCTACCTGATGTTCATTTACTTACTCTTCTCTTTCTATTGTCCTCAAGTTTGTTTCCATTATATTGACCCTCTACATTCCACCCACTTTTCTACTTTATTGTCTATGCTTAGTAGTAGTAGTAGAACTCTTGATATTCATACATCTGGTTCTTTTTTCTCCAGAGGTTTCCTTAATTTTCCTATAGGCAGCATCTATTTTTCTGCTAATGCATTTTACTATAGTCTTGGGTTTGTGCTCTGAACAGTCCTACTTAGCCAATTTTTGCATTCCCACCTTACCTGCTTGGTTTGCCATAATTTAGTATTTTGTCTTTTCGTCAACTGTCCGAAAACCATCTTTAAATAGGTACTGTGAGCAAAGCTGACCTAGTCTTGGCTGCATTTTGATTAAGTTGTTTTTATACAATTAGTCAGGCTGCAGTCATGTACAGTTGCATGCCATTCAGCAGAATGTACATTCAATTGTTTAATGCCAGTCTTCTGTGGTAAGCCTCCATTATGTAAAATTCCATTACAGTCAACCCACACTAAGCAGTCATTGAGTACTGTTTCTGTTGTGAGTCTACTATTGTAGAACACAGTCAGATGTACAATCACTTGTATTGGAAATTTATTATGTGCAATGAATTATTGCTACTTGCTCAATTTTGTTAGATTCTTCTACATCTATGTGGTTTACTTGGCAGTCAAATTGTAAATAAGACTTTTACTGTACAAAATATGACCATCATCATGTTGTGACAGTAATAATAAATATACATAAAAGTGAAAATCTACTTTGATGGGACAGTTATTTAAAAATTACTTGCAAAATATTTATCATTGCAGGTTATCGTGCATTTTACTTTATGCTATGCCACCATTTTCACCACAGCCACAACTGACACAATTCAAGAAAAACTACACATTTACATCAGTGGTGGTTACTATAAATTATCTACATTTATTTAATCACAAATAGTCATCACCTTCCTTCAGCCCTTCCTGTCCTGTCCTTCAGTTCTTGCTTCAAAACTTTGTACATAAGATGATTTCAGCATCTGCACAGATTGGTGCAATTGTATGATTAAATCCTCCATGAGTAGCTTAAACTGCATGTGACATACTTGTGCAACTATGTGGACTCATTTCTTACCGTAATTCAGGTGATCATGAAGTCCAGGGGTTTATTACACCATATTAAATTATTCTTGTATTTATTTATCCAGGAATGATTAATTTTTTGGTTGGCGATATTATGAATGAATAAATTAATATATAATGAAGGACATTTTTAATAGGATGTAAAACTGAGTATTGCACCGCAGCTTCAAATTCTGAAAATTCGTCATAATGTGCATAAAAATACAGTATAACCACACTTTCATGTTCCTAAAATTAATATTTTTCCACTTCTTACATTTTTTATTGGATCTTTTAATTTATCAGGATAATAATTACCACCTGCTTTTGCATTATTATAATTCTAAATTTCCTAACACTTACACTTAACAAAACAATGTTATTGGAGATAAAGAAAAATGTATAACAGAGATATTCTAACACTTTAGACAACTAGAAGCGATGTGAAGCTGCTTTGCAAACTTCCCACCTCTCTCTCATAGGTTGACTTACTTAGTGTCCACAGCCAATCTTGTTCTCTGGATAGCCGACCATGTCATTCTCCAAAACATCTTCTCCCAAGAATAATGCTGGTTAAGGGAATTTATCAGACTCTCTCTCTCTACTCTTGAAATAATTTGGTACTTTAAGAATACTTTTAGTTCAGTCATGGTATATTTCAGTTTCCACAAAAAAAAAAAAAAAACAAATTAACCATTTCTCATATAAATATTCAAACTAATGCGATTCAACCAAGTTGTCAAACATTATACTCTATTAAGATATATTTACAACAGGGTTTGTTTAATAACCACCAGAAAATATGAACATGAATTAGTTAAAAGTCTAATCTCATTTCTTCATTTGTTCTTAACAATCATCACAGTCACAAAACCAGCAAAGAATAGCACAGGCTCTTCCCTACACGTACACTGAAACTCTATGGATCGTACAGCAGTTACTTGTAAGCTACTGCGTCCACATTTTGTTCATGACTGTTTTAAGACCTGCACACAAAAATATGTAATGCGCAGTAGGTCGGATTTATGTCTCACACTTCTATTTAAAATATCGTGGATTCAAGATGGAGGAAGGCCAAGTGGTTCTAGAATTTACATGGAAATTCTCAAAGCACTGAAATATAATGGTACCAACAAGACACTGTTTACAAATGTTATACATTAAACTTTCTTGTGCTCTGGTCTCCTTAATTCTGAATCAGCAGAAGTTGTTAAAACATAGGAACAATTTGTGCCACTAATATTTTCTCTGCTAATACTGCCAATCTAACAATTACTATATTTTGTGTAGTTTTGTGTGTAATTGCATTATTGAATGAAGTATTAATCAGAACAAAAGAAAAGTTAGCAAAGATAAACAAGAGCTATGATAGAAGCTCTTCCAGATATTATACCAACTATCTTCAAATCATCATAGATGTGGCACCTTTTGTGAGCTAGGTATGAGCAATATGTGAATTGTTGGTATAATACTTTATAAGAAAATAATAATAATAATAATAATAATAATAATAATAATAATAATAATAATAGTGCATTAGCTTCAATTTGCAGGAAGATGTCATGAAGTGGTAAAGGACATATGATTTTTTTTTTTTTCAAAATACGTAGCATTTTTAACAGGGGTGATTAGGTTCTAAGCTAATAGCAAAGCCTAAATAATTGCAATTTATTTGTGACTCTCATACAGTTTTACCACTTATTTCAGAATATGTCCCAATTTTCAAGATGTTGGTTTGGAGTGGACCCGACAGCCTAGTTAAAATTCAACTGTACGTTCTGCTCTGTATCATGCCCTATAGAATTACATTTCATTACGTATTTTGACACATATTTACGTACGTGTCTATATTTGTGTGTACATTTAATATCATTTGTATAACATAACTCTGTCTTTGGGTCAGCCATCTTATGTAATCAGTTAACATCACAGGTTTCCAGCTGCTAGCCTGTATTATTCTTTTTTATCTCAAAAATAATCTTTTTAGCATTCGATGCTTATTTGTAGTTAGATATACTTCTAGTCTACTGGTTGATGCCCTCCATACATTGGCGTGCAAAACTTAAAAATGAAAGTATCTGTCACACGATATGCCACTTCCAAGTAACATGAAACTCAGATTATACAAATAAACAATTGCTAAAGTGCAGAAGGTACTGGGGAGAAATATGCACCAAGAAAAACAGAAATGACACTTTTATTCAAACAGAATAATTGCACTGAAGTCACCACAATATGTTGCATAATGTTGCATGCCTCACCAGTCAATATTACTGTGGCACTATTATCCTTCCCCATGTTCATATTTTCAGAGGTGTGTGGCCCTCACTTCATTTTCATGGGTGACAACTCAAGGCCCCATCAATCTCCACAGCTCTTGGAATGAGATGGTATTCAGTGAATGGACTAGCCTATCCATTCCTCCTACTTAAATCGTGTCTGGTATGTGTGGGATGCATTGGGGAGATGTACTGCACCACACCCACTTGCACCAATAACCATCCAGCAGTTGTCATCTGTGCTGGTGGAGGAATGTAGCATCCTATCACAAGAACTCCTTACCAACAATGTGATTAGCATGGAAGCATACTGCAACAGCATGCATTGCCACAGGTGGTGAATAAACACCCTATTAAGAACTATTTCCTACCTTTTATGATATCCAGGGAAAAACTGTGGATCATGGTGACTCCACTGAAATTATTGTCCTTGAATAAAAGTGTTATTTCTGTTTGTCTCATTGTGTATTCCTCCCAGTTTCCCTCTGTACTATACAGTAGCAGTTCTTCATCGGTATGGTCCACATTTCATTGAGGTATGTTACTTGGCAGTGGCATGCCATGTAAATGTTATTTTCATTCCAAGGTTTTGCACACCAGTGTAAGTGTAAGTGTAAGTATATGTAACATACTTGTAGGTCTCACAATCACTTTTAGATGTCTTGTGAGGTAACAGGTGAGTTGTGGCACCCTGAAAATATTTGTAAGTTCGGACTTAGCATTGCTGCTTGGCAAGCTGGGGCTCGTCAGCAACCGCTTGGTGCCAAACATTAGCCAGAGCAAGAGGGGTAGCCCCAGCGCATGGTCCAGGCCAACCGTGTGGCTGGGAATTCCATGTTGACGCTGTGTTGAGGACTGTGCTTCATGTCGATGAAGGAGATTTGTATGCCAGGAGTTCAAAAGATGGCAGACTTTGTGAAACCATAATGGCAGACATTTCACAGTTCATGTAGGAACCAATAATAGCCAGAGGAATCGTGATACCTTAAAAATAAACATGTATATTGCCATTATTTGAACAATGATTCTGATGGTGTAATCAGATTTTCAATATTTTTACTAGTTTAAATTTTAGTGTCTGACTGTAAATAATACAAGTAACACCCAGCAACAAATTTCCAAAATCTAAATGCTTCATCTGATTTTGTCAATCAATGTGTCTTCAACAAGCTATTACTGTAAACCTAAATTGGTATGTAATGCAGGCATGTAACTTGAACAGTACATGATTTATTTGAGGTCAAAGTGGCCAATTACTATCGATCATGTCAGGCCATAGATACTCCACAGTTACATGAAAAAATTGTAACAGCATGCTTATAAATATATTTACTCATCCATGTCTTTGTTTATATCCAATATACACTATTCATGAAGAAATTGGTCAAATATTTACTGTGTTTTAGAAAGCACAGACGCATTAGGCTACTGGCCTACTTTTGTTTCTATTGCTTAGATATATGTTTATGTATTTAATAATATGTGTTAGAGCATTTTTATGGTCCAGCCATAGGAATATTTATTTAATTTCAAGTTATTTAAAGATAAATCCAGTATTTTGTATTTGTTTCAATATGTTTGTGAGTGCGTGTTTGCTTGGAGATATGGCGGGAGTGCTCTAGAAAATCACAGCACTCATTTCTACATTAGGCGACTACCGAAGGCAACGGAGAGACTTGATGGGAGTGGGGGATTGCTGGGCAGGAAGGCATGGCAGGCGGTCACAGGAAATATTTGGAGATTGTTGGGCAGTTTTTGCATGATCGCCGATAAGTGTTTTGCAGTAATAAATTGCATTCTTAAAGGTACTTCTGCTATCGTACTCACCATTTAAACACATTAAAAATAGTACCTGCAGATTTTATTTAATTGCAATCTTTCATTTACAAATTTCTATGTTACATTCCAAATTCGCAATTGCTGAGTGACAGGAAACTTCACCCATTCGATTCATATGTGTATTCATATTGTATACCGTACAGTCAGCAGTATTTGAGATGTAAGGCAGCAACTACATATCCCAGCCCTCAGACAATGAAACCAGCCAAAACTTTTTATATTTCAACTCTGAGTCTGAGGGTACGTAGTTGAGGGCCACATTTTTTTGAAAGCCCACAGTCTGTTACATTTTTCATTAACACGTCAAGACTTTTAAATGTGTTTATGAAATACGAATCAGGTAGAAAAAAGTCATGATTGAAACTATATCAAACTATAGCTCCACTTTGTCAGTAATTATGAACTGCCAATGTGCTCATAAAATGTAAAACTTATGTATGGGCTGAAAATGTAATTTTCCACGAGTACCATTTTCCCAGAAAAATGTGAAAGAAGGGCTTCATTCTATTCTCAACTTTCTATAGCTCATAATGTCTAAATCATATATTTGTCACAAAAATACGTTAAAGAATATCACTTTGGTCACAACTACAAGATTATTTCCGAATAATAGAACTGAGAGGTGCCAATGTTAAGTGTATTACCAAGTGCCAGTGATAAAATGGCACCACTAGGACGGGCAGCTTCGCCATCCACTGGCTCCACAATGATATCAGTATCATCTGGTCCCTCCGACCGCAATGGCTGAGAAGGAGAGACAGGATGCCTGGTATGTGAACTATTTTTGCTGTGCTCACTGTGACTTGCTTTCATACCTGCAATATCAAACACACTCCTGAACAAGTGTAAACATAAAAAGAAGAATGAAAACAAAACTCTAACAGGAACAAGTACACGAAATCAAGTTGCAAACATTATAAAATATGAAAATCTTAAACTTTGTGTTATCTGGGATTTAACTCAGATGCTTGCCTTTTGCAACCAGTGCAAAATAAATTGATCCATCTGGGTATTTCTCATGGACTGATTCAAAATTTTAATTAATTTTATTGTAATAATGAGAAACCATGGATGGATCGCAAACAATGGAATGAGTAAACACAACCACTTTTCATATAGTGGAAGTGCTCAGCAATGGATAATGACATTAAAAATTTAAAAAAATTGCAGCTCATACCCTTATCTTTTACTAAAATAAGTGAAACAACTAAATTAGAATTCCATCTTGTGTAGGTCAAACTAGTAGTTGTGTTTGATTTAATTTAATTCATACATTTGAAAATTGACAAATTTTTTTAAGTCAGTAATATTACTTAAATACATACCAGAATCCCTGTGTAGTGAAGGTTCTTGAGTGGTATAAACTACAATATCAACTGATTCATAATTCTTTCTGCTTTGTGAGTTTTCAGGTGGGCTGTTAATAATTTTGCCTTCTACTTGTCCTGGTGGTAATCTGTGGTGTTGCCGTTGTAAGTGTTGTTGCTGTGGTTGTTGATGCTTAACCTGAACAAATATGCAGTCTGCATGAATGCTTAATCTGATATAATGTGTTTTTATAATTCTCTTAAAGAAAATAATACCCACAGTTATATGATCAGATACTTTTTTGCCAAGTTATTGATTTCCATAGTGACAGATAACACAGAAACAATATCTCAATATTTGGAAACTTTACTATGAATGGTACTGTCCAAAATGTAAACATACTAATAAGTAACAGATTTTTTCTGAAAAGAATGTCAGAATGGTTGCACAACAAAGTGAAGCCCGATTAGGAGACATTTGGCACACAACAGTGATAAAACACATAATTAGTAATGTTTTGATACATATGACATGCATTTATGAAGAAGCACACAAAAACTAGAAACTTTGGGCCATGCTCTCTATGAAATCATTTGAGAAAACAATTGCTTCTCTCTCCTATTCTAGAAAAATTTTTTGTTGAGTTTGTGATGTAATCATCCAATTGAGCTTTAAACAATATAATGATAATTAAATTCAGTATTGTAATAAATCATTCACATGAGACCCCTTTCCCCTGTCAAGAATATTGTTAATAACAGATTAATTAATGATAATTAAAACTGCAATGAACAGGATTTTGATTTTTCAATTTCTGAACTCAATGGAAAGAGTTAAAAAAAAACATTCTACAACATTATTAATTTGGTTCAAAATTAAGAAAAGTATTTCCCATTAAATTCCATAATTTCTGTTTCATGAAAGAAAACTCTGATAGTTTAGCTAAAATTCACTACGGAACTAGAGGTAAATATATTTGTGATGTTCTAATAAGTTTTAGAGTAAAATGTCACTGTGATGCCTGTGTCTTGCACCAAGCCTTGTAGCATGTATTTGTTAGGTGTAATCTCAGTTTAAAATTTGTCCATTACCTGCTACAATAGTCTGTGCTTTTATAATGTGAGTGTTCAAGACAGTAAGGTACATGGGTACCAAGTTTGGTTGAAATTGGTCCAAAGATGATGTGACTTACTAAATGAAAGTGCTGGAAGGTCGATAGATACACAAACAAACACAAACATACATACAAAATTTAATCTTTCGCAACCAACGGTTGCTTCTTCAGGAAAGAGGGAAGGAGAGGGAAAGATGAATACACATCAAGAGTTCAACTCTTTGCCTTAACAAATGTCTGCTTGTGTCTGTGTATGTGCGGATGGATATGTGTGTGTGTGTGTGCGCGCGAGTGTACACCTGTCCTTTTTCCCCCCTAAGGTAAGTCTTTCCACTCCCAGGATTGGAATGACTCCTTATCCTCTCCCTTAAAACCCACATCCTTTCGTCTTTCCCTCTCCTTCCCTCTTTCCTGAAGAAGCAGCCATCAGTTGCAAAAGCTATTTGTGTGATTGTTTGTGATATATATAATCTCGAAAAAGTTTCCAGGAACCAATAACTTTGATCCCAAGTTTATATGTTGCCTTAATAGAAATATTGTTTTACTTATTATTATTTGAAGGGAAATGTTAATACTTTTAGTTTAACAAATCCAGAATTTAAAAATGAATAAACAACCATTTTTCAGAGTTATTTGTTTACTGTTCTGTAAAAATTTGCACCAGCCACAGTGCAGCCTCACTGTGAGGAATGGGATCAGTTATATGGTGCTTGTGTACAGCTGGAAACTGTCCTACGTACTGTCAAGCAATTGGAAGCTGCTGTATATGGGTATGTTGAGATAGTTACCAAGAGTCAGGTATCTTAATTACTGTCCTGTCCCATGGCTTCTTTCTTCTACAGAGGAAGTATGAAGACTGTCAGTGGTTGTCAACTTTACCGTGAGTTGTGAATCAGTGGTATGGATATGAGCAATCAGTGTATTCCACCTATTACCCAAACCAACAAGATTGAGGTACTGTGTTCCACTGAAACTGAAACTGAGTCAGTGAAACTGTAATGGCAGTTAAGAGACAAAAGAGAAGTTTTCAGTCAAAGACAGTTCTTCAGATTCATAAGCAGCCATTTCAGCTTTATTTTCATGATAAGTAAGGTATACTAGATCAGTAAGAGAACAGGAAGCTCTAGGGCTGCTGAAACCAAGTGAATCCTAAGTTCAGACAAGAGCATCTTGAGTAAAACAAGAATTGGCTGCCCTGAAAATAGGAAATGTCTCTGACGTTAGTGACAGGAAGATTGTCAAACAGCCGGTTCTTATGTAATTAGCTGAGGACACTCCCACCACAGAAATTATACTAATGGTAGAGAGAAAAAGCACACACATTATCAATTTTTATAAAATTATTTGTGTGAAATTTTTAATCAGTGAGTTTGGGTGAGGTTCCAACTACAATAACAAAAACAGTCTATCACAGTATTGCACATCCACTCCCGCACATAGTTAACTAGCCTTTTGAAGAAGGACAACTTCCAGGGAACTTAAACTATGCTTAAGTTTTGCCAGTTCATCAGAAGGGCAAACGAGATGAAATGGTAACTAAATGCCTTTCTCATTGTTACCAATGTTTTAAAAAATATTTGAAATAGTTGCACGTGATCAGACAGAAAATTATAATTCATCCCACATTATTATTTTACGCAATCAGTACAGTTTTAGAGAAGGCTGCAGCACAACCCACACAACATATTAATTGGTCACTAAATATAGCACTTGTTTCAATAATAGAATGTGTGTATCAGATATCATTTGTTGCCTTACCAAACCCTTCAATACTCCTAATCATGACTTGCTACTTGAAAAACTGACTAGCTGTGGGTTTCAAGGGAAATCTCTTAGTCATATGTCATCATACTTGACTAAGAGAAAACAGAGAGTACTTATTAATAACAGTAGCAATACAATCCTTTCTGGCTGGAAATTCACACAATTAGTTGTTCCATAATGTTCAATATTAGGGCCACAAATGTCTGTCTCACATCGATGAAATGCCATGCCAGGTGCAGACAGACACCATCATTTATTTTGGAATGACATACATTCTTATGTTGCTTATATTAACAGTTTGCTTAGATATGGTGTGATCTTCTGGAGAAATACAGGTATGGCAAAACAAGCTTTCAAACTTCAAAGAAGGGCTATTAGAAGAATGAAAAGGGTTCCCTGCAGAGTGTCATGTAGGGAAATGTTTAAAGATTTAAGATAATGACTCTTCCTGGCTTATACATCTATGAACGTGTATGCTTTCTGAAAACTCATGAGGAATTTTCAACATTAAATAATCAGGTTTATAACCATGAAACAAGGAACAGAGATGATTTTCACAGAGACACCCACAAAGGAGCGCTCTACCTGAAAAGTGTAAACTACCAGCCAAAAATAGCCTTCTATGATAAAGAAAATCAAAGAATTTCATAAATTCAAGGTAGATCTTAAACAGTTTTTACTAAAGCATAGTTTTTATAACACTGCAAACTATCTGAATATGGAAAAGTAATATAATTTACGTATACTGATATAAAATATTTATATTTATTATCCAAGTTTTTGAAACAAATTAAATATAAGATACTATATTGAAATAGCTACATCCATACAATGTATATTTTTAACGGATGAATAAAGAGATTGAATTGAACTGAACTGAATTGAATCATTATGCAGTGATATAATTTCATTCATTATTCATTTTTATGTAACTCATTGTAATTAACGATGCTTGTATGAGGGTGAGTCAAATGAAAACCTTAAATATTTTTTAAAAATATTATTTATTGCACAGAAGTGGTACAGATCTGTATCACTTTTCAACATAATCTCCCCCATGCTCAATGCAAGCCCTCCAACGCTTATGAAGTGCATAAATTCCTTTAGAAAAAAAATTCTTTTCATTTTCCGCGCAACCACTCATGCACTGCGTGGCGTACCTCTTCATCAGAGTGTAACTTCTTTCCTCCCATTGCATCTTTGAGTGGTCCAAACATATGGAAATCACTCTGATGAGTATGGTGGATGAGGAAGACACTCAAATTGCAGGTCTGTGATTGTTGCAACTGTTTTACAGACAGTGTGTGGCCTTGCATTGTCATGTTACAAAAGGACACCTGCTGACAGCAATCCACATCATTTTGATTTGACTGCAGGCCAAAGACAATTTTTTAGGACCTGTGTATGATGCACTGGTGACAATGGTCTCTCTAGCCAATGTAATACTCCAAAATGACAACTTTTTTGTCCCAAAAGAGTGTCAGCATAACCTTCCCTGCTGATGACTCTGTTGTGAACTTCTTTGGTTTTGGTGATGAGTAATGGTGCCATTCCTTGCTTGCTCTCTTCATTTACAATTGGTGGAAGTGAACCCAGGCTTCATCCCCAGTAATGATTCTTGCAAGGAAGCCATCACCTTCTCGTTCGAAGTGCCGAAAAAGTTCTTCACGAGCATCAACATGTCATTCTCTCATTACAGGAGACAGCTGCTGTGGCACCCATCTTGTAGACACTTTGTGAAACTGGAGAAACACCACGCACAATGTGGCGTGCTGACCCATGACTAATCTGCAAACATGCTGCAATGTCATTCGGTTTTCCTTCACTATGGCTTCAACTGCTGCAATGTTCTGTGGAGCCACAACTTGTTGTGCCTGACCTGGACAAGGAGCATATTCCACTGAAGTCACACAATTTGTGAAATTCCTACTCCATTTGTAGACTTGCTGCTGTGACAAACATGCATCACCATACTGAACCTTCATATGTCAATGAATTTCAATAGGTTTCACACCTTCACTAGACAAAAACCATTTGCTGTTCTTTCCTGGTGCAAGTCACAAGTGGGGCAGCCATCTTTATACTGATACTGTGAGAGTATGTGTGCATCTACACTATGCTGCCACCTACAGGCCATTCTGCATACTGTTTGTAGCCACGCTTAGCAACTTACAGGATAACGGCATGAAATTTATATTTGTTATTACAAATTTAAGGTTTTCATTTGACTCACCCTCATAAATCATGCAGATATTTACCTCTTGTTAGATACACCACCCAAATCTATGAAATTCCAGTTTTTAGAAAATGTGTGTATTTAATTTATGTAATCTAGCGAAGCACAATGTGTATACTTTGAACAAATGTTAGCAACAAATTCCATACAGTCACTAATTACAACATTAAAGTAAAATCAAAGCAATTGTTGAATTCAGATTGTGAATTAATTTTCACACATAAAACCAAGACGATGATAAAAATATTATGTTATTTGACATATATTCTTTAACCTGTACAAACATAACAGCAATTAGTTTAGATGAAATTGTTTTTAATTGTAAGTTACATTTTGTAATAAATTAACAATGGTAGCAATTGTTAAAATTGTATTCAAAGCAAAGTATTGAGGCTGCATGGGGGCAGTCAGTCAACTTTTGTTTACTTCAGGAGTCAGTGCAATTCAGTTCAGTTTAGCTGAGTTTCATCAGTAGTTTCACACTTATGTCAGTTCTGTTGATCAGCTGATGTCAATAAATAATTTGTCAAGCTTGAAATTTTTGTGATGTTCTCATTATTTGCAACTTCCACAACATTGATGAACCACAAGCCAATGCAAGTTAAGTAGCGATGTTTAAAGGTCGTTACATGTGGTGGAGTAGAGCTGGGACTGATGTTTGAAATTGGAACTGTGTTTAATGAGTGATTGTTTCAAGTTATGTAAAGACATGAATGAAACATGTAAACAAAGACAACTTTTGCCCAGAGAATTGTCTGTGGTGACTGTTTATGGGAAAAAAAGGAAAAAAAAAGTTACCTGCTGTAGAAAGATTGCAAATTCATCTGTTTTGGGTATCATTACCTGATGATAATGGACCAAATTCTTGGATTGCACCACTGGGTTTCAGGTGAGTGACTGTCATTTTTAATTTTCTAATTTTAAATAGTCTTGTGTGACACTTTTGTATGATGAATAACAACAAGTACATGAAAATAAATGAAGAGAAGCGTGTAGAATGTGAATCAGTAGAAAACACCTCATACCTAGAATCAAGTATCAGTGAACTATTGTCCATCAGCAATCCAAGAGTAGATCAAAGTTTTGGTGGAGAGAGTTCCAGTAAAAATATCATCATGAGTACTCCAATTACACAGGGAAGGGTAGGTGGAGATACTTTGTTAATGTTATTAATGCAGCACATGAAAGAACTGAAGGAACAGATGGGAAAGATTAGGCAGGATACTGGTCAGCAAGTCAACAGTTAAGTCTTCAGTTAATTGAACAAATGGCAGAATTAAAAAATACTGTTACTGAAAATACTAATCAGGTAAGGGAAATCCAGGAGGGTTTGGCAGCACTAAAAATTATTGTTGAGACAAGGCACGGTGAACTCAACACTCATGTGGGAGCAGTAGAAGAAAGGGTAGATACATTAGACACTAATTTCACACAAGAGTTGCTCAAAAATGAGGAGAGATTCAAAAAAGTTGGTAAACATGAAGAAGCAGAAAATTCTAAACTTAAAAGTAGAGATTGTTCAGACTAAGAATGCTTTAGAAGAAAAAGTATAAGCTTACAAAAGGAACTCTTGAGTTAAAATTTACAGACATTACCAATCAAATAAATAATGTAGAACTGAAGTTTGATGAAAGATTAGATTTGTACTGTTGTAGATTTAAGTAAGAAAGTTGTAGAATTACAAGAGGGTGTATTTCAAAGAAATTTTATTGGCAATAGTAATTGAGTATAGGGTGGCATACCTTTAAAATGCTTTCCAGCAGATGGGAAATTGCATCCTGGTGATTTTTTACAGCATTGTCAGGATAATTTTAGTAATGACACAACAGACAATGCTAAAATTAAATTTGTTAAGAAGTTTTTGGATGAAGAAGCAACCTCATGGGCCAATCAGAATGTTAATTCTACCATGTCATTTGACAAATAGGACAAAAAAGTTCTTAAATAAGTTTCGATCAGAACCTGAGTGAGGTAGGATTAAAAGTAAGTTCTTGAATGGTTGAATGCATAGGGAAAGTGATGGTAGCTTGAAGTGTTTTGTGAAAACCAATTGAGGAAACTGGTGCACTTAGACAAATGTTTTGACTAATTAATACAAATACATGCCTTAAAAAGAAATTACCAAAAAATGTACAGTGGGAGTTGATTTATGGATAAAACAACTCTGTAGATCAATTCTTGAGATATGTAGATGAGTTGGGTAGAGCCTTTGAAAGAAATAAGAGGCTAAAAAGTGGCAGATTTGGCAATCACACAACTGGTGAAGGGGGGGGAGGGTGGAATCAAAGCAGGAATCAAGGCAGAAGTGATAATGACAATAAGAATAATAATAGTGGTTACAATAGAAATGATAATAGATGGATCAACCATGAAAAAATAAGATGATGCAAATGGCCTTAGGAGGACACCACATCTTTGTGTCAAGTGTGTGGCAAGCACTAGGTCTGCGAGCCATGTAGCATTCTATTTTCTTCTTTTCATTTTCGTATGCTACATCTTTTATTCATCTATAAACCTGTAATGAAGTTATATCTTACTGTAATGTGAATATTGAGTGACATTATTTGAGGAATAATTTGAAAATGTGAACCATGTACTAAATTTGACTTTCTTACAGTAATGACTGACCAATAATTTATAATTATGTTGTACTTCTTAAGATGCATAAATAATGATTTTTTAAGCATTTCAGACAGTGAGAAAGTTACAACAGCTTTGTAGAGATAAGGATGATAACAGGTTAAAGTGTGTACTATGTATATAATAAGTATTGTAAGTGTTGGTAAGAAACTACTTTCTGGCCATCATACACTGTGGGCAATCTGTATTAGTAAGTAATGTTTACTTTTTTGTGCATGTTATTAGCTTTATGAACCTGTGATGATGTTCAGAAGGTAATTGGTGGGACTATTTATAGTTCTGTGAGTAAAAGACAATTTTCTAGATATGTATGTGTGTGTACTGTACAGTGTATAATAGCTATAGATAAGTTAGTGTTAGCATTTTCATGACAGAATAGAATCTAGGAGTCTATAAAATAATGGAGATTATTGTAGTTATATTCTGTAGAGTATGTATTTGATCTGTGGGAAGTGATAGCATGAAGTAGTTCAAAGGTGTTTCTATGAGAATTACAGGCATGGTCGTTATTTTATGAATTTGCTAATAAGATGTACAATGTTAAAGATGTACACGTGTTACAAAATGGACAAGTTGCATGGTGACAAAAGACATTTTGTGAAAAGTATGTCATTACAAGATTATGTGATGAAGAACAGTCTGTGTGTTTGTGTTTGACATGACAAAGAGTTAAATGAAATCTGGGAGGGGGGGGGGGGGGGGGGGGTCAAATATACTGTATAGTGGAATATACTGAAATACTAATAAAAAGTAGGGTATACTTATACAATTTATTTTCGTTCATTGACTTTAATCTGTATATAGTTAAATAATTACAGTTTAGAAATGCTTATCTTTGTGTGATTTTGTTTATAAATATGCTAATATTATAGGATAATATGTGAATGATTTTGGTATATTTATACCTGATGTGACCTTAATTGTAACCTACATGAGCACCTTGAGTAATGATTTTATCCCTG
Source organism: Schistocerca gregaria (assembly GCF_023897955.1). Lineage (NCBI taxonomy): Eukaryota > Metazoa > Arthropoda > Insecta > Orthoptera > Acrididae > Schistocerca > Schistocerca gregaria. The sequence goes on along the minus strand of NC_064925.1, from coordinate 308,973,685 downwards.
TTCCTTCCAAGAGAACTGTATCAAAGATCCTTACCTGACCTGTAAGTGAAAGCTAAAAACTGTGAAACTAATAGTGGACTGCGCTGTTGCAGCATAGAAACTGCCAGAAAAAGAGGGGTTGCTGACACAAGATGGACAGTGCAAAAGGACTGATGATTGTGAGCTGCCAGTTCCTTAAGACATGCAGTGTGAACCAGTGACTGGAGTGACAGCTAAGAAAATAAAATTTGTTTTTTTGTATTAAAGCTAATACTATGAAAACTTAAATGTATTGAAAATATGTGACTTGAAAGTACCAGATCATCTGTATGTATTTAGCAACCATTTGTACAAGAAGTACTTGTAACAGTGTCTGTGCGGGACGGGGGGGGGGGGGGGGGGGGGTGTAAATGCAACATACCCCCAAGATCATTAATAACTGTCTGCTACTACCTTTTTTTTATTCAGCTGTGTATTTATCGTATGATTCAGTGCTTTCTAGGGCCTTTTATATGTATTTTTATAGGTATCATTCAATTCAGCTTGCCCAAAAACCTATTCTTCTTTGTAAATACATATATACAATATTCTGAAATGATGTACATTCTCACGATTGCTATTAGATTGTTGTCGCTGATAAAAATATGTACATATGGCAAATTAAATATCAGATCATGAAATTGAAGTAACAAATGTTTCACAACAAATATTAAGAGACTGTGGAAATGTTAGCATAAATAACTAAAGCCTGTAATTACCATAATTGCAATTTGTAAATTTTCTAACACAAAAACCTCATTACAATTCAAGTGAAAATAACAATCATTATCCAGTGATGTAATTACATTCATTATTCACTTTTATGTAATTCATTGTAATTAATGATGCTTGTAAATTACACAGATATTTACCTCTTGTTAGCTACACCACTCAAATCTATGAAATTCTGGTATTTAAGAAAACAAGTGTATTTAATTTATGTAATCTGACAAAGCATGATGTGTATACTTCAAATAAATGTTAGCAACAAAATCCATACAGTTACTTATTACAAAATTAAAGTAAAATCAAAATAATTGTTGAAATCAGATTGTGAATTAATTTTCACACATAAAACCAAGATAATGATGATAAAAATATTATGTTATTTGACTTATATTTTATAACCTGTACAAATGTAACAGCAGTTAGTTGAAATGAAATTGTTTTTAATTGTAAGTTACATTTTGTAATAAATTAACAATGGTAGTGATTGTTAAAATTATATTTAAAGCAAGCATGGGGGCAGTCAGTCAAGTTTTGTTTACTTCAGGAGTCAGTGCAGTTCAGTTCGGTGTAGCTGAGTTTCATCGGTAGTTTTGCGCTGATGTCAATTCTGTTGATCAGCTGATGTCAATAAATAGTTTGTCAAGCTTCAAATTTTTGTGATGTTCTCATTATTTGCAGCATCCACAACATCGATGAACCCCAAGTCAATGCAAGTTAAGTAGTAACGTTTAAAGATCAATACATGGCGAACACAAAATTTTGTGTATATTAGGTGACACTCTCTCTGGTTTGTGTAACAATAGCTGCAGGAGACCAAGAATTATATAATTGATGTAAGATCTAAAGATGTGACCTCTACAGCCAAGAGAACCAAAATCTCTGTGATTATTTGCTAAAACTATCATAACAAAAGACTGGAGTTTGAAGCACTCCTAAAATCAGGGGAGCTCACACAAAACTAGGTACAGAAATCTGGTTCAAAGCCAAAATTGAGAGCAGTGAGATTTTAGAGAAAAATTTAAGAATACACAGTGTCTGTTTCAAGCTTCCAACATTTCAAAGGCCAAGGAAAAAAACTGCAGGAGATATGATAATGAAATTGCATCATATACTAGAGCATCTCAAAGGATTTATGTCCTTGTGTCAGGAATGGCAACTATTGTCATCGTAATGCAGCTTGATCACATGAAGAAAAAATTGTGCACCACAGAAGCACAAGCAGTAGTATGGTTTGCAGAACCAAAATTGCCAATTACTGTGCAAAGAGATTTTCGTTGTTTGTATTGATGTGATTCACCTGAAAACAATTAAGGAATGGTATTGCAAGTTTCTGGGAATTGGAACTGTTCTAGTACATTCTGATGGTACACATCATAGTGTTTTGGAAGAGACAACGAAGGACATCATCAGACAAGCATTTCTAAGAAGCCCACATAAGTCAGTTTGGGGCAAATTATTTCGAAAAATAAAAATTCCAAATAATTTTAGGTCACACATCATAGTTACAACCCAATATCATCTTTTAACATGGTTGCACATCAGTCAATGGCTGTTCACAAGTTCCTGGATATAAAATTTCCCAACTGCTGTACTGGACAAAAAGGACCCATTACCTGGCTACCCCATGCCCTGGACATGACTCCACTGGGTTTTGTCTTGAGGGTATTCATGAAGGGCTGTGTGTATGTGACTAAAGTTGACAATATTCTTATATTAATATATCATACTATTCATGGGAATGCAACAGTGACAGAGGATATCTAACAAAGAAAATGGCAATAAACTGAATACAGATTCAATATTCTTTGTCAATAAACGGTTCACAGTACAGGTGTACTGATGATTATTAAATATATTCTTTGAGATTCCCTAGCATATGGTGAACCTACATTAATATTTCCATTGTTGTTTTCTCCTCAGGCCTTTGAAATGTGTGAGGTTTGAAAAGACACCCTGTGTATCAAAAGGACAGACAAATGGGAAATGGAACTGGTGTATTTGTTGCAGTAGACAAGAAATTCAGATCCCTTGGGATATAAATTGAAGCTATGCAAGATTGTTTGGACAAGGCACATGAGAGAATGATGAAATATGATATGCTAAAACCTGTCTTAAAATCCTTTATACAGGAAAAATACACCAAAAGAAACACAGTGTCAAAATTTCAGCAGCTACAACTCACTGAAATTATTATTTTTTTAATCTGAAAATTGCCACATTTGCACCTCACCAGATGGCTGGAGAAATGTACATTTCTACTGTAATTGTAGTAGATAGCACATGCACAACATGACAGGGGTATTTCTTTAGTTGGCATTTCAGTTCTCATCGATAGTTTCTCTGCAACAATTGGTCACAGTTAATCTCTGTGACAGTTGATCACAGTTATTATTCACTAGAGTTCACAACTTATTAAATATCCATAACAATTAGCAGTTCCCTTAGCATTATCACTAAGCATTAACAATATAGATAAAACTGGATTTATTTTCTTTTTGTTTTCTTCCTACATGCTTACTATTAGTGTCTGTCTTTGTGCCAAGATGAAATAAGAAGAACATGTTATGCAATCAAAATCACCTACTTCTCCTGAAGATCTACATATGTGTTATTTATTAGTTGATTCCTTCAAAATTCAAATGGTGTCAATATTTCATTAGAAATTGTGTAAACATTAAACAAAACAGGAAATAATTCTGATGATTCTGTGAATTGTGGTTCAAATCATGACCATTGGGCTAATTAAAGTCCAGAACTAAAATATAATACCTTCCAAACCCAAAGGAAATATGTACAATAATATACTTGTGACAAAGAAAAAGTTGTAAATTTTTGGTTAAACATAGGAGAGAAAAAGTACTTCAATTTTAGCAGTACCATTATGCAAAACCATTTTTGTTTCATAAAATCTGAACGTACATACACTGCATAAATAGAAGAAAGATTTACATAAAGTATGAAATATGTGCCAAAATAAAACTCAAAAAAGTGTGAAAGAAGAACTACTTGAAAGATTTGGAATTGCTCATGATATTCAGTACACCATTACTGAGAGAGAGCCGGCCGCGGTGGTCTCGCGGTTCTAGGCACGCAGTCCGGAACCGTGCGACTTCTACGGTCGCAGGTTCGAATCCTGCCTCGGGCATGGACGTGTGTGATGTCCTTAGGTTAGTTAGGTTTAAGTAGTTCTAAGTTCTAGGGGACTAATGACCACAGCAGTTGAGTCCCATAGTGCTCAGAGCCATTTTTGAACTGAGAGAGATCCATAAGACTGTGTCCTCTGGTACACAGATTAAAGAAATTATATAGATAATGAAGTCACAAAGCTACAAATTTTACTAAGAGTTAATGTGTAGAGATGTCATTAACAGTCAATACTGTAGAGAAATTAGTAGCTGAAGTGAATACACAGCTTCTTGTTATCCAATAAAATGCTGTGAATAAAGGCTATCAGTCAGTTTTAATGCAAGATCTATGTATGAACCACACCATATCATTTAAAGTGAAAAAAATACAGTCACTTGTGCAGTCAATGAATGGCAAAAATATATATCAGTGGATAGTGTTTCCACAGTTTTATATCTGTCTTCATGAACCTCAAGGCAAATTAGGACTGTTTAGCTGCAAAAATATAGTAACCAATGTAACAAAATCTGGAAAAATGGTAGAGAATAATTTTTAATTACAGCTGAAACATCTTCTTACCAGCTGCAGAAATTAATTACTTGTTTTGTTGGAGTCTTGGCCTTGACATAACAATTCCTCTGAACTGAATTGAATTGAATTTTATTTGATCCTGTAAGATTACATTGTGTACAGTAAATGTACATGTAATATAGGACATGTCAAAGTATTAACATTCATTATAATTTATTTTTCTACCCCTTTAGCTTACATTTTTACGTCACTGATAATGAATAACAATATATACAAATTTAATGGCATAAGTATTCTGCAGCAGTGTAAAACTCTTTTTCAATGAGATATTCTTTAAGTTTCTTTGGAAAGTTATTGTCAAGTACACTATCTTGCAGGTTTTTAAGCAGACTTCGTAGCAGTCTGATACCAGAGTATTGGGGTCCTTTTTCTAGCATTGCCATAGTCGGTTGGGTATGCTCCGTACTTCATTCTCCCTTCTTGTATTGTGGTTGTGTACACTAGCATTTGTAATATAGTCCTCACTACCTTTTGTGATGTACATTATTGTTTCGTATATATACAACGATGAAAAAGTTAAGATACCTAATTTCTTGAAAAAGTTTCTGCATGTTTCAGAGGTCTTCCTTATTAAAATGGTCCCAACTGCTTTTTTGTAATGTAAACACTCGTTTTGTCTCTTGTTTATTTGAGTTTCCCCACACAGTCATCCCACACTGCAAGTGTGGTTTGAAAAGTCCATGATACACTGTTCTTGTCTGAATACTGTGATAGCTGCATCATTAAGAATATGACAGAGCTCAGTTTCTTACAGACATTATTAATATGTTGTTGTTTTTTTCCATTTCAGTTCATTATCCACAAGAATACCTAAGAATCTAGCAGATTCTACTTTTTCCAGCCTTGTTCCATCAACCTCTAAATCCATGTCTACAGTCTTCTCCTTGTTTTTAAACACTTCATACGTAGCCTTTTTTAGATTTATAAGCAGTTCATTTTCCAACAGCCATTGAGCTGTGACATTTGCAGAAATGTATGCTCTTCTCTCAAGCTGTTCCATATTTTGGTCAATATTTAGTATTCTCACATTATCAGCATACAATATTTTCTTTTCTTCCTCCTCAACACCTGTATCATTAACAAATACATTAAGTAACAATGACCCCATTACCAAGCCCTGTGGCACTCCATATTTGATGGGTTTGGTTTCTGATTGGTATGAGTTTCCTAATGATACGTATTGCTTGTGGTTGCACAAATATGATTTTCTCCATTCACCTGGTTGCCCTCGAATGCCATAGTTGCCTAATTTTTGTATCAACATTTCATGGTCAATGGTGTCAAATGCTTTTGAAAGATCCAGAAACATTGCAGAGAAAACTTTTCTTTTCATCTAAGGACTGTAAAATGCATTCTGTTAGGCTGGAAATTGCTGATTCTGTAGATTTACTCTTTCTGAAACCATGTTGTGAGTGTATGAGAATGTTATGTTTGTCCAAGTAATTAATTAATCTGGTATACATAAGCATTTCTAGGATTTTTGAGAAACCTGATATAAATGAAACTGGTCTGTAGTTGTTGGGGTCGTCCTTATCTCCTTTCTCTTACACTGGCATCACCTTCGTTATCTTCAGTTTTTCTGGAAAAAATCCATATCTGAAAGAACAGTTTGCTATGTTCAGCAGGGGTGTTATTATCTGCTCACTTACCAGCTCTATTACATGATTTGATATTTCAGCATCACCAGCTGATTTCTTAAACTTCAGTTTCTGTATAGTTTTCCTGAGTTCATCTTCCATGACTGGTCTTAAGAACACAGTACTGCATGATCTTTTTGGTATCTTAATGCTCTTCTGTTTTTGACTATTTCTTTCCAATTTTAAGTTTTCTACTACACTGATTTAGTGATTATTCAGTATTTTTGCTATTTCCACACCATCTGTGACCACTGTGTTGTCTATTTTAATTGACTTAATACCTTCTTCTTTGTTTGACCCATCTTTTTCCTTTCTTTCAGCATTAACTGCATGCCAAGCTCCCTTTGCCTTGTTTTTTGAGTTCAATGGTGGTGTCAATTGCTCTTGCTTTTGCTTCACTTATTGTTTTTTTATACATCTTTTTTAACATTTTATATTTTTCAGCTTTGCCCATCTGTCTCAGATCCTGCAGCTTCCTTCGCTGTTCTAGTATTTCACTGGTAATCCACTGTGTTTGATCTTTCAGCCTTTCTTGTCTCTTTACTTTGGGGAATGCTACATAAAATGGTATTTGATTGTTGAAATAAATGCATCATATTTTTCATTTACACTCTGGGCCTGTAGGGTTTCATTCCAGGTCTCCTTACTTAACATTGTTCTAAATATGTTGATATTTTCAGAATGAGATTTTCACTCTGCAGAGGAGCGTGCGCTGATATGAAACTTCCTGGCAGATTAAAACTGTGTGCCCGACTGAGACTCGAACTCGGGACCTTTGCCTTTCGCGGGCAAGTGCTCTACCAACTGAGCTACCGAAGCACGACTCACGTCCGGTACTCACAGCCTTACTTCTGCCAGTATCCGTCTCCTACCTTCCAAACTTAACAGAAGCTCTTCTGCGAAACTTTCTGAACTAGCACTCCTGAAAGAAAGGATACTGCGGAGACATGGCTTAGCCACAGCCTAGGGGATGTTTCCAGAATGAGATTTTCACTCTGCAGCGAAGCGTGCGCTGATATGAAACTTCCTGGCAGATTAAAACTGTGTGCCCGAGTTCGAGTCTCGGTCGGGCACACAGTTTTAATCTGCCAGGAAGTTTCATATCAGCGCACGCTTCGCTGCAGAGTGAAAATCTCATTCTGGAAACATCCCCTAGGCTGTGGCTAAGCCATGTCTCCGCAGTATCCTTTCTTTCAGGAGTGCTAGTTCTGCAAGTTTCACAGAAGAGCTTCTGTAAAGTTTGGAAGGTAGGAGACGGATACTGGCAGAAGTAAAGCTGTGAGTACCGGACGTGAGTCGTGCTTCGGTAGCTCAGTTGGTAGATCACTTGCCCGAAAAGGCAAAGGTCCCGAGTTCGAGTCTCGGTCGGGCACACAGTTTTAATCTGCCAGGAAGTTTCATATCAGCGCACGCTCCGCTGCAGAGTGAAAATCTCATTCTGGAAACATCCCCCAGGCTGTGGCTAAGCCATGTCTCCGCAGTATCCTTTCTTTCAGGAGTGCTAGTTCTGCAAGTTTCGCAGAAGAGCTTCTGTAAAGTTTGGAAGGTAGGAGACGGATACTGGCAGAAGTAAAGCTGTGAGTACCGGACGTGAGTCGTGCTTCGGTAGCTCAGTTGGTAGAGCACTTGCCCGCGAAAGGCAAAGGTCCCGAGTTCGAGTCTCGGTCGGGCACACAGTTTTAATCTGCCAGGAAGTTTCATGTTGATATTTTGTTCACTGATGATCCTAATTTCTTTGGTTGTTCGTTTTGGTTCTGATACTGTGTCATTACTTCTGCAAAATCTGATTAGTTGTCCATGATGATCAGATGTTTCTGTCTGAACTACATGTGACTCATAGTTACACATATAAGTAATTATGTTGCCAATAACTGTCTCACTTTGTTGGTGCAGTTATTGTTACTTTCATGTTATGCTGTATTAACAATTTTTCAAAATCCTGTCTTATTTTTGTGTCTTTTCCCATGTCATATGTTGAAATCTTCACTTATAATAAGGTTTCTCTTCATATTCGTTCTCAATAAGCTAGCAATTTTTTTCAGAAATATGCTAATATTGCCACATGGTGATCTGCACACACAAAACACTCTAAAATCCTCTGTCACTATACCAGTAACTTCAAAGTTTTTTTCTCTTTCTATGGGCATTGTAGCAGCTTCACTGTTTACATTCTTTAGGAGAGTGCCTGTTTTAATGTATATACAAATGCCACCACCCTTATATTTAGATCTGCAGAAGTAACTAGCTAGTTTGCAGTCCTTCATTGTAACATTACCTATTTTCCTTTCAATTAGTCCATGTTCATTGAAGCATAGTATGTCTGGTCTTACTTCACTCAGGAGCACGATGAAGGTAATTCAGATGCCACTCAGAACTAATACTGTCATTCAGCCTCTCAATAACAAAATGTTTACACAGTGTAAAGCATTTTTTAGAAAATTGTCAGACAATCATGATTTCCAATACTATTGTTGAACATTAGTCATTTGTGAATTGTCTGTTAACATCACTATGTTTTAAAATTTTGAGCAATTATGCTTGGTATGTACACGCAAAACACTCTAAAATCCTCTGTCACTATACTATGTGCAGAATGGCAAAAACCATTTCTGACTCCATCACAATTCTGCCTAAATAAAGTTAATAATTACAGTGGCACATCTGAATGTATTGATTTTTCTTTTATCAGGCATGCATGAGGTGAAGAAAATGTTTGTTTTCATCATCCAACGGATACTCTACATTTTTTAGATGACTGCAGTGAACAAACAAGGACTTTTTTTCATTGTTAGTAAAGGGTACATTATTCAAAATTATCATAAGAACTGCGCTACAGGAATTGTAATAAATACTATGGTGGTTGGTAAGTCTGGTAATTTTCCATCAAAGAATGAAACATTTTTTGCACCTTTCAACAATGTGCAGCATCTAGTTTATTGTTAACAGCCATCTGAATTGATCTGTAAGCTAATTGTGATTGAAAATGGAGGAAACTGAGTATTTTGCTCTTATTAAACATTTCCAGTTGAAGGGTTGGAGACCACACAAATCAAACCAGATTTGGATAAAGTTCAGGTGGACTCTGTACCATAATTAAAGACCAATTATTTCTGAATTAATGAATTTAAATGTGGCCAGAGAAGCACTGAAAATGAAGTATTCTCCAGTCATCCAATTGAGGTCACTACAAAGGAAACCACTGAGAAAACCCATGATATGGTAATGCAAGACCAGTGAATACAAATTCATGAGATTGTTGAGACTTTAGGCATATAAACTGAGCAAGTACATAATATCCTGCACAGAGAATTCGCTATGAAAAAGCTGTGTGTGAGTCGAGTGTCACGATTTCTTGCAGGCTACCAAAAGCAAATCTGGCAAACATTTCAACAGAATGTCTGGCAATGTTTAATAGCAATCTGTAAGACTTTTTGAGCTGATTTGTGACTTTTGATGAAAAGCTATATCCATCATGACACACCACAAAAATGGACAAAGATTGGTAAAGTGCACTAAAAAAGGCAAAGACCATTTTCTCAGTTGGTAAGCTGATGGACACAGATTTTTTTTTTTTTTTGGGGGGGGGGGGGGGGGGGGTTTACCAAGGAATAATCCTCATAGATTACTTGAGAAAAGCAGAACTATAATTTGATTCTATTATGCTTTATTCTTGGATCATTTGATACTTGCACTGGCTGAAAAAAAGGACTAAGGTTGGCACACAAAAATCTGCTCTTTCACCAGGATTATGCACAATCCCACACATCAGTGATAATAATGGTAAAAGTTCATCATGTATTGGGCTCTGGGTTCCTCATCCACCTTATTCACCAGCCTCAGCCTCAAGTGACTTTTTCCCTGCTCCCTAACCTGAAACTTGGGCTTTCTGGGGAGTAACAATTACCAGACCTATCAAAACACTCTAATATTTTATTCAATAAATTAAAAGCCTTCTTGATGAAACTAACTTGTGCTGTAACATCATACATTGTCTCAATTTTATAGCCACTTGTGCCATAATTACATCTACAGCAGCTTAGATATCAATATGAACTTCGAGCTATTCAAAACCTTTGTGATCTGAAATATTTTTGGTATGGTTTAAGTGCTTATAATTTCCAAGTGTGTACTTTGTATTTCATGCTACATGGTGCTACATTATCTTGTCATGGCTTCATGTGCTTATTCACCAATTTGCATGCTAGGCCGTTAGGGCTGTACAAACCAATGTTATAAGTGGTTCTTCATGTGGTGAAAATGAGTAACTGCAACATTGTTGTAAAATATTTGCAGTGTACATTAGCAGCTACAATTATGTCAGTGCATTTCTTTTGGTTTTTCCTTCCTGTGAGGAAAGTTTCAGGTTAGTTTCCAGTATTTCAGACTGTGTCATTCCCTTGTCAGTGTAATGGTGACCATATACTTAAATAATTAGATCCCCTTACGAAGCACCAGACTCAACTCGAGATATAACAGAAAACTTGGGAGAAAACCTAAATTCACTAGTATTCATGTTCCCTAATCATACTGTAATCACTGAAGGAGAGTTTAATTATCCAACAGTAAATTGGGATAATTACAGTTTTGTCAGTGATGGGCATGACAAGACATCCTGTGAAACATTACTAAAGGCTTTCCCTGCAAACCTCAGAATCTCACTCATGGTGGAAGCATATATCTAGTGGCAAGAAATTGATTGTACGTCTTTGAGGATGTCAACACAGAAACTGATATCAGTGAACATGAGGCAGTCATAGTAACAATGAGTACCAAAGTACAAAGAGCAACTAAAACAAATAGAAGGATTTGCATGTTTACCAAACTAGGGAACTAGAAACATTCAGCTCTGGAGAGGAGTGCATGGTAGAAATAAGGCTCAAGATTAAAAGAACAGCTGACCATGTCATTGACAGATATATATCTAGCAGAACAGTTCATGGTGTGTGAGACCATCAATGGTATATAGCCACTATAAGGAAACTTCTAAAGAAATGGGCCCTACTGTGTAATAAAATTAAGTATAGGGCTACAGATAGAGAAATACTGAATAAAACATGTTTGGGTGTCAATAGGAAATGAATGAAGTCTTCAATGATTACAACAACAAAATATCATCCAAAGATCTCTCACGAAACCCAAAGAAATTCTGATTTGATTCTCACACCACCGCAAAACAAGTGAAGTAGATATTAGTGTGAGAGGCATAGAGAAACAGTAGAGATCATTAAAAATGAACAAAGCATCAGAGCCTAATAGACTCCTTTCAGATTCTGTAGAAAATCTGTGGCTGAATAAGCCCCTTCTTTAAAAATAATACATCATAGATTAGTTGAACAGAAAACTGTGGAAAACAGATAGCGCAAAGCACAGGTCCACCAGTCTACTAAAAGGGTAATAGAAGTCATCCACAAAACTAACATCTAATACCACTGATATCTATTTGTTGTAGAATCTTAGAACATATTCTGAGTTCATAATTAAAGAGGTTTCTCAAATAATACAACACTTCAATGCAGACCAGCAATGATTCCAAATACATTAGTCAAGTGAAACCCAACTTGAGCTTTTCTCACATGGCTTCCTCAGAGCCACGAATCGAGGCAGTGTGGTAGACTCAATATTTCATGATTTCTGAAAGCTTATTATCAAAAATGTGATTCAATGGGACAGAAAGAAAAATTTGTAGCTGGATTGAAAATTTCATGCTACGGAGGATGCAGCATGTTATCTTGGATGGAGATCTTTTACAGGGGTAGAAGCAACTGCATGAGTGGCCCAGAGAAGTGTGTTGGGACCCTTATTGTTCATGTTGCATATTAATGACCTTGCAAGTAATATAAATTGTAACCAAAAACATTTTGCAGATGATGCAGTTATCTATAATTAAATAATGTTTCAAGAGAGCTGCACAAATATTCAGTCAGATCTTGATAAGATTTCAAACATTTTTACTGGTAATCAATTTGCTTTAAATTTTCAGAAATATAAAATTATGCACTTCATAAAATGAAGACTTTTAATATCCTATGACCACAATATCAATGAGTCACAACTGCAACTGGCCAATTCATACAAATACTGGGGGGCAACAATTTATGGCAATAATGTAAATTCCCAGATGGAACAATACATAAAATAATGGAAAGGCAACCACTCACCAAACACTGACATGTGGTGCATAGAAACACACAATAGAAAGTAGAAATAATACACACACACACACACACACACACACACACACACACACACACACACACACAAATGGACATGCAGAAGAGGAAGAGAAGGATGCACAGACAAGATGGGAATAGCAGCATAGCGTGAGGCAGGAGTCGGAAAGACAGAGACTCAATGGCTACACAACAAGATGGAGTGGTATAGCATGTAAGAGATATACAGAAAGGGAGATCAGGGAGACAGGGGGTTAAAAAAATGAGGAAGCAAAGAGAGAATCATAGAGGGGAGAGAGAAAGTGAGACAGCTGAAAAGAGGTGGGGCTAAGAGGGGGAGGGGTGGAGGTTGATACTGGAAAGAGGAGACAAGAGATGGCAGGGAGAGGGGCTGAAATGGGTATGGATAGGGAGGGAGGGAGAGAGAGAGAGAGAGAGAGAGAGAGAGAGAGAGAGAGAGAGAGAGAGTGAGGGAATGCCCACTTGTGAGTTAGTGAAGGAAGGATGGCAGTAAAGAGACATTATATGATCTGAATGGGGAAGGAGTGATGTTGACAATGACAGTAGAGAAAAGAGAAAAAGTAAGATGAGGTAGTGGGAAATTGGTTAGTGAAGCCAGGGGGATTGTGTGAACATAGGATATGCTCAAGAGACATTTCTAGCTGTGTAGTTCAGAAAGTTTGTGCTTGAAGGGAGTATCCAAATAGTGTACATAGTAAAGCATCTGTTAAAGTCATTTCCCTTCCAGCACAAGTTTCCTCAACTATGCAGGTGTGAATTCTCTCTCCAGCTTATCTTGCATTCTCACAATCTTCCTGGCCTAAACTTCGACTAACCTGTTTCCCACTGGGTCACTTTAGCATTGAATTTTCTCTTCTATCATTGTAAAACTGACTCCTTCCCAATCCGGATCATGAACTGCCCTCTCCCACCACCCATCATCACTCACCCCCCCCTCCCCCACACACACTCTCACACTGTCTCTATCTATCTATCTATCTATCTCCCCTCCCCCCTCGTCCCATTCCACTCCTCCTTTCTCCCTTCTTTAATTCCCTCTCCATCTCTGCCTTCTTCTGATTTAACCCTCTCTCCCCCTCTCCCTCTCCCTCTCTCCGCAGCTCTTATCTGCTCTACCCTGTCAGAACACCTTTAATTTTATTTTGCAGCCACTGAGTCATCTGTATTTCCCATTCCTGAGTCAAACTATCTCAATACCTCCCTGTTGCCTCATATCTTTCCCTACACTCTCCTAGCATCCATCAGCCTAGGGAAGTGCTCCTGTGTGTGTGTGTGTGTGTGTGTGTGTGTGTGTGTGTGTGTGTGCGCGCGCGCGCATGCGCTTTCCTGAAGAAGAACACCCAAAGAGCTTGAAAGCTAATGAAAACTGTTTTCTGTTACATGTGTCTATGTGCCACACATCAGTTGACTACAAGTGAGTGGCAGCCATTGCCTTATTTTATGTGAGTGTGACAGTTTTAAGAGATCTGAAATGAAATGATCATACAGAATCTGTTGTAGGTAAAGTAGGTGGCAGACTTTGGTTTACCCATATAACACTAGAAGAATGCCATCAGTCTACAAAGAAGATTGCTTACAAAACACTCATGTGACCCATCCTAGAATATATGGGTTTTCATATGAACCCATATAAAGAAGGGTAGCATGAATGCTTACAGGTTTTCTTTCCCCATATTGGAGTGTCATAGAGATGCTAAAGAAATTTATCTGGCACACAATTGAAAATAGACTCATACTATTGAGAGAGAGCCTATTAACAATGTTCCAACAACCAGATTTAAGTGATGAATCTAGGAATACACAATAACACCTATGTATCATTCCTTTAGGAATTGCAGAGACAATATAAGACTGATTGCAGTGTACACAAAGGCATTAAAATATTCTTCCCATGTTCCACATATGAATGGAACAGTAAATAATCTAATAAGTAGTTCATTGGGGAGTACCCTCTACCATGCACTTCAATGTGGTTTGCAGCACATGGATGTAGATTTGTATTTCATCAGCTAATGATGCACTGGGGTGTCCAGGGCACTCATCATCCTCAACATCTTCACAGCCTTTTTTTAAAATGCTTATACCATTTATAAACCCTTGATTTACACATAGCAGACTCACCAAAAGTAATATTCAACATTTCTAAAGTTATGCTGCACTTTATCTTTTTGACATGTGGCAATCCTCAATGGCTAACACTATACACATTCTTTTCAGATATGTTTAATAACATAATAATGAAATAATCACACGAATCATGTTAATACAAGATGTAAAGTTACAAAATTCCTGTTACGTTTTGAACACATGTTGTGCACTTAGTCTTAAGTGCAAAATAAAATCAGTAGCAGAGCAGTATAGAGAAAAGAACACTATTTATTTTCCGGGTACTTATTTTCCTGCTAATATATATCACAAAAAAGTATCCAGAATTACCAGTAAGACTAGATTGGCACTTGTTATAATTGGTTTTAGCATACTTTAAAGAATCTGTCTGCTGCAGCTACTTATGCCAATTGATATATGCGAAGTGATCAAAAAGTAATGGTAATTTTTTTAATTTTGTAGCCTGGTTTTCAATGTTTTAATTTCATTTTATTTGGTACACATGTTCCTGATGTATCTTTGCATTTTCAGCTGTTTTGAAATATTTCGTTTATTGTCCCCAGTCAAAAAATTTGTGTGTGTTTCCTAGTGCTCAGTGAATTTTTACTTTAGAAAAAGATGGATCAAAGAATTTGTACTTAATTTTGCACGAAAAATGGAATAAATTGCAACACTACATTCAAAATGTTGACTGTAGCTTGGGTGAACCTAATATGAATAGCGAAAGAGTTTACAAGTGGTATAAACATTTCAAAGAGGGTCAAGAGGACATCGAAGACAACTGCCCTGAATGCTGTGGCACATCAATTACTGTTGACAATGTGGAAGAAATAAAGAAAATTGTTTTGCAAAACTGTTTAAGCACCACCAGAAATAATGTTTTTGATGTTGGCATGTCCTCTGGCTCATGCCAAGCAATTTCTTTGGAAGTTTTGGGCATGTAATGTGTAGCGGAAGCGTTCATTCCAAAACTGTTGAATTCTGATCAAAAATGATGTTGCATAGAAGTCAATCAGGAATTGCTGAAAGAAACTGACAATGATTAACAGGTGACAAAATATTGGTATATGAGTATGACGTCAAAACCAACACCCAATTGTCCCATAGGAACCTACCTGAAGAGCCAAAACAGAAAATTTCAACAACTTCAAACACATATGAAGGTTGTTCTCACTGTTTTCTTGGAATACAATGGTATAGTGCATCACAAGTTCCTGCATTATGGTCGTACGTTCAGTAAGGAATACAACCTGGAAGTTATGTGCCATTTGCATGAAGCAATCCAAAGAAAATGACTAGAATTGTCACAAAATCACTCGTGGAAATTACATCATGATAATACTCCTGCTCACACCTCAATGCTTATTCATGGTTTTATGGGTTTCTGGCAAAAATGAAATAAAAAAAACTATTTTATTGCCTCAGCAACTGTACTTGCTGGACATGGCCCCTGCAGTTTCTTTCTGTTACCAAGGCTGAAGAGAACAATGAAAGAACATTATTTCTCCACCACTGATGAGACAAAAACAGAATTGTTGAAGGAGCTGAACACTGAAACAAAAAGTGAGTTCTTGAATTACTTCCAAAATTGCAGAAAGGACTGACGCAAGTGTATTATATCTGAGGGGGATTATGATGAAGGGAACAAAGTTGATATTAATGATGATGAATAAAGAAAGATCCTTAAAAAAACTGTCGTTACTTTCTGATCACATTTCATATACTTAGACTCATTTGCCCCAGTTCCCCAACTTACACACAGTATGTGTCTAAATGGTTTTTAAGTACTCATAAGACATAAATTTTGACAATCTCATACAAACCATTTGTAAATATTGGAGTCATACTAGCATACTAAGGAAGGACTATGGTTCTAGAATGATGGAGAAATGTATTTTTCAAATTAATTTTTATGGTATTAATATTATTAAAAAGTGTTAGTGCAATTAAAATTTATGTTAGTGTATGTGACAGGTCAAAACTGAGTGCTGGATCATAATGTGAAACCAGCTCCTGTCTTTTATGGGAAGTGTTCTGGCAATTGCATCATCTGACCTCACATCCCAGACTGGCTATGAGGTTCAGCTTGTCACACATGTCTTTCCTTTAGCACCAGACTTTCAATTTCTTGCATGTATTCATAACAGTAAATACTCTGATTAGAGTAAAATAAAATATTGTCAACAAAATTTTATGTGGTAAATTTCTAAAGAACATTAACCCCTGTGTCTTGGGTGGGAAGAAGCCGGAACCCATTCATGCCAGATTCTTTTCTCTGCAGCATCCAGAGTTACATCATTCACTTTATTCCATTTAGTTTCTATATTTTCCCTATGTATAGAAGAAAACTGTCTCAGCATCATCTCTGCTTTCCTACATCTGCACCACACATCATTACTCTGAAAACCACTGTGAAATGTAAGGCTCAGGGTTGTCACGACCTGCTTCAACATCAGGAGCAAATAGCAATCTCTGAAGTAAGAACTTCACTGTGTCAGCAGAACTGGATTAACATGGCAGTTTTGGTTGCATGAAATACAATATTTATATCAGCAGACCTTCATACCATCATCAAATATTGTAAATTTTGAGGTGACATTATGCACTGAGCACAAGGATAATAGTTTTTCTTGTGCATCTTTTTTAGACAAAATTGAGTTTTTAAATTGGTCTGTGTCAATTCAGGTGTAACCATCATCCATTCTTTCTTACTAAGTTCCAACATACCGTTTGAACAGACATTTTGGTGTTCCTGAATGCACAAGTATCTTCGGAAATGTAAATATTTGCACCTGAATACTCCACTTCAAATGTTGCAATAAATAATCATTTACTGGTTTCTTGTCTGTGATTCATTTAAACCCAGGAGCTCATGTTTCTAGCAGTAAATGTAAGTTTGGAGTGTAGTCTTCATAGTCCACATATATTCCTTTAATGTTTTGAGAAATAAACTAGCTGTGGTTTCATTGGCATTTAGTGCTTCACCTCTAAATTCTGTATTAAGCAAATTACACTGAAGCACCAAAGAAACTGGTACAGGTACGCATATTCAAGTACAGAGATATGGAAACAGGCAGAATACGGCACTGTGGTCGGCAACACCTATAGAAGACAACAAGTGTCTCATGTAGTTGTTAGATTGGTTACTGCGGCTATAATGACAGGTTATCAAGATCTGAATGAGTTTGAACATTAGTTATAGTCAGTTCATGAACAATGGGACACAGCATCTCTGAGGTAGCGATGAAGTGGGGACCTTCCCGTAGACCATTTCATGAGTTTACTGTGAATATCAGGACTCTGGTAAAACATTAAATCTCTGACATTGCTATAGCTGGAAAAATATCGTGCAAGAATGGGACCAATGATGGCTAAAGACAATTGTTGAACATCACAGAACTGCAACCCTCCCACAAATTGCTGCAGATTTCAATGCTGGGACATCAAAGAGTTTCAGTGTATGAACCATTCAATGAAATGTCATTGATATGGGCTTTTGGAGCTGAAGGCCCACTTGTATACCCTCGATGACTGCATGACACAAAGCTTTACACCTCACCTGGGCCTGTTAACAATGATATTGGACTGTTAATAACTGGAAACATCTTGCCTGGTCCGACACATTTTGTTTCAAATTGTATCGAGTGGACGGATGTGTACGGGTATGGGGACAACCCACATGAATCCATGGACCCTGCATGTCAGTAGGGGACTGTTCAAGCTGGTGGAGGCTCTGTAATGCTGTGGGCATGTGCAGCTGAAGTGACATGGGATCCCTAATATTTATAGATACACTCTGATAGGTGACCTGTACATAAGCATCCTGTCCACTGTGCATGCCAACAGACATGGGCAATTCCAGCAGGACAATGTGACACCCTACACATTTGAATTGCTACAGACTATCTCTAGAAACACTCTTCTGAATTTAAACACTACTACGGGCCACCAACATTATTGAGCATATCTGGGACACATTGCAATATGCTGTTCGGAAGAGATCTCCTCCCCCTCATACTCTTATGGCCCTGCAGAGTTCATGGTGTTACTTCCCTCCATCAGTATTTCAGACATTAGTCAAGTCCATGCCACATTGTGTTGTGGCACTTCTACATGCTTATGGGGGGCCTATACGATATTAGGCAGGTGTACCAGGTTTCTTTCGCCCCTCAATGTATATTTCTACTTAAATCTATCAGACCACTCCTTACTTTCACTTAAGATCTATTTTCTTTTAAATATTTTAATACCCTTTCTTTACATGATCATACAGCAGTTTCTCTTGTGTAGTTCTAACAGGACAGAGTATGTGAGATCATATACTGCTTTCCCCATAAGGAAACCTTTCCAGAAGCCACAATGAGCAGTTGTTAATAGACTGCTGGCAGAAAGCATGTTCCACATTCCAGACCTAGACAGGCCAATTGGACCTGTTGTCAACTGCCAATGGCATCACTGAATGCAATGTGGAGGAAATGTGGTAAGCAAACCATTCTCCTGGTCAACATGGTTTTTCTTGTACTCCTCAGTTGGCCTCATGAGACCAAGTGCAACCGATACCAGTCCTCCCACCATGAAAACTCTCTGGCACTACCAGGATTCAAATCCAGATCCTCAGCATGGCATCATCCATGCTGACAACTCAACTACAGAGTGGACTATTGTCAGAAAGGTAATTCAACATTCTGTATAAAGTACTTTCTCAAAAATTTTTGAGAATATGACAAGGAGATTGTCTCTATTTAGAGCAGATTTGCTTATCTCCACTTTTATAAATAGACATTACTACTTCATACATGAGACTTTCAGAAAATATAACTTGACTTATGGAGTATTTATGAAGGTAACTCAAGAGGAGGGAGGGTGGGGAGGTGACCAAGGGTGGGGAGGTGACCGAGGGTGGCAAGTCAGGACAAGATTTTAATACTTTGGTTGAAATGCCACGAAAACCAGAAGAGCTGCTGCTTTCAATGGATTAATGATTGGTTGCAGTTTAGCTCTCACTGCTGAAGGTTGATAACCTGTGAAGCAATGTGGGCTTTGGGGTAGTGGAGAAGGAAGCACTCAAATATAGCTGAAAGCATATATGAGGCATTTTGAAAAAGAAACTGAAATTTTGCTGCATCTACTTCATTGCTTATTGTACAACATTTTAAGTACAGTCCCCTTCAAAACAGTACTCTCTATTGGCAATATGTAATTCCTGTCATTTCTTCCAGTTCTGGAACACATTTTGTGCGATGGCATGTCTGTTTCTCGTCACATTGTCCTGTATCTCCTCTATGGTTTGGAAACAACACCCTTTGAAGGGGTTTTCAGTTTGGGAAATATGAAAGTCTTCTGGGGCTAGGTCCAGAGAATATCATGGATGGGGTATAATGGAAATGTGGTGTTTTGCTAGATAGCTGCAGACAAGGAGTGACATGTGAGCTGGTGCACTGTCATGATGCAACATCCAACTTTGGTTTTCCCACAATTCAGGCCTCTTCCTGAACACAGCATCCCTCATGCACACTAGGATTCCCTGGTAGACTTCCTTGTGTACCATCTGACCATGTGGCACAAATTAATGATGGATAATGCCTTTGTAGTCAAAAAACACAACCAACTTCACTTTGATTTTTGACCAACTCATGTGTTTGTTTGTTTTTTTTTTTTTTTTTTTGACAAGGGAACGATTCGCCCGCCCACTGTCATAACTGCATCTTGATTTCAGCATCATAGCTGTACACCCACATCTTATCATCTATTATGATGTTCTTAAGAAAACTTACCCTCCCCCATGAACAATGGACCATGCCATTGGTGAGAAGGCTTGCGTCCCTCAGCAATATAGATAGCCATGCTGTACGTGCAACCACAACAGAGAGGTATCTGTTGAGTGGCCAGACAAACATGTGGTTCCTGAAGAGGGGCAGCAGCCTTTTCAGTAGTTGCAGGAGCAACAGTCTGGATGACTGACTGATCTGGCCATGTAATATTAATCAAAATCGCCTTGTTGTGCTGGTACTGCAAATGGCTGGAAGCAAGGAGAAAGACAGCCGTAATTTTTCCCAAGGGCATGGATCTTTACTGATGTTTCAATGATGATGGCAACCTCTTTGCTAAAATATTCTGGAAGTAAAATTGTTCCCCATTCAGACCTCCAAGTGGAAACTACTCAGGAGGACATTGTTATCAGGAGAAAGAAAACTGGCGTTCTGAGGATCAGAGTGTGGAATGTCAGATCCCTTAATCGGGCAGGTACGTTAGAAAATTTAAAAATGGAAATGGATACGTTAAAGCTAGATATAGTGGGAATTAGTGAAGTTTGGTGGCAGGAGAAACAAGACTTCTGGTCAGGTGACTGCAGTGTTATAAATACAAAATCAAATAGGGGTAATACAGGAGTAGGTTTAACATTGAGTCAAAGAATAGAAGCATGGGTAGGCTACTACATACAGCATAGTGAATGCATTATTGTAGGTGAATATGGAATGGGATTAAGGAATGAAAGAGGAAACTGCCTGGTAGAATTTTGCACAGAGCATAACTTAATCATAGCTAACACTTGGTTTAAGAATCATGAAAGAAGGCTGTATACATGGAAGTGGCCTGGAGACCCCGGATGTTTTCAGATAGATCATGTAATGGTAAGACAGAGATTTAGGAACCACGTTTTAAATTGTAAGACATTTCCTGGGGCAGACGTGGACTCTGACCACAATTTATTGGTTATGAACTGTAGATAAAACTGAATAAACTGCAAAAAGATATGGAGATGGGA
Source organism: Schistocerca gregaria (assembly GCF_023897955.1). Taxonomy (NCBI): domain Eukaryota; kingdom Metazoa; phylum Arthropoda; class Insecta; order Orthoptera; family Acrididae; genus Schistocerca; species Schistocerca gregaria. The sequence continues at coordinate 308,952,521 of NC_064925.1, read as the reverse complement.
TCTTGATTAACTGAAGGAACCAGAGGTTGTAGAGAGTTTCATAGAGAGCATTAGCGAACAATTGACAAGAATGGAGGAAAGAAATACATTAGGGGAAGAATGTGTAGCTTTGAGAGATGAAATAGTGAAGGCAGCAGAGGATCAAGTAGGTAAAAAGACGAGATCTTGTAGAAATCCTTGGGTAATAGAAGAGATATTGAATTTAATTGATGAAAGGAGAAAATATAAAAATGCAGTAAATGAAGCAGGCAAAAAGGAATACAAATGTCTCAAAAATGAGATTGTCATGAAGTGCAAAATAGCTAAGCAGGGATGGCTAGAGGATAAATGTAAGGATGTGGAGGCATATGTCACTAGGGGTGAGATAGATACTGCCTACAGGAAAATTAAAGAGACCTTTAGGGAAAACAGAACCACTTGTATAAATACTAAGATCTCAGATGGAAAACCAGTACTAAGCAAAGAAGGGAAAGCAGAAATATGGGAGGAGTTTATAGAGGGTCCACACAATGGTGATGTATTTGTGGGCAACATTATGGAGATGGAAGAGGATGTAGATGAAGATGAAATGGGAGATATGATACTGCATGAAGTGTTTCACAGAGCACTGAAGGATCTAAGTTGAAACAAGGCCCTGGGAGCAGACAACATTCCATTAAAACTACTGACAGCCTTCGGAGAGCCACCTATGACAAAACTCTACCATCTGGTGAGCGAGATATATGTGACAGGCCAAATACCCTCAGACTTCAAGAATAATATATTAATATTAATCCTAAAGAAAGCAAATGCTGACAGGTGTGAAAATTACCAAACTATCAGTTTAATAAGTCATGGCTGCAAAATACTAACATGAATTTTTACAGACAAATGGAAAAACTGGTAGAAGCCAACCTTGGGGAAGATCAGTTTGGATTCCAGAGAAATGTTGCAACACATGAGGCAATATGACTTATCGTAGAAGATAAATTAAGGAAAGGCAAACCCACATTTCTGGCATTTGTAGACTTAGATACAGCTTTTGACTGGAATACTCTCTTTCAAATTCTGAAGGTGACAGGGGTCAAATACAGGGAGCGAAAGGCTATTTAAAATTGGTACAGAAACCACATGACAGTCATAAGAGTCAAGGGGGAAGGAAAGGGAAGCAGTGGTTGAGAAGGAAGTGAGACAGGGTTGTAGCCTATCCCCCAATGTTATTCAATCTGTATATTGAGCAAGCAGTAAAGGAAACAAAAGAAAAATTTGGAGTAGGAATTAAAATCTATGGAGAAGAAATAAAAACTTTGAGGTTTGCCAATGACGTTGTAATTCTGTCAGAGAGCGCAAAAGAACTTGGAAGAGCAGTTGAATGGAATGGACAGTCTCTTCAAAGAAGGGTATAAGATGACCATCAACAAAAGCAAAATGAGGATAAAGGAATGTAGTTGAATTACATCAGGTGATGCTGAGGGAATTAGATTAGGAAATGAGACACTTAAAGCAGTAGATGAATTTTTCTATTTGTGGAGCAAAGTAACAGATGACAGTCGAAGTAGAGAGGATAAAATTGCAGACTAGCAATGGCAAGGAAAGTGTTTCTGAACAAAATAAGTTTGTTAATATCGAGTATAGATTTGAGTGTCAGGACATCATTTCTGAAAGTATTTGTATGGAGTGTAACCATGTGTGGAAGTGAAACATGGATCATAAATAGTCTGGACAAGAAGAGCATAGAGGCTTTCAAAATGTGGTGCTACAGAAGAACGCTGAAGATTAGATGGGTAGATCATGCAAGAAATGAGGATGTACAGTATAGAATTGGGTAGAAGAGGAATTTGTGGCAAAACTTGACTAGAAGAAGTGATTGGTTGGTAGGACATGTTCTAAGGCATCAAGGGATTGCCTATTTTGTATTGGACGGCAGCATGGAGAGTAAAAATCATAGAGGGAGACCAAGGCATTAATACACCAAGCAGATTCAGAGGGAGGTAGGTTGCAGTAGATACTTGGAGATGAAGAAGTTTGCACAGGATAGATCAGCATGGAGAGCTGCATCAAACCTATCTCAACCCATCTCTGGACTGAAGACCATAGTAACAACAAGGAAGCTCTCACTGTCATTAACAGTGGAAAGTAGTTCCTCTCACATTTCGGCACAGGTCTGTTTCTCATCTTCAGTCAACAAATGTATTAAAATTTTGCACTGATGTGATCCATCTCAAGTTTTTCATTCAAAATTTGATGGCATGACCCTATACTGATGCCCACCTCTTCAGCAACTTCCCGAGCAATTAGACAACAATTTTCATGAGCCACAGCATGAACGCTATACACATGGCCATCATCTGTTGATGTGGAAGGATGTCCAGACTTGGAATCATCACAGACTGACATTCTGCCTTGTTGAAAACATTTAAACCACTCATCATACTGCATGCAACTTATACAGTCCTCCATGTATGCTTGGCTAAGCATTTGAAATGTTTCTGTGAAAGTTTTGCCAAGTTTTTAGTAAAATTTCACACATGCATGTTGTCCATCAAGCTCCTTCAGTGCAATAACCCTACAAGCAGGCTGTACATGTGGTTACTTCAGTGGCTGTGGTTTGCTTGCTAATTGTCCGAGCAGTACAAGACAAATGGCAGTCTGTTGTCTATACCTGCCACTAGCTGCACTCTGCAGTTGCAGCACTCCATCTCTGCTGTTTGGTGCACTATTTCAAAAGTTTGGTTTCTTTTTTAACACAGCTGATATTTACTGATTGTTTATTTCAGTGATGTAATGTGTCATGTGGACAGCTATTTATGAGCCACAGGCAGCATGTTGTTGAAATGAGACCATGCTGATCAATCTGTGCAACCAATAAGTTGTTCAAGTTCTCCAAGAATCAACAATAATGAGGATGGATAGCAGCTCGCTATAAAGATGATTGCCGAGCTGCAGACAGACATGTAGCAAAGACAGTCACACTCTCACAACTAAATTTTCACCCACAACTTTTGTCAGAAAATGAAAGCACACATGCATTCCCACAATCACATAGACACAACTCATGCACTCATGACCACCGTCCCTGGCCACTGCATCTACAGTCTCTGAGAATCAGATCCAAACAAACCACTCCTTAAGCCTCCCTGACTCTTGTTGGCAGCTGCTAGGCTAGTGGCAAGAAGTGGTGGCAGCACTGACTGCAAGCTGAGGGTAGTTTTAGGAAGGGGAGAAGCAGTAGTAATGAGGGACTAGGGGAGCGGCGCATGTACTCAGCCACAGTAAACAAAACAATTCATCTGCTGAGATGAAATGATATTTTTCCAGTTTCTTTTTTTCATATTTCCCTGATGTTTCTCTGATTTCTCTGGTGTGTTTGAAATTCCCTGATATTCCCTGATTTATCTGATTTCCAGAACCAGTGACAACCCTGATGATATAAACACTGATCACACTTTTCGCTAAAATTTTGGCCCAGTGGACAAATGAAATAACAGATTAAATGTGGAAGGGTATTGTATTACTTAAATACAATTTTCACTGTGTTTAATGGCTGTATTTCAGAGTAAGAAGAGAAATGAATATTATTGGTCCCTCACAAAACTCTAACTAAAAGTCCAAAGGAATTATTGATGTATGCAAGTACAGTCAATAACAACAATATAAGGAAAAGATAGATTGATACTTACTGTCAAAATGACACATTAAGTTGCAGACAGGCACAGCAAAAAGACCACATTAGCTTTTGACCAAAGTTCTGCCAGGAAAGGGAACACAAATATATTCATTCACACATAAAAGGACACTCCAAGCACACATGCCTGCCCTTTCTGGCAGCATGGATGGAATACATTCTAGTCTGAGCTGCCAGAGAGGGCAGTGTGCACGAGGTGCTTGCTTGTGTGAATAAATATGTGTGTGTGTGTGTGTGTGTGTGTGTGTGTGTGTGTGTGTGTGTGTGTGTGTAACAAAGGCTTTGTCCAAAAGCTAATGTTGTGCCTCTGTGCAGCTTAACATGTCATCTTAATAATACGTAGCAGTCTATCTTTTCCTTGTATTATTGATATTCCAATCTGGAGTTTCCATTGTTTAGCACAGTAAATAAGGTACTTATGTTTTAAAACAGTAAAAAAATGTATCAACAATGGTGTTCAGCATTGTTTGTCTGACATTTTGCATCTTCATGTCCTACATTTTAAGAAACTATTCTGGTAACCCTAACTGGTAAGATGACACACCTAACAAATAGGTTCAGAATGTTGGTAGGCATATTTCTACATCTGAAACATAATGTCTATTCAAATTTTGTGCCAATTACATAAGAGTAACACTATTAGCACCACCATGAGGATGCAAATCAGGTTTGCATTAAATAAACGCTGTAATGGTCGTGTACATTATTTACTCTGAAACTGAACATGGTGGGTGAGTTGATGTTCATCAAGAATGCCTATAATGTGACTAAAGCACCATTACCAACAATTCACTGAGTCTGAACAAGGTCGTGTAATAGGGCTATGAGAAGCTGCATGTTTCATCCGCAATATTGCAGGAAGACTTAGCAGGAATGTAGCCACTGTACACGATTGCTGGCAGGGGTGGTCATGATAATATGTAGTTGCAAGAGGACTGGAATCCAGATGGTCATGTGGCATCGCCAAGGAGGATAACCACTGTGTTCAATGTATGGCTCTGCTGCATCATATTGTATGGGCAGCAGCACTCTGAGTAACAGTTGGTACCACAGTGACACAATGAACTGTTGCAAATTGGTTACTTCAAGGTAAGCTCTGAGCCACACACACTGTAGCATGCATTCCGCTGACCCAACAACACCGTCATTTGCAAATTCAGTCATGTCACATGAGAGAACATTGGATTGCAGGGTGGAGGTCTGGTGTGTTTCCTAGAGACACTTGGCCTACAGGAGCAGCTATGGTCTGGGGTCTGATTTTGTAGTACAGTAGGAGCACACTCATCTGCAAATCTGTACACCAATCTACTGATTGCCTTCTTTGGATGTGTTTTCCAGCAGGGTAACAGTCACCCACTTACCACTGTTGCAACCCAACATGCTCTACAGTGTGTCAACGTGTTTCTTGGTCTGCTCGAACACCAGATCTGTCTTCAATTGAGGCACATATGGGACATCATCAGACAAAAATTTCAGTATCATCCACAACCAGCATTAACCGTTCCTGTATTGACGAACCAACTACAACAGGCATCAAACCCTATCTCACAAACTGACATCAAACACCTGTACAATGCAATTCCTATACATTTGCATCCTTGCATTCAATATTCTGGTGGTTACACTGGTTATTAATGTACCAGCATTTCACATTTGCTGTGGCTTATCTCATGCTTACATTAACCTGTGATCTTGCAATGTTAATCATGTAAATATGTTACCTAGACAACTGTATTCCTGCAATTTCATTACTCTACATTAATTATTTTCTGGTGTTGTGTTCTTTTCCATCAGTGTACCATTGTTGATATCATCTTATAACCTGTTTTGAAGATATTATTCATTCAATTCAACTGCTCTTCCATCTCTGCAGAATTACATCATCATAAGCAAACATCACAGTTTTTGTTTCTTCTCCCTGAATTTTAATTTCCCTTCCAATTTTGTCCTCAGTTTCCTCTACAGCTTGCTCTCTGTACAGACAGAACAACATCAGGGACAGGCTGCAACCCTGTCTAACTCTCTTCTCACCTACTGCTTTTCTTTCTTGTCCTTCAACTCATAACTGCAGTCTAGCTTCTACATAAGTCATAGATAATGTTTTGCTCTCTGTGTTTCATTCCTGCTACCTTCAAAATTTCAAAGGATGTAGTCTAATCAACAGTGAAAAATGCTTTGTCTGAATTTACAAATGCTATAAATGTAGGTTTGCCTCTCTTCAGCATAACTTCCAAGCCACAGGGTAGTATTCTCACAATGTCCCTCCATTTCTTCAGAGTCCAACTGATCTTCCCCCGAGATTCTCCATTTTCCTTAAATAACTTGCGTCAGTATTTTATAACTATGATTTATGCAACTGATAGTTCAACAACAGTCATAAGTGACAGCATCTGTCATCTTTGTAATTGGGATTATTACATTCTCCTTCAAGTATGAGGGTATTTTGCCAGTCTCATATATCTTGTACATCTGTTGGAACAGTTTTGTCATGGCTGGTTCTCTCAGACAGGCCTATATTTGAATGTAATTGACATGTATTGTGATAACAGCTAGGTAGAATTTTACCTACATGGTCATTTGGAAATGGCTAGTTTTTCGTAAAATGAATCACTCATTGGCTTATTAGAAGTCTACAGAAAATGCTTATCAGTGATAGTAACATTTCCATTGCAGCAACGAACTCAAAAACAATTGGTATCTGTTAAGATTGAGATATTTAAATATCAGTGAAGTTATCAAATAAAACTGTTCACAATGCAGAACTTTAAGTCTCCCTTATTTAGTAACTTACACACACTCACATTTTTGTACAGTTATCTTCATCAGGCAGCAAATAACAGTTCTGTCAATAAATCTGCAAGCTGATTTTCTGTATCTACTCATGAAATTGTAATTTCACCAGCTGTAACTAATTCTTGAACAGAGAGGTGTCTGAGACAGGTGAAATTCAGGATTCTGTGTGAGTCAAATTGCAGCTTCATGGCCCACTCATAGGCAAGGTTTTGAATCCTTTAGCTGTCAAAGTTCAGTTAAAAGCCTCTTCATCCCGACCATTTCTCATGCTGCTTCATTAGCCACTACAACTTCAGCTTCTATGGTGCAGATTGCAACTGAAGTTTGTCATTGACTTATCCAACTGAGAGGTGCACCAAAGTACAGGGAGAGGACACCTGAGGTAGATCGTCCAGTCCCTAAATCACCTCCAAGATTGGCATCACTATAACATTCAAGGATGCCTTTGTCTTCACCACTTTTGTAAATATGTCTAGAGTCATATGTGCCTCTCAAATGGCAAAAAATTCTTTTTAACCCTATTACATCATGCCCTGTTGTACTTTCAAGACATCTAAATACTATTCCAACAGCATATGCTATGTGTGGTCTTGTCCCAAACATAAGGTACATTGAGGATCCAATTGCTTGTCTATAAAGATATTTAGTATTGGTAGGGTTCTCTTCCATGCAGTTGTCTTGATAACTGGAGTTATTACAGCTCTAAAATCACTCATGCCAAAACACTATAAAACCTTCTTGGTATGATGAGTCTGACTGACTTGAATGGATCTATCTTCTTTTCTATCAGTTTCCAAGCCTAAGAAATATAAAGCTAGATTTTATTTTATTTTGAATTCTCTTTCAAGATCTTCAATAAATTCTTCAACTTCACTGTCATTGTTCATTGTAATCAATCCATCATCAACAAAGAGTATGAAGAAAATCTTGTTAGAACGTTTACTTGTAAAGAGGCAAGGATAAGCTTCACTTCTCTTAAATCCTAATTCCATCACATAATCAGTGAATCTCTCATGCCAGCAGAGGGGTGTCTGTTTCAGGCCATATAAGCTTTTCATTAATTGAAATACCTTCATAGAACCATCATTAAACTTCAGGTTGTGTAATAAATATCTTTTCCTTCAGTCACCATAAAGAAAACCATAGTTGCATGTACTTGTGCAATATTCATCATCTCTTTGGCTGCAATGCTGAATGATGTTTGAGTAGTCCACGTCTTAGGCACAAGGCTGAAAGTTTGTTCATAATCCACCCCTTTCTTTTGAGAAAATCCTTTAATAACCAGTCTTGCTTTGAATCTGTCAACCGATCCACCAGCATTCATCTTCAGTTTATAGATCCACTCTCATGGCCAATAATGCCATAGAATCTTTTTAATAGATCCACTTACAGGCAATTGCCCTCTTTCCAGAAAGCAAATCTTCTAAAATGGAAATTCCATTTTCTTGATGTGTTGCCATTTCTTGATCCATTGCTGCTTTCTAGTCATCTCATTGACTCAAATTTATGTCACCACAATGAGGTTTCTTTCCTCACAGGTGTGTTAAACATTCGCTCATCTGTGGCCTAATTCTTCCATCATCAGACTGTTCTAATCTCTCTTCAGTTTCATCCTGTAAATAATCATAATTATCAAACTCATATTGTTCTAATTTCTCTTCTGATGACTCTTGTGACTTCTGATGAAGAAGTCAGCAACTAATAGACTTTCCTTTCACATATTTTTCTCTTCAAAAATAACATCCCATGACCTCATTAACTGATGATATTCTTCGTACCAGATCTTATAACTATCATCATTGTCACAGCCAATCAGAATCCCTTTTACTGCTTTTTGATCAATTTTCATTCGTAATTGTTTTGGAATGTGAATGTAACATTTAGACCCTATTATAAGTAGGTACTGCATGCCAGGCATATGTCAATACCATATTTCATATGGAGAGCGTGGCGTGAGTCGTGCTTGGGTAGCTCAGATGGTAGAACACTTGCCCGCAAAAGGTAAAGGTCCCAAGTTCAAGTCTCAGTCCGTCACACAGTTTTAATCTGCCAGGAAGTTTCATATCAGTGCACTCTCCACTGCAGAGTGGAAATCTCATTCTGGAAACATCCCCCAGGCTGTGGCTAAGCCATGTCTCCACAATATCCTTTCTTTCAGGAGTGCTAGGTCTGCTAGGTTCGCAGGAGAGTTTCTGTAAAGTTTGGAAGGTAGGAGACAAGGTACTGGCAGAAGTAAAGCTGTGTGGACAGGGTGCGAGTCGTACTTGGGTAGCTCAGATGGTAGAGCACTTGCACACGAAAGGCAAAGGTCCCGAGTTCGAGTCTCGGTCCAGCACACAGTTTTAAGCTGCCAGGAAGATTCATCCCTAAAATATTGGAAAGTCACATTTTATTCAGGATGTATGCTGTAGAATTTATCATTTCTGTCCAAAATGATTGAAGAATGTTTCCAGGAGCATACACCATGGACCTGGCTGTTTCAACAAGTGTACAATTATCTCTTTAACTGCATCTGTTTTGCTGTGGAATTAATGGTATAGTAAAACTTTGGATTAAGCCCTCTTTATGTGAAATCTCCCTTGTCTGTTTATTGCTGAACTCTCCTGCATTATCGCTTAGGAGGTTTTTGATTGTATGCCTAGCTGTCTTTGTTTCTGTTATAAACTGTATTAGTCTATTAGGAACTTCTGATTTTTCCTTGACAAAGTAAACTGCTTGAAATTTACTGTAATCATCTTTGAATAACACAAAGTAGAGACACCCAGAATGGACTTTTCAAAAGGACAACAGACACCCATGTGAATCAACTCTCCCAGTTTAGAAGGTCTTTTATGGAAGACAAATGGAAGCAATGTGCTTTACCATAAATACAGCCTTCATAGAGCTCAAAGTCCAATCCCATGATTATGCCCAAGATTTTGGAGATTAATGTCTTGAGGTGTGACTTACTTTGATGTCCATATCTTTCATCAACACTTACATCTACAATCTGCAAACCACCATGAGGGGCATGCCAGAGGGTAAATCTCTTTGTACTAGTTACTTGGGTTTCTTTCTGTTCCATTCACATATGGAGGGAAGGAAGAATGATTGAATGCCTCTGTGTGTACAATAATTATTCTAATCTTACTGTCACAATCCCTATGTGAGCACTACATACAGGGTTGTAGTATATTCCTAAAGTAATCATTTAAAGAATGTTCTTGAACCTTTGTTAACCCTCTGGCAGGCAAGCATTTTTTTATTGCACAAGCAATTGTGCGGCGCATTTTGTGTGCCACTTTCACTGTTCAGTTCTATAGGTATTTTCATATGCTCCCACTCTTCTATTGATATTAATTAGTTTATTGTTTTTAAGAGAGATATTGTATCACTCAAAATGATATTAATAATACTGAAATAACAAATTTTACTGTACAATTAATACAAATAATTTATTATGGGCACAGTGGAAAATTCAAAGAAATAATGTTACATACTGTTTCTCACTTATAGAGGGAAAGTATGTTTCATTATTTAACATGGCTGTTATTTATACTTTATTTAGAAGAGCTAATATACATGCAAACACATAAAGAACAGTTCTAAAAAATCTATCTTTTGCTGCCAGTGTTGAAAATTAATACATTCATAGTGAATGCCCATGGAAACCATATTATAACAGCTTACAGACAGATCATGTCCACTACTTAGTAATTTAAGAGATGTCAAGATTCAAATCACTACTCAACTGTGTCTGCAGGTGTAATTTGACATTTGTATGCTTCCTGCGAACAAAGCTATTATGAGAATCTCCCTTTATTGTTGTGTTAATATTCTTAGCCCTTCCACAAATAACAAAGTGTCCCTATTTCTTAACCAAATGCTTCTTAACTTGCTCAGATATTGTCCAGTACCTTTGAAGGAACAGCAATATGTCCTCGGGAAGGCTCTGAATTTTGTCTCTTTCTAGTTAGATGTGGTTTCATAAGGTCATAAGCAAGGTTCTTCACAAATACTGTTCTCACAACCTTCTGATTTTGTACAATTGAGTAAAAAAGGACCTGGGTGTTGATACCAGCAATATCCATTAGGGTGAAAAAGAGTACCAAAGGCCACCTTCTCATTATATGAGCCACAGAATATGAACCACACATCTGGTCAACTGTATCAATGCCACCCTTAGTGCCATTGTAATCTAACACAATCTCTGGTTTTCAGGAATCTTCATTGATAGTTGAAAACAACAAAACTGCCTTGTTCTTCTTTGGTACATACAAAACCAACATAAAATCATTTTTATACCCGAAGAGAGATGAACCAGGTAACTGACTTTTCTTAGGCAGGAATTCCAAGGGGAATTATTCCTTTATTCTTTCTGAGTGTTCCATTGCATGTAAGCCTTTTACCTAATAGTGACATAGCCAAGTGGCAACTTGTAAACCAATTGTCCATAGTTACATTCCTGTTGGATCCCTCTATATGACTCACAAGTCTGAACTACACTCCTGGAAATTGAAATAAGAACACCGTGAATTCATTGTCCCAGGAAGGGGAAACTTTATTGACACATTCCTGGGGTCAGATACATCACATGATCACACTGACAGAACCACAGGCACATAGACACAGGCAACAGAGCATGCACAATGTCGCCACTAGTACAGTGTATATATCCACCTTTTGCAGCAATGCAGGCTGCTATTCTCCCATGGAGATGATCGTAGAGATGATGGATGTAGTCCTGTGGAACGGCTTGCCATGCCATTTCCACCTGGCGCCTCAGTTGGACCAGCGTTCGTGCTGGACGTGCAGACTGCGTGAGACGACGCTTCATCCAGCCCCAAATATGCTCAATGGAGGACAGATCTGGAGATCTTGCTGGCCAGGGTAGTTGACGTACACCTTCTAGAGTACGTTGGGTGGCACGGGATACATGCGGACGTGCATTGTCCTGTTGGAACAGGAAGTTCCCTTGCCGGTCTAGGAATGGTAGAACGATGGGTTCGATGATGGTTTGGATGTACCGTGCACTATTCAGTGTCCCCTCGACGATAACCAGAGGTGTACGGCCAGTGTAGGAGGTCGCTCCCCACACCATGATGCCGGGTGTTGGCCCTGTGTGCCTCGGTCGTATGCAGTCCTGATTGTGGCACTCACCTGCACAGCGCCAAACACGCAAACGACCATCATTGGCACCAAGGCAGAAGCGACTCTCATCGCTGAAGACGACACGTCTCCATTCGTCCCTCCATTCACGCCTGTCGCGACACCACTGGAGGCGGGCTGCACGATGTTGGGGCGTGAGTGGAACACGGCCTAACGGTGTGCGGGACCATAGCCCAGCTTCATGGAGACGGTTGCGAATGGTCCTCGCCGATACCCCTGGAGTAACAGTGTCCCTAATTTGCTGGGAAGTGGTGGTGCGGTCCCCTACGGCACTGCGTAGGATCCTACGGTCTTGGCGTGCATCTGTGCGTCGCTGCAGTCCGGTCCCAGGTCGACGGGCACGTGCACCTTCCGCCGACCACTGGCGACAACATCAATGTACTGTGGAGACCTCACGCCCCACGTGTTGATCAATTCGGTGGTACGTCCACCTGGCCTCCCGCATTCCCACTATACGCCCTCGCTCAAAGTCCGTCAACTGCACATACGGTTCACGTCCACGCTGTCGCGGCATGCTACCAGTGTTAAAGACTGCGATGGAGCTCCGTATGCCACAGCAAACTGGCTGACACTGACGGTGGCAGTGCACAAATGCTGCGCAGCTAGCGCCATTCGATGGCCAACACCGTGGTTCCTGGTGTGTCCACTGTGCCGTGCGTGTGATCATTGCTTGTACAGCCCTCTCGCAGTGTCTGGAGCAAGAATGGTGGGTCTGACACACCGGTGTCAATGTGTTCTTTTTTCCATTTCCAGGAGTGTATTTCCAACACTTAATTTGAGACTTTGGGCTGCTTCCCACACCATACCTCAAGGTTGCTTCTAAAAGATGTTTTTGCACCACAAATTGCACATATCTTAATGCCATATTTGGTATGCTTGTTGGGGATATATTGCAGAAGTCCAAGACAACCGCAAAAGGCTTGAAGTTTCTCATTAATAGTTACAAACTCACTTATGCTGTACATACTTTTGCAATTAGTTACAAACTCATCTAGAATCAAACGTACGGTGGGAAACTTATCAGTTCTTCTCCTCTATTCTCTTGTGGTTTTATGGTTGAAATGAATACAATGCAGCAAGAATAGAAACTGCTTGTAGCTCACCAAAACTTTTCGTATTTCATCTCCTGATCTGTTGGTATTCCACAGTTCCATTACATTTATGTGGTTAGCCTTGTCTACTCTGAAGAGATAAAGTAACCCAATGAGTGCCAGTATTTCACTTCTCATTATTTCTTTTTTGTCTCTTCCTCTCTGACAATCAGAAAATTCTAGTTAACTGAATATATTTGTTTGTATATTCCCCAATAGTATCAATCATTTTCATGTTAATTATCTTGAGGAATCCAGAAACGTTGGTTGTTACGTACCTGGAAATAGCCTTGTGTCCAGGAAAAATTTTTACAATATTTTTCCTTCTCGCTTTGCATGTGGCAGAGTTAGTACTTTTCCTCTATTTAGAAGTTTTGTCTCTTCCCACAAGTCAATACCCAATAGAACCTGGCTGACAATTATTGTCTTCAAGTCCATCTGACTCATACTCTTGTTCACTTTCAGTGTCATGGTCACTACACGTAATTACCTCCACTTCCTCATCAGTATCATCATTTGATATAGTGTCTACATCTTTTGTAAAATCTGAATCTTCATTCAAGAGCTATTTGAGTTCCTCATTAGTTAAATGCTTTCTTGCCCTAAATTAAAAATTTGTATTGAACACAGGCCAGAGGAACATTGTAAGTAAAATAATCACTATGTTCAAAGACGTAAAAAAATACTTACATGGCCAGTCGCATGATGCACTGAGTGCACCAGAAAGGCCAGCATTACACAAAATTCTCCATTTAACAAATTGTTTAGCACTGACAATTACTGCACTGCACATAACAGTTGTCAGAACAGTAATGAAGAAATACGTCAAGTATCAAAGGTCCCCATTGTTACCAAAATGATAACCACACCAATTATGTAAATTTGGCACACACTGTGTGCTGACATGCCTGCACGAAGGTTAATAGACTTTCTTAGGATATTTTATATCTGTCTTCAAGTTCAGTTCTTTTAGTATCTCTGTGACACTCTTCCACAGATTAAACAAACCTGTGACCATTTGTGCTGCTCTTCTCTGCATATATTCAATATCTCCTGTCATTCCTACTTAGTATGAGTCCCAAACACATGAGCAATATTCTGGGATTGGTCACATGACTGATTTCTAAGAAATCTCCTTTGTGGACTGATTGCACTTCCCCAGTATTCTACCAATCAAGTGAGGTCTACCACCTGCTTTGCCCACAACTGAAGCTATGTGATCATTCCATTTCATATCCCAGAATGCATTACACCCAGGAATTTGTACAAGTTGTCTGATTCCAACAAAGACTTATTAATGTTGCAGTCATAAGATACCACTTTTTTCTTTTTTGGGAATCACGGAACTTTATACTTCTGAATATTTAGAGCAAGTTGCCAATCTCTGCACCTTGCTGATATCTTATGAAGATGTGACTGAATATTTATGCAGCTTATTTCAGGTAGCACTTCATTACAGACAACTGCATCACCTGCAAAAGCCTGGTTTTACTATTAATATTGTCTCCACGATCATTAATATAAAATATGAACAGCAAGGGCCCCAACACACTTCTGTGGGGCACACCCAAAGTTCCTTCTACATCTGATGATGACTCTCCATCCAAAAAACATGCTGTGTCCCTGCTACCAAAAATTCCTCAGTCCAGTCACAAATTTCACTTAATACCCATATGATCATAATTTTAACAATAAGTGTAGGTGTGGTACTGAGCCAAATGCTTTTCAGAAATCAAGACATACTGCATCTACCTGGTTGCCTTGATCCAAAGCTTTCAGTAGGTCATGTGGGAAAAGTGCGAGTTGGGTTTCACATGATCGATGTTTCCAAATCCATGCTGGTTGGCACTGAGAAGGTCATTCTCCTCAAGATACCTCATTGTATTTGATCTGAGAATATGTTTTAAGATTCTACAGCAAACCAATGTCAAGAATATTGGCCAGTAGTTTTTCTGGATCACTTCCACTCCCATTTTTGTAGGCAGATCATGTGACTGTATACCATTATGAACTGTTCTAAATAGTACATATCTATCCAGTGGATGGTCAGAAATTTAATTTGAGTCAGAGTTCCTCTACATGCTCCTGTCCTGTGCTGAAATTTTCAAGTTCCTCCCTGAGATATGATACTACTGATTTTTAATCTAGTTTACTGAATATATATTTTTCTGTTTGATTTATCTGTCCTTTGTACATTGGTAATCATTGTTGCAACAACCACATCATAGTCACTGATAACAGTTTCGATGTAGACATCCTCAGGTCTATTTGTTATCATTAGATGCAATATATTTCCATCATTAGTGGAGTTCCTAACTATATGTTATAGGTAGTTTTCAGAGAAGGCATTTAGTAAAGTATCATAGGCTGTTTTATCATTCCCACCACTAACAAAACTTTAATTTTCCCAGTTACTTGTTGGATCATTAAAGAATCCACCAATCATTACAGTATGATTGGAGGAATTATGGACTAGTGCACTGAGGTTTTCTCTAAAGTATTTGGCCACCTCACAAGATGAGTCTGGTGGATGATAGAAGGATCGAATTATCATTTTATGCCCACTCTTACACTGAGTCTTGTCCAAACAATCTCACATGCAGCTTCAATTTCTACCTCAGTGGATTTGAGTTTCTTATCTACTGAGAGAAATACACCACCTCCATTTTCAATTTGCTTATCCTTTCGATAAACACTTAAATTTTCCCCAAAAATCTCACTGCTATCTACTCCACATTTCAACCAGATTTCTGTACCTAGTATCATTTGAGCTTCATTGCTTTTCATGAGCTCTTCAAATTCTGGCACTTTGCTGCAAATGCGTTGGCAGTTTACCATGAGGATTTTAATACTCTCACCTGTGGGAGGCATTTCTTACAATCTTACACTGGTACTTCTGGGTTTCCTACAGCTATAATCATCTGGATCAGATGGAGAGTTACCTAATCTAAAATGTCTGTGTGTGCATCCCACACACAGTCAACTACCTGAGTAGCAGTATCTGATATGCAGGGCACACCTGACCTATTTAGGGGAACCCTACAGTTTTTAACCCTATGGTGCAAGTCCAGGAAGTTGCATCCTAGCTTGTCACAGCATCTTCGAAGATTCTGGTTCAGTCCTTCCACTCACCTCAGAGCCAAAGGGACATGATATGTTTTGGGGACAATACTGCAAACTATGAGCTTTGTTGAAACTCTGCACACAAGGCTGATCTTCTCAACCTTCTCTGCCAGTCACTGAAATTACCCAAGAGTGACCTCCGAGTCCAGACAACAGGCATCACTTTGTCCAATATTCACCACAATCTGCAGTTGGTTGCACTCTGCTCCCTCATGGTAAACAGTAGTAATTTTTCTCCACTGATTTCATTTACTTCGGTAGAAATGCTTCTCACCATTAATTTAAACAGTCCTCCATTACCTGTTTGGTTATTTTGAAACGACAAGTTTTCAAAGAGAAGAAAAGCACATTGGTTTATTAAAAGACTACATGTTGTTGTTGTGGTCTTCAGTCCTGAGACTGGTTTGATGCAGCTCTCCATGCTACTCTATCCTGTGCAAGCTTCTTCACCTCCCACTACCTACTGCAACATACATCCTTCTGAATCTGCTTAATGTATTTATCTCTTGGTCTCCCTCTACGATTTTTACCCTCCAAGCTGCCCTTCAATACTAAATTGGTGATCCCTTGACGTCTCAGAACATGTCCTACCAACCGATCCCTTCTTCTAGTCAAGATGTGCCACAAACTTCTCTTCTCCCCAATCCTATTCAATACTTCCTCATTAGTTATATGATCTACCCATCTAATCTTCAGCATTCTTCTGTAGCACCACATTTCGAAAGCTTCTATTCTCTTCTTGTCCAAACTATTTATCGTCCATGTTCCACTTCCACACATGGCTACACTCTATAGAAATATTTTCAGAAAAGACTTCCTGAGACTTAAATCTATACTCGATGTGAACAAATTTCTCTTCTTCAGAAACGCTTTCCTTCCCATTGCCAGTCTACATTTTATATCCTCTCTACTTCGACCATCATCAGTTATTTTGCTCCCCAAATAGCAAAACTCCTTTACTACTTTAAGTGTCTCATTTCCTAATCTAATTCCCTCAGCATCACCTGACATAATTTGACTACATTCCATTATCCTCGTTTTGCTTTTGTTGATGTTCATCTTATATCCTCCTCTCAAGACACTGTCCATTCCATTCCACTGCTCTTCCAAGTCCTTTGCTGTCTCTGACAGAATTACAATGTCATCAGCGAACCTCAAAGTTTTTATTTCTTCTCCATGGATTTTAATACCTACTCCGAATTTTTCTTTTGTTTCCTTTACTGCTTGCTCAATATACAGATTGAATAACATTGGGGAGAGGCTACAACCCTGTCTTACTCCCTTCCCAACCACTGCTTCCCTTTCATGTCCCTCGACTCTTATAACTGCCATCTGGTTTCTGTACAAATTGTAAATAGCCTTTCGCTCCCTGTATTTTACCCCTGCCAACTTTAGAATTTGAAAGAGAGTATTCCAATCAACATTGTCAAAAGCTTTCTCTAAGTCTAGAAATGCTAGAAACGTAGGTTTGTCTTTCCTTAATCTTTCTTCTAAGATAAGTCGTAAGGTCAGTATTGCCTCACGTGTCCCAGTATTTCTACGGAATCCAAACTGATCATCCCTGAGGTCAGCTTCTACTAGTTTTTCCATTCGTCTGTAAAGAATTCGTGTTAGTATTTTCCAGCTGTGGCTGATTGATCAGTAATTTTCACATCTGTCAACACCTGCTTTCTTTGGGATTGGAATTATTATATTCTTCTTGAAGTCTGAGGGTATTTCGCCTGTTTCATACATCTTGCTCACCAGATGGTAGAGTTTTGTCAGGACTGGCTCTCCCAAGGCCATCAGTAGTTCCAATGGAATGTTGTCTACTCCGGGGAGCCTTGTTTTGACTCAGGTCATTCAGTGCTCTGTCAAACTCTTCACGCAGTATTGTATCTCCCATTTCATCTTCATCTACATCCTCTTCCATTTCCATAATATTGTCCTCAAGTACATCGCCCTTGTATAGACCCTCTATATACTCCTTCCACCGTCCTGATTTCCCTTTTTTTGCTTAGAACTGGGTTTCCATCTGAGCTCTTGATGTTCATACAAGTGGTCTCTTTAATTTTCCTGTAGGCACTATCTATCTTACCCCTAAGCCTCTACTTCCTTACATTTGTCCTCTAGCCATCCCTGCTTAGCCATTTTGCACTTCCTGTCGATCTCGTTTTTGAGACGTTTGTATTCATTTTTGCCTGCTTCATTTATTGCATTTTTATATTTTCTCCTTTCATCAATTAAATTCAATATTGCGTCTGTTACCCAAGGATTTCTACTAGCCCTCGTCTTTTTACCTACTTGATCCTCTGATGCCTTCCCTACTTCATCCTTCAAAGCTACCCATTCTTCTTCTACTGTATTTCTTTCTCCCATTCCTGTCAATTGTTCCCTTATGCTCTCCCTGAAACTCCATTCAACCGCTGGTTCTTTCAGTTTATCCAGGTCCCATCTCCTTAAATTCCCACCTTTTTGCAGTTTCTTCAGTTTTAATCTACAGGTCATAACCAATAGATTGTGGTCAGAGTCCACATCTGCCTCTGGTTCCTAAATCTCTGTCTTACCATTATATAATCTATCTGATACCTTTTAGTATCTCCAGGGTTCTTCCATGTATACAACCTTCTTTCATGATTCTTAAACAAAGTGTTAGCTATGATTAAGTTGTGCCCTGTGCAAAATTCTACAAGGCGGCTTCCTCTTAGCCCCAATCCATATCCACCTACTACGTTTCCTTCTCTCCCTTTTCCTACACTCGAATTCCAGTCACCCATGACTATTAAATTTTCATCTCCCTTCACTATCTGAATAATTTCTTTTATTTCATCATACATTTCTTCAATTTCTTGGTTATCTGCAGAGCTAGTTGCCATATAAACTTTTACTACTGTAGTAGGTGTGGACTTTGTATCTATCTTGGCCACAATAATGTGTTCACTACGCTATTTGTAGTAGCTTACCCGCATTCCTATTTTCCTATTCATTATTAAACCTACTCCTGCATTACCCCTATTTGGTTTTGTGTTTATAAGTCTTGTTCCTCCTGCCACCGAACTTCACTGATTCCCACTATATCTAACTTTAACCTATCCATTTCCCTTTTTAAATTTTCTAACCCACCTGCCCGATTAAGGAATCTGACATTCCACGCTCCGATTTGTAGAATGCCAGTTTTCTTTCTCCTGATAACGACATCCTCTTGAGTAGTCCCCACCTGGAGATCCGAATGGGGGACTATTTTACCTCTGGAATATTTTACCCAAGAGGACGTCATCAATATTTAATCATACAGTAAAGCTGGATGCCCTCGGGAAAAATTACAACCGTAGTTTCCCCTTGCTTTCAGCCGTTCGCAGTACCAGCACAGCAAGGCCGTTTTGGTAATTGTTACAAGGCCAGATCAGTCAATCATCCAGACTGTTGCCCTTGCAACTACTGAAAATGCTGCTGCCCCTCTTCAGGAACCACACATTTGTTTGGCCTCTCAATAGATACCCCTCCATTGTGGTTGTACCTACGGTACGGCTATCTGTATCGCTAAGGCACACAAGCCTCCCCACCAACGGCAAGGTCCATGGTTCATGGGGGGAGACTACATAATAATGTTTACAAATGATGATAATATTTCCATCGCAGCAAAGAACTCAAAAACAATCCATGTTTGGTAAGACAGAGGTATTTAAATGTCAGTGAATTTATTATATAAAACTGTTCTAAAAACAAAACTTTTAACATAATAGATGTGTATTATGATACCAACTATGTTGAATTTTACCTGCATCAGAGATGCACTGTCAACAATGCTCTCTCTCTCTCCTTGTTGTGCAGAATGAGTGTGTTGTCCTCTTGCAGTCCCATGTACAGCTGACCCCTCCTGACTTTCCTCATAAAAATAATCTGGAGGCACAGGCCCAGTTCCATAACTTTGTGGGCCTTCAGCAGACATCCTAGACTGTCCTACAGGAGGTACTTCATCTGGAGTGTGCACCATGTTTGGATCTGAAATGGAAAAATTAATTTACATTAGAACATTTATTTTCATTTTGTATTTCAGTTCTATTTTTAACTTGTCAGAACAATGTTGATAACCAATATCCTGTTTTGTGAATACACATTTATCAGTCAATATACAGAAATCTGATACACACATGTAACAAAAACATTTCAGGAACTCCTGGAAATTCCTCTCAACAGGATTAAAGATGACAAACATATAATAACTGACACAGTTAGTGTGCTTAGTTAATGCTGATACCTATATTAATGTGTACATGCAAAACCAGTAAGAAAAAGTGGCCATTACTCGAAGATTAATATAGCAACAATAACAACAATAGTAATGATATACTTGAAAACAACAAAGAAGCAGAAATATTAACTGAAAATAAGAAGGCCAGGCAGGTTGCATACTATGAATTACTACTCAGCCTTACGGAAACGTAAGATTAGTATATATTGTTATATATTGTAACTATAAATCACAATTGGAAACATTCCATTTGTGTTGACAGCTTTTAAAAGAATCATATTTCTCTCATGGACATAGTCTGTATGCTTGTTATTTAATAGTTTTTGCACCTGAAAGCAAAACACCAAATATATTTGAAATATCAAGTTTGATATAATCGTAAGAAATCTTTAATTGCATGGTTTTCTGATTCAAGAAAGAACTGCAAAAGAAGACCAATCAAAGTCGATTTTTTTCAGTTAGAAATACAATAAACAAAGATAACAAGAAATAAGAACGGAGAAAATCAGGCATTGCAAGAGGATCAATAAGGGGGGAGGGGGGGAGGAGAGGGGGGGGGGAGAGAGAGAGAGAGAGAGAGAGAGAGAGAGAGAGAGAGAGAGAGAGAGAGAGAGAGAGAGAGAGAGAGAGAGAGAAAGAGAAGAGTCAACAGCACAAATATTATCACAGGATGGACTAAAGCAATTTTAGAAGTGTTGAAAAATAGTTCCTACTTACAGAGTTCTAATGTACTCTTATAGTAAGAAAGAAATTCTGCTATCAAACCATTGGCAAGATCTTGAAGAAGAAAACAATGACTCAATATCCTCCTGCATGCATCCAAATTTCTGTCACTATACCATGGTTGTCATTAAGTAAGATGTATGTTGGAGGAAGTAACAGATTTCTTGGCTCTTACTGGAATAATGGGTTCTTAGTACTTCGAAGTAAGATTTTTTGTGATGTTGTAGCATGTCTCACTGGAATATGCCGAGTGCATGAATATGTCAACTACAGTGTTAGCTGCAAGAGGCAGAAGACGTGCTTTGTTGGTGCTGCATATTTTAGCAGTTTTGATCAAGATAAACTTATGCTGTATTGGTCTTCTTTGGCAAGCCAGTGTTAATGTGTGCACAGATTTAAGTAAGTGAAAACTCCATGCAATATGCACATTTATTTATTTATTTATAACAGCCAGATTTAGAAGGCCATGTGTATGAGATCGTGCGCTGATTTAAAGTTCTACATTTGCACAGTTTATCGTTCGCAATGCTTCTGCATAATCTTTCATTGATTGTATCAGTACCCATTTGTATTGTGATATACTGTTAAATTCAAACATTCATGAGTGCCATGATATTATCACCAATTGTAGATCTAAACTAAATGTTCCTCTTTTAAAAAAAATCAGAACAATAGGCCTCTCTCTGTTCAAAACAATCATTCTCTTATTTCATTGCACAATTCTGTGAGAAACAGGTTAGTTTGACAATTTTTGGATGCTTACAGAACTGTATCTTCATAAGTTACTGGTATGAGTGTTTTGGGTACATAATTTATTTTGTTGCAAAATCAGCGTTTGCAGATTATAGTTCAGCTAAAGAATAGATCACTCATGAATTCCATCATATATCAACACAAATAAATGTACATTTGAGAATTTTTGGAATCTACCATTGTTCTTTGCATAATCTACAAGAAATTTGTAGCAAATCGACATTTGTGATTTGGTTACTATAGCAGATTTTCTAACAAACATATTGTGTGACGTCTGGTTTTCCCTTAAAGAGGAGTAGCCCTATATATCATCTACATTTATCATAAAATAACTTTGTTTTCAAGTTTGCTAACAACTATAATTAACTTCAAAAACTTTTTGGAAACTACTAATTTTTACCATTTTTTATTTTTATTTATTTATTTATTTATTTTGTCATAATATAAATCTCATTTTTGTGTATCTGCTTCATTTCTTATAGGGAATTAGCAATTTTTTAGGTCAACATTTAAAAAATAATGAGTGGGCTTAATTTAAAGATATTTGTTCACTGTCTTGTAATATATTGCACCAGCCAGAACACCTGTTCTAAAGCAAGGGATGAGTTGGTTGATGTCTGTCAGCAGTTGGAAATCACCCTGACTACAGTCAAACAATTGGCAGCTGCCGCGAATCAGTGTTGTGTACCTGTTACACTTATACTGGAGATAGGTTGGTTGGTTGGTTTAAAAGAGGGAGGAAGGGACCAAACTATGAGGTTATCAGTCCCTTGTTCCTAAAACAACAATGCCACAAGTGTGAGAATAAAATAGGCAAGACATATAACACAAAACAGAAAGAAAGGAAAGACCACAAGAATGAAGGAAAGGCAACAAACACTAAAATGAATGAAAAAGGACTAGAGAACAACACCCTGCCACACATTAAAACCTTCAACCTAAAAGCACTAGGGTGGAGGACACAGAGGGACAAAGGACAGGAGCTAAAACTCAGATCAAATGATAAAACCCACCCTCATGGATGAAACGTAAAACTAAATCAGCCAAAGAGGCGTTGTCTGCTAAAATCAATGATAACGAGTCCAGCAACCGAAGATGAAGTTGAAAGGCAGCCAAGTAAGGGCATAGCAGAAGAATATGGGCCACTGTCAACTGGGTGCCACACCGACACTGAGGTGGGTCTCCTTGGTGCAGGAGGTTGCCATGGATCGCCCATGGATGGCCAATGCCGAGCCTGCGGAGAAATCCCTGTGAGATGCCCTCATCAAGGACTTCCACATATTCGTGGTCCCCTTAATGGCTCGCCATTTGTTGTGCATACTGAGATTTTGCCATTCTGTCTCTCAAAGCTGAAAACTGTGCTGCGTAATAACAAACACAGGTCTGTGGCAGGGATGTCCATCTTCAGAAGTAGTTTCTGTGTAGCCTGTTTGGCCAGCCTGTCAGCATGCTCATTTCCTGGGATTCTGACGTGACCAAGGATCTAGACGAACACCATTGAATGACTGGACCATTCCGGGGCACTGATAGACTCCTGGATGGATGCTACCAAAGGATGGCAAGGGTAGCACTGGGCGATAGTTTTCAGGCTGCTCAAGGAGACAGTACATAAAAGACAAGACTCCCCAGGGCATGAAAGGAGATACCAAAAGGCATGAGAAATGGCCACCAGCTCTGCAATGAATACAATGCAGCCATCAGGAAAGAAATACTGTTCAATATGGCCACCGGGCATGTAGGCAAAGACAACATGACCATCAGCCATCAAGCCATGGGTGTAAACCAATTCACTGTCCCAGAACACATCAAGAACATTCCCTTGACATGTTGGCAAAAATACTTGTTCAAAACCAGTGGTAGGCAGGAAACAACTTCCGAGATTGTCCTAAATGCTTTCTCTGAAAAGTATTTCAAGCTGTTAGTCCACGAACCCATGCGAATTGTAAATGGATGCGAAAACACACTTGACCTCTTAGC
The DNA here is from genome assembly GCF_023897955.1 of Schistocerca gregaria. Lineage (NCBI taxonomy): Eukaryota > Metazoa > Arthropoda > Insecta > Orthoptera > Acrididae > Schistocerca > Schistocerca gregaria. Next base: position 308,929,018 of record NC_064925.1, on the reverse strand, counting down.
CACAAACAATCCAGAGCTGATAGAGAGCATCATGACTGATACAGGGGTTAGTGATCACAAGGTCATTGTAGCTAGGCTCAATACCGTTTCTTCCAAATCCACCAGAAACAAACGCAAAATAATTTTATTTAAAAAAGCGGATAAAGTGTCTCTAGAAGCCTTCCTAAGAGACAATCTCCATTCCTTCCGAACTGACTATGCAAATGTAGACAAGATGTGGCTCAAATTCAAAGATATAGTAGCAACAGCAATTGAGAGATTCATACCTCATAAATTGGTAAGAGATGGAACTGATCCCCCATGGTGCACAAAACAGGTCCGAACACTGTTGCAAGGGCAACGAAGAAATTCAGAAGAACGCGAAATCCCGAAGATTGGCTAAAATTTGGCACGGACTTCAATGCAAGATGCCTTTAATAGGTTCCACAATGAAACATTGTCTCGAAATTTGGTAGAAAATCCGAAGAAATTCTGGTCGCATGTAAAGTACACAAGCGGCAAGACGCAGTCAATACCTTCGCTGCGCAGTGCTGATGGTACTGTTATCGATGACTGTGCCACTAAAGCGGAGTTATTGGATGCAGTTTTCCGAAATTCCTACACCAAGGAAGATGAATGGAATATTCCGGGCTTTGAAACACAAACAGCTGCTAGCATGAGTTTCTTAGAAGTAGATACCTTAGGGGTTGCGAAGCAACTCAAATCGCTTGATACAGGCAAGTCTTCAGGTCCAGATTGTATACCGATTAGGTTCCTTTCATATTACACTGATACAATAGCTCCCTACTTAGAATTCATATACAACCGTTTGCTCACCGATAGATCTGTACCTACAGATTGGAAAATTACGCAGGTCGCACCAGTGTTTAAGAAGGGTAGTAGGAGTAATCCATCGAACTACAGACCAATATCATTGACGTCGGTTTGCAGTAGGGTTTTGGAGCATATACTGTATTCAAACATTATGAATCACCTCGAAGGGAACGATCTATTGATACGTAATCAGCATGGTTTCAGAAAACATCATTCTTGTGCAACGCAGCTAGCTGTTTATTCGCACGAAGTAATGGCCGCTATCAACAGGGGATCTCAAGTTGATTCCGTATTTCTAGATTTCTGGAAAGTTTTGACAGCGTTCCTCACAAGTGACTTCTAATCAAGCTGTGGGCCTATGGGGTATCATCTCAGTTGTGCGACTGGATTCATGATTTCCTGTCAGGAAGGTCACAATTCATAGTAATAGATGGAAAATCATCGAGTAAAACTGAAGTGATATCAGGTGTTCCCCAGGGAAGCGTCCTGGGACCTCTGCTGATCCTGGTCTATATAAATGACCTGGGTGACAATCTGAGCAGTTCTCTTAGATTGTTCACAGATGATGCTGTAATTTACGATCTAGTAAGGTCATCCGAAGACCAGTATCAGTTGCAAAGCGATTTAGAAAAGATTGCTGTATGGTGTGGCAGGTGGCAGTTGACGCTAAATAATGAAAAGTGTGAGGTGATCCACACGAGTTCCAAAAAAAATCCGTTGGAATTCAATTACTCGATAAATAGTACAATTCTCAAGGCTGTCAATTCAACTAAATACCTGAGTGTACAAATTTTGAACAACTTCAGTTGGAAAGACCACATAGATAACATTGTTGGGAAGGTGAGCCAAAGGTTGTGTTTCATTGGCAGGACACTTAGAAGATGCAACAAGTTCAGTAAAGAGACAGCTTACACTACATTCGTTCATCCTCTGTTAGAATATTGCTGCGTGGTGTGGGATCCTTACCAGGTGGGATTGACAGAGGACATCGAAAGGATGCAAAAAGGGGCAACTCGTTTTGTATTATCACTTAATAGTGGAGAGAGTGTGGCAGATATGATACGCGAATTGGGATGGAAGTCATTAAAGCAAAGACATGTTTTGGTGAGGTGAGATCTATTTACGAAATTTCAGTCACCAACTTTCTCTTCCAAATGCAAAAATATTTTGTTGGGCCCAACCTACATAGGTAGGAATGATCACCAAAATAAAACAAGAGAAATCAGAGCTCAAACAGAAAGGTTTAGGTGTTCGTTTTTCCCGTGTGCTGTTCAGGAGTGGAATGGTAGAGAGATAGTATGATTGTGGTTCGATGAACCCTCTGCCAAGCACTTAAATGTGAATTGCAGAGTAGTGATGTAGATGTAGATGTAGATGAAGAATCGAGAGAAAGTGACAGCGGAGAGCCACAGGGTTAATGAAGTCGTTAGGGCCACATGAAATGTCCAGATGGAGCTGCAGCCAAGGCGTACACCATGGAGGCATACGTGAATGGACAGCAAGTAGAGGTGGTAAAGGGAAGGACTCCAGTTCAGAGAGAAGGGCCCACACATGAACCACAATCATTAGCCACGACCTGGGCCACTGATGCAGGAGATGGACTACCATGGGCAGGAAAAGGAGATGGTAATTCAGATGCTCAGGAGAACTATGAATGTGTGCTGCATAACTGGCAAGCAGTTGTGTATGTCTGATCTGCAATGGAGGGACACCAGCTTCCACCAGTATGCTGGTCACCTGACTCGTCCTAAAAGCTCCTGTCACTAGTCAAACCCCGCAGTGGCCCACAGGGTTGAGTAAATGCAATGCTGAATGTGCTGCCAAACCATATACCACACTCCCATAGTCAATTCGGGATTGAACAAGGGCTCTGTTGATCTGCACCTCAATTGGTGTTGCTCAGGCAACAGAGCGCATTCAGGTGGTGCCAACACTTCTGCTTAAGCTGACGAAGGTTAGGGACCCAAGTCAATTGAGCATCAAAAACCAGTCCTAAGAATTGATATGTCTCCACTACAGTGAGTGAATCATCATTAAGATGAAGTGCTGGTTCTGGATGAATGGCACAATGCCGACAGAAGTGCATGACACGCAACTTTGCAGTTGAAAACTGGAAGCTGTGGGCTGGAGCCCATGACTGCACCTTGTGGATGGCTCCCTGTATGTGCTGCTCAGCAACACCAGTACTGGAGCAGTAGTATTAAATGCAGAAGTTGTCTGCATACAGAGAAGGTGAGACGGAGGGCCTGACAGCTGCTGCTAGACCATTAATGGCCACTGAAAATAGACCCTTAATACAGAGCCCTGCAGGACTCCATTCTCCTGGATATGGACGGAACTATGGGAGGCTCCAACTTGGAAACAGAAAGTACAGAGCAAGAGGAAGTTTTGGATAAAAATTGGGATTGGGACCCGGAAACCCTGCTCTTACAATGTGGCAAGGATATGATGTCACCAGGTCAACACAACTGCTGACATACCATACATTCCAGCAGCTTACAAAGAACTTTGGTGAGGCTGATGGGCTGATGGCTACCCACATCAACTGGGTTTTTACCAAGTTTGAGCAGCAGAATGATGATGCTCTCCCGCCATTGTGATGGAAAGATGCCATTGCACCAGATCCAGTTGAAGATGTTGAGGATATGTTGCTTGTAGTCAGATGAGAGATATTTAATCACCTGGATGTGGATCTGATCAGGCCCAGGAGCTGTGCCAGGGCAATGTGCAAGGGCACTGAGGAGCTCTCACTCTGTAAATGAGGCGTTATAGAATTCACTACAGCATGTAGTGAATGAGAGGACATTCCCTTCCAGCCACCGTTTGAGTGTACGAAATGCTGGGGGGGGGGTAATTCTTCGATGCAGAGGCTCGAGCAAAGTGCTTGGCAAATAGCGTTTGCGTCGGTAGATAATACACCACTTATGGTAACACTGGGGACACCTGTTGGGGTCTGGTACCCAAAAAGACATTTGATCTTTGCCCAGACTTGGGAAGGTGATGTATGGCACCCAATGGTTGAGACATATCTCTCCCAACATTCCTGCCTCAGTCGTCTGATAAGGTACAAACACAGGCACAGAGCCATTTAAAGGCTATGAGGTGCTCCAGTGAAGGGTGCCGCTTATGCCACTGTAGAGCTTGCCAACACTCCTTAATTGCTTCAGCGACTTCCGGTGACCACCAGGAGACTGCCTAACACCTCGGGCACCCTAAAGAGTGAGAGATCGTGTTTTCTGCCACAAAAACAATTGTTGTAGTCACCTACTCAACCACCACATCAATGTTGCCATGTGGGGGAGATTCAACGGTGACATCAGAGGTGAAAGTTTCCCAACCCACCTTGTTTAAAGCCCATCTGGGCAGGCGTCCATGGGCCTGACGCTGGGGCAGTGACAGGAAGATTGGGAAGTCGTCACTACCACACAGGTCGCCATGTGCTCTCCAGTGGATAGATGGGAGAAGTCCTGTGCTGCAAATTGATAAATCAATGGCTGAGTAACTACTATGAGCCTCACTGAAATGTGTGGGGCCCCTTTAAGATGCAGAGGTAGAATTGCAATAGTAAAGTTTCAACATCTCTGCCTTGGCCAGTAAGCATGGCACCACCCCACCAGGGGTTATGGGCATTAAAATCTCCCATAAGTAGGAAAGGTTTAGGGAGTTGATCAATAAGTGTAGCTAATACATTCAGGAGTACTGCACGATCTGAAGGAAGATATATAATGCAGACAGTCATTTCCTGCGTCACCCTGATTCTGACAGCCATGGCTTCAAGGGGTTTGAAGGGGCACATATTCACTACAGACCGACTTTAGGACATAAACGCAAACTCCACCCAACACCCGATTATAGTCACTACGGATCCTGTAATATCACTTACAGCCATGGAGGGCAGGGGTCCGCATTACCGGGAACCAGGTTTCCTGGAGGGCAATGCAGAAAGCAGGTGTAAAGCTTAACAGTTCCCTTAGCTCAGCCGGGCAATGGAAAAAACTGCTGCAATTCCACTGGAGGATGATATTGTGAGACTGGCAAGGCATGGAATATTCAATGAGGCAGTTGACACCTCAGAGTCACCTGCTGCCACTGACTTATTGCCTGAGCAGTATATATCCATTCTGTCTGTGGGTCTGGCGAGATCTAGGTCCTCAACGGATGCCAAAATCTCCACCCCATCCTCAGATGCAGAGCTTGTAGGTAGCGGTGGTGTGGGTGCCACCACAATTTACTTGGTCTTTGGGGTTTTCTTTTTTTTTTTGTTCATCTCACTGCTCCTTGGATTTATCTGGCTGGGAGGACTTCACTGGCTCAGTCTCTGGGACTGAGGATGAGTGTGAAGCCCTATGATGAGCTGCTTTTGGGTTCTTCAGCCAATGGCGGGTGTCATCTTTCCCACTAGCAAAAACCTGGGAAAGGAGTGACCCAAGGGACCAGTTCCTAGTGAGAGTAGCTGAGGAAAACTTATGCTTCTCTGGTTTAGAAGTGGGGACAGACATCCCCGATGGTTGGGTGGAGGGGGGGGGGGGGGGGGGGGGTTGCTCTCAAAGTATGTGGTGCAGGAGCAACAGGGAGGGAAATGCCCCCACCATCAAGGGGGCATATGTAGTCTTCTGGGTCTAAGAAGTGACTTGGGTTGGCAGAGCTGATAGTGCCAGAAGTGTTGTAGCAGCAGCGTAAGATGATGTCATACACACAGGTTGCAGGCGTTCAAATTTAATCTTAGCCTCAGTTTAGGTCAGACAGTCCAAGGTCTTCTACTCCATGATTTTCCTTCCTTTCTTGAGAAACCTGCAGTCTGGCAAGCAAGGTGAATGGTACTCTCCGCAGTTGACACAGATGGGAGGTGGAGCACATGGAGTATTGGGATGTGATGGGCATCTGCAACCAACAAGTCTGAGGTGCTGTCTTTCACTGCAACTGAAAATGAGCCAATGGTACTCACTTCACCTGTTTGGGGAAACAGATTTTGACTGGTGTCAGGAGGCAGCTAATGCAAAACGGTAGGGAACTATTAATTGTCACCAATTCAAATGTATGGTGAATGACAGTTCCCCTTGGAAATGGCAGCAAGGGACAGGGAAGGACACAGGTGCACTAATTGTTTGTGCCTGAGGGGCTCATTCAGCATGTTTAGGAGTTTACTGTGGTAGCCACTGAGGAAAAAGAGTGCAACTGACTGCAGATTTTGGCACACATTGGAACAAATGATGCCTGTCATCTGGAATCAGAGATCATTCTTGGGTCATTCCAGCAACTGGCATAGAAGATTGAGAAGATCAGTCTTGTGTGTGGAACTTCTCAAAGTTCACAATTCACAGCATTGTCCCCAGAACTGATTGTGGCTCCTTGGTTCTGAGTTGAGTGGAAGGACTAAACCAGAGACTTTGAAGGTTCTGTGACAAGCTAGGCTATGAATTCCTGGACTTGCACCATAAGGTTGAGAACTGTAGGGTTCCCCTAAATAGGTCAGGTGTGCCCTCAGAGGCTGCTACTAAGGTATCTGACTACGTGTGAGATGCACACAAGGTTTTTTTTTTTAAATTATGTGACTCTCCATCCAATCCAGGTGATGATAGCTGTAGGAAACCCAGAAGTACAAGTGTAAGATCAAAAGAGATGCCTCCCACAGTGAGAGTATGAAAATCCTAATGGTAAACTGCTGAAGCATTCACAACAAAGTACCAGAGTTTGAAGCCCTCATGAAAAGCAGTGAATCTCACATAATAATAGGTACAGAAATCTGGTTGAAATCTGAAGTAGACAGCAGTGAGATTTTGGGGGAAAATTTAAGTGTTTATCAAAAGAATAGGCAAATTGGAAATGGAGGTTGGGTATTTGTCACAGCTGACTAGAAACTCAGAACCACTGAGGTCGAAATTGAAGCTGCATGTGAGGTTTGGGCCAGACTCAGTATAAGGGGTGGGCATAAAATGATAACTGTATCCTTCTACAGCCCACCAGACTCATCTCCTGATGTAATCAAAAACTTCAGAGAAAACCTCAGTTCACTTGCATGTAAGTTCCCCAATCATACTGCAAACATTGGTGGAGACTTAAATCATCCAATCAATTAACTGGGGAAATCATAGTTTTGTTAGTGGTGGGCATGATAAAACATCCTTCTCTGAAAACTACCTACAACAGATAGTTAAGAACCCCACTCATGCTGGAAATATAATGGATCCAATGGCAACAAATACCTGACTCTTTGAGGATGTCCACATTGAAACTGGTATCAGGAAGTATGATAGGGTTTTGGCAACAATGATTACCGAAGTACAAAGGACAGATAAACGAAGCAGAAAGGTATATATGCATAGTAAAATAGATCAAAAATCGATAGTGTCATATCTCAGTGATGAACTTGAAACTTTCAGCACAGGGCAGAAGCTTGAAAGGAACTCTGGATTAAGTTTAAACCAATAGTTGACCGTTCACTGGATAGATATGTGCTCAGTAGAATAGTTGATAAAGTGAGGAAACCTCTGTGGTATACAGTCGCTGTAAAGAAACTTATAAAGAAACAGAGATTACTGCATAATAGGTGTAAAATAAAGAGTAGGGCTATTGATAGAGGGTTGCTGAAAGAAACACATTTGGCTGTCAGGAGGGCAATGCATGAAGCTTTCAGTGACTACTGTAGCAGAATATTGTGACATCATCTTTTACAGGACTCAAAGCAATTCTGGTCATATGTAAAGGCTGTTAGTGGCACCATAGTTAGTGTCCAGCTCCTAACTAATGAAACAGGAGCTGAAATTGAGGGTAGCAGAGCAAAAGCTGACATGCTTAACTCCATTTTCAAATGTTCCTTTACAAAGAAAAACCCTGGAGAATTGCCCCTATTTAATCCTTGTACCATTGAAAAGGTGAATGAAATAAGTATTAGTGTCAATGGTATTGAGAAACAGCTTAAATCAATAAAATTGAACAAATGTCCAGGGCCCAATGGAATCCCTGTCAGATTCTGAATAGAATTTGCAGCTGAGTTAGTCCCTCTTCTAACTATAATCTGTCATAAAGCCCTCAAACAAAAAACCATGCCCGCTTCTTGGAAAAAGGCACCGGTCCACACTCATCTACAAGAAAGACAATAGAAGTGATCCACAAGACTACTGTCCAATACCCTTGACATTGATCTGCTGTAGAATCTTAGAACATACTCTCAGATCAAACATAATGATGTATCTTGAAGAGAATTATGTTCTCAATGCCAACCGGCATGGATTTTGAAAACACTCATCATGTGAAACCCAGCTCGCAATTTTCTCACATAACATACTGAAAGCTTTAGATCAAGGCATCCAGGTAGATGCAGTATTTCTTGATTTCCAGAATGCATTTCACTCAGTACTGTAACTACAATTATTGTCAAAGTATGATCATATGGGGTATCAAGTGAAATGTTATCTTGGATGGAGAGTCATCTTCAGATGTAGAAATAACTTCAGGAGTGTGTCAGGGAAGTGTGTTGGGAACCTTACAGTTCTTATTGTATATTAATGACCTTGTAGACAATTTTAAGAGTAAAATTATACATTTTGCGGATAATGTAGTTATCTGTAATGAAGCACAATCTGAAAGAAGCTGCATAAATATTCAGTCAGATCTTGATGATATTTCAAGGTGCAGAGACTGGCAACTTCTTGTAAATGTTCAGACATGAATAATTTTACACTTCACAAACTGAAAAAAATAGCATCCTACAATATCAATGAGTCACCGATGGAATCAACCAACTCCTACAAATACTTTGTAGGATTGTGAAATGGAATGATCACATAGGTTCAGTTGTGGGTAAAACAGGTGGTAGAATACTGGGGAAGTCCTATCAATCTACAAAGTAGATTGCTTATAAATCACGATGTGACCAGTTCTAGAATATTGCTCATTTGCGTAGGACCCATACCAAATAGGATGAACAGGGGATATTGAACGTATACAGAGAAGGGCATCATGAATGGCCACAGGTTTGTTTAATCCATGGGAGTGAGCCACAGAGATACTGAAGGAGCTGAACTCTAAGACTTCTGAAGATAGATGTAAAACATACTGAGACGGTCTGTTAACAAAGGTTCATGAAATGCTTTTAAATGATTACTCTAGGAATATACAACAGCTTCCCGTGTGCCACTCATATAGGGATCATGACGATAAGATGACAATAATTACTGCTCACATAGAGCAACAATCATTCTTCCCACACTCTGTACACAAATGGAACAGGAAGAAATCCTAATAGCTGGTACAGTGGGACATACCCACTGGCATGCACCTCGTGGTGGTTCACTGAGTATACACACAGATGTGTATACACAATTCTTTTGCTCTGATGACATAAATCTGTGGTGAACAGTACAGCTCACCTTCCAATCTTCACTATTTCTGTAATTAATACAACCAGATGAATAAACAACCCTCAGCATTGTTTGTAAGGGATCTTCTATATGTCTTACTTACACTTCCTTAGAAGCCATCCGATAAATCTTCCTCTGCCACCATCTTGGCTACAGTTATGTGGTCATTCTACCTTAAATTGATCTCAAAATTCTGTAATACTTGACGATTCTGACTGATTCCAGTGCTTGGTTGTTGATCATGTAGTCAAAAATCTGGGCCATTTCACAACACATTTAATCTACTGGAGGTTTGTGTATTTGTTGCACCACCAAAGCCACCTGGGTGATTTCATACAGAAAACACCTCCACATAATTCATGTGTGTGTTATCCCTCCCCCAGTCATATTTTTCACTGTCTAAATACAACAAAGTTCTTTTAGTATCCACCTTTTCCTTTTTTCTTCTTGTTTACTGTTGTATTCTCCAGTTCCTCATTTCTTTTAATCTATTTATGTCACTTGTTATTCTTTCTTTGCTTGTATCTTCTCAGCAGCAGAGAAAAATTTAGAGTTAAATATCTCATTAATGTCAGGATTATTATGTAGGATATTTTTTATTTATATACATCAAATTTTAAAATCAAAAAAATTTTCAGCTTCATTCCTGAATATTATTCATACTTTCTGACATCTCTGGAAGATGAGTAGTTGTTTTTCTTCCCTACATCAGTTTTATTTTTCTGAGCTCTTTATTGCTACATGGAACAATAAATGGAAGCTGGTAAACAATTAGGATTTACTTAGTAAAGTGCAGACATCATCATGTGTTTCTGTCCACACAGCTCATCATAATTAAAGCAGCAAACTGAAGCAAATAATTAGAAATAAAGATGTTTAATGCATGTGGTTACAATAACTCAGTGGACATTATGGCCAAGAAATGCCATGATACATGCTTTTCATACTTGGGAGTTAATAGAAATTATGAGTAAAAAGGACCCAAATGTTTTAGTCAGGTTTCAGTAAGAAACATCACCTCACTAAGATCAACACAAGGCTCACAGTATACTGCACTTTGATATTTATTACATGAACCAGCTTGAGTGTTATATGCATGTAACCAAGTAATGTAGCACTGTACTTAAGTAAGCAAGCTATAAGAGGTCCAAATTGCCATCTAACCAGGCAAATTTAAATTTTCTATGGATTTCCAAAATCACATCAGGCAAAGATTTATTTATTTGTTTATTTATTTTTGCAAAGAGAACTTCGTCAATTACACATCAGCCCTTGTCCAACTGAGGTGGGCTCTGCCTCTAATGACCTCAGTGTTGATAAGTTGCTAAATTCTAAACTTGCTTCCTATATTGCACGTATGGATTTTCTGGACTGGGTATTTTGTAACTTGGTGAATTCATGGAAGGTGATGGGACATGACGGTTGGTAGCTCTTGACAGTTTTCCTTGGAATGATAGTGGTGATGTATCATGCAGTGAAAGAAGCTTCACGATTAGTTAATTATTTCCACATGTTACAATCAGTGTCTTGAATCACTTTTGGTATCAGCTGTAGAGGCTCATCAAGGATTCCAGTCGTAGGTGGCCTTCAGTCCATCGAGAGTAGCTGACACTGCCCACACCATTCCTGACTGGCTGCTGCTATAGTGGCTGCTGCCAACAGTGGCTCCCTCACTGGTTGTATCATGATGCTGTAGCACTGAGTGAAGGTGGTGCATGTGTTGTACCTATACACATTGATTTGGGAGGTGCTCTGTCCCTTCCAGCTCACAGCTGTTCTTCTCCATCTGTCAAACCACAATTACAGTTGTCATGTAGCTATGTAGTACAATGATCCTGACCTGTCATTCATGTAGGCCCCAGCTCATTCACCAAAGTATCATGGATGCTGATGTCCTGGCTCAGGATGATAGGAACCCCAGGCCAGCCCACCTGTGGCAGTGGCAGACTGTCGTGTTAAACTCTGAGACTGGTGACCATGGTGAGGCAGCTGCCTTCCCACTAGCAGCTGTCATTTGCTCAATAACTTGCAGGAAATCTACAACATACTTGTGTCAGACTTCACTTTATTATTATCAGGAAGTCGAGTGTGAATGTTATGACTGACTGTCTTATAAGCTAAAATGCTGGGGTATTTATGGAGCAAAGTAGTGACTAATGCTTACTCCACATCACTAGTCATGACCACATAGGCCTTGCTATAACAAATGTGTCAGTGGTTCTAACTCTGCCACACTTGCTTAACAAGTTTGTTATAGTATAGGACTGATTTTTAAAAGCTCTTCGCACACATTGCATTAGCAGTAGCATTTCTTTCATGATTAACAAAGGTGACGTGACCCTGTCTAGCAGCTCTCTCTACCTACTGCATTTCTGCTGAGGTCTCGTGTCTGGCTCGACAGAAGCACCAATGTTGTGTTTTCTCCTGACCCTTTCTCGGTGGTGAACTTTTGTTATTTGCGCCTGTCTCATCTTGACACCTCCATAATATAGGTGTCTATATTACATATACAGACAAGTTCAAAAGTCAAAGAGTAAATAGCTTTTTAAAAGAGTAAGCATTGTTACATATTCACATTTTATTCTCCAAACAATAAAAGTATTCTACTCCACACTTTCTAAAGTGGCTTATGTTCATCCTCAGCATTCAAGCTACACTATGTGATCAAAAGTATCTGGAAACCTGATGGCCTACATCGGTAATACTGGAATTCAATATGGTGTGGGCCCACCCATAGCCTTGATGACAGCTTTCGTTGACTGATGACCACAGATGTTAAGTCCCATAGTGCTCAGAGCCGAACAGCTTTCATTCTCACAGGCAGCACATTCAATCAGTTGCTGAAAGGTTTCTTGCGGAATGGCAGCCCATTATTCACAGAGTGCTGCACTGAGGAGAGGTACTGATGTCAATCGGTGAGGCCTGGCATGAAGTTGGTGTTCCAAAACATCCCAAAGGTGTTCTATAGTATTCAGATCAGGATCCTGTGCAGGCCAGTCCATTACACGGATGTTATTGTTGTCTAACCACTCCACTGCAAGCCGTGCATTATAAACAGGTGTTTGATTGTGTTGAAAGATGCAGTCGCCATCCTTGAATTTCTCTTCAACAGTGGGAAGTGAGTGTGTGCATGCGTGCGTGCGTCCCCCCTAAGGTAAGCCTTTCTGCTCCCGGGACTGGAATGACTCCTTACCCTCTACCTTAAAACCCACATCCTTTCATCTTTCACTCTCCTTCCCTCTTTCCTGATGAAGCAACCTTGGGTTGCGAAAGCTTGAAATTTGTGTGTGTGTGTGTGTGTGTGTGTGTGTGTGTGTGTGTGTGTGTGTGTGTGTGTTTGTTATTGTCTCTATCAACATACCAACACTTTCGTTTGGTAAGTTACAGCATCTCACAAAAATAGGAAATTACAATAGGAAACTACTAAATGTTCATAACATACTTATGGCATTGGGCTGTTGCTGTCCTTGCCAGTTGTTCTGAAGGGATGGCATCTGATACTGGCCATTGTTGTAATAGTTTGCTGGCACATTGTTGCCATATTTGTTAAATTCTTCATGGGGAACTTCATTGTATTGGCCTGCTGGACTGTAAAAGAAATAAAACAACTAATGTATGTGCTACAGCAGATAAGTATATTTTCACAAATGTTACGTATTTTGATGGCAATGCTGTAAATGAATTTATAAAATGGTATATGTACTCTATTTTACAGCACCAGAATAAGAAACATAATTTTTACCTTTATAGAAGTATCTTAAATAATCATATATAATAACATAAGATGCCAGTTATCTGGAAAATAGAATTTGTTCTATTGGAAGTGGGGACATTAACAGAGTATAAAAAGTTATAAGAAGCAGAAAAATTCTCAAAACATACTTCACATAAATGAAAAGAAAGGAAGCAAAAGACAGCTTACAGTCCACTTTGAATTTCACTTATTGGAGTTCATGTTTAATGTTTCTTTGTTTTCTATAGATTTTTTTCACTGTTTTGAATTGTTCAGTTATTTTATAACTGGAGCATATATGTTTTTCTTTCAGAACACTCTATCACATTTTTCTATTGTGCTTCCAATGCATTTCTAATTACCATACTTTCAAAATATAATTAATCCCACAATTTCATAACAAGAATATACATACTGATGTGATTTACATGGAAGCAAGTACTAATAACAACAATAGATATAGTGACATGGTGTTGCAGACAGATGTGTAGTTTTGTGGTTTAGCTCCATTTTGAGAAACTTCCTTGTCCTGTTGTCTCTATGTACTTCTATCTTGTGTTATTTTGCAAGCAGTCTCAGAAGTGTGGTATTACACCACTTCTCTTACTGCACTGAATAAAAACACTTTATTTCACTAGATAACTTTCATATTTTTGAGTATTTTTGTACAAAAAAATCTGTAATGGTCTTGAAATAAAGAACTGTGGTATCAATAATGATTTAAGGAAATAACATAAAATTATATCAAGCTGACAATTATTAGTGAATCACATTGTTTTACAAAGACATAAATCTAATCCATGTGTCTGCCATATAGATGCACATGTTGGCTTTTGTTATTTATTATCAGCCTCTATTTCCCGTCAACCATCTGTAAAATTAATTCTGGAAATCTTGTCTCCTCTCTCAGAATGAGAATGGCAGCATTATTCCTGAAACTGACATATCTTACAAACACCAAAGTTACTGCTTAATATGACTTGTAACATTATTTTAAGCAACACTGATGAAAATATAAATACACTCCTGGAAATGGAAAAAAGAATACATTGACACCGGTGTGTCAGACCCACCATACTTGCTCCGGACACTGCGAGAGGGCTGTACAAGCAATGATCACACGCACGGCACAGCGGACACACCAGGAACCGCGGTGTTGGCCGTTGAATGGCGCTAGCTGCGCAGCATTTGTGCACCGCCGCCGTCAGTGTCAGCCAGTTTGCCGTGGCATACGGAGCTCCAGCGCAGTCTTTAATACTGGTAGCATGCCGCGACAGCGTGGACGTGAACCGTATGTGCAGTTGACAGACTTTGAGCGAGGGCGTATAGTGGGCATGCGGGAGGCCGGGTGGACGTACCGCCGAATTGCTCAACACGTGGGGAGTGAGGTCTCCACAGTACATCAATGTTGTCACCAGTGGTCAGCGGAAGGTGCACGTGCCCGTCGTCCTGGGACCGGACCGCAGCGACGCACGGATGCACGCCAAGACCGTAGGATCCTACGCAGTGCCGTAGGGGATCGCACCGCCATTTCCCAGCAAATTAGGGACACTGTTGCTCCTTGGGTATTAGCGAGGACCATTCGCAACCATCTCCATTAAGCTGGGCTACGGTCCCGCACACCATTAGGCCGTCTTCTGCTCATGCCCCAACATCGTGCAGCCTGCCTCCAGTGGTGTCGCGACAGGCGTGAATGGAGGGACGAATGGAGACGAGTTGTCTTCAGCGATGAGAGTCGCTTCTGCCTTGGTGCCAATGATGGTCGTATGCGTGTTTGGCGCTGTGCAGGTGAGCGCCACAATCAGGACTGCATACGACTGAGGCACACAGGGCCAACACCTGGCATTATGGTGTGGGGAGCGATCTCCTACACTGGCCGTACACCTCTGGTGATCGTCGAGGATACACTGAATAGAGCACGGTACATCCAAACCATCATCAAACCCATCGTTCTACCATTCCTAGACCAGCGAGGGAACTTGCTGTTCCAACAGGACAATGCATGTCCGCATGTGTCCCGTCCCACCCAACGTGCTCTAGAAGGTGTAAGTCAACTACCCTGGCCAGCAAGATCTCCGGATCTGTCCCCCATTGAGCATGTTTGGGACTGGATGAAGCGTCGTCTCACGCGGTCTGCACGTCCAGCACGAACGCTGGTCCAACTGAGGCGCCAGGTGGAAATGGCATGGCAAGCCGTTCCACAGGACTACATCCAGCATCTCTACGATCGTCTCCATGGGAGAATAGCAGCCTGCATTGCTGCGAAAGGTGGATATACACTGTACTAGTGCCGACATTGTGCATGCTCTGTTGCCTGTGTCTATGTGCCTGTGGTTCTGTCAGTGTGATCATGTGATGTATCTGACCCCAGGAATGTGTCAATAAAGTTTCCCCTTCCTGGGACAATGAATTCACGGTGTTCTTATTTCAATTTCCAGGAGTGTATTATAGACTTCCATGTATTGTATTACATTCCATACTGTATACTGATTACAAGTAAAATAAATGAAATAAAAATAAACATGATAATAGGTTCAAAAAGTACAAAGACACAACTTGTGGTTCTTATGGACAATGGATTAATATTTAATCTGCCCACAAGTAAAAAAGATTTTTATCCAACCAAATTTTCTTCACCCATTATTTTATTGCTTAGATCAACTATGATATTCCAGTTGGTTAGTTATTGCAACATTTTTCCACAGCATTTGCTGCCGTCATCTTGAGAACTGTTTTGATGAAAGAACTTCTTCCAGCAAAACTAATCTTTGACCTTTGTTTGAGCATGTTTTCATAATGCAGCTAATAATTTTTTATTTCACTTCGGTATTGATGTAATGCAGCTAATAATTTTTGTTTCGGGTGCCTGTTTTGTTGTAGACATTACTTTCAATTTTCGAAAATGATTGTTCATTTGGCTTCAAATTTAATGGCGATTTGGTTGACAGTTGACATTAGTCAAATTTTGAATATAAAATTAAGCAGCATTTAGTTTATTCAGGGATAAATGTTCATGTTCTACAAGTTCTGCTTCAAAACTGAAAAATTCCACATTTATTTCGTACAGTGCTAAACCTATTTCACGTACACTCCTCAAAATGTGGCAAGCATTTGCAACTACACTGAGTAAAGAAACCAAAGAAACTACCATAAATGGTGTGTAATAAACATCTGTTACTGCACAGCATCAACAGTGCTCCATGTTTTATGACAGCATAAGCTAGGGTTGTGTGATTATTAGAATTTCCATCTTCATTCACAGGTCGTTATAAAACATAAAAATAAAAAAAAAGATGAATATCAAATTTTTTCACTACAGTTAAAATTTCGAGTCATCCAAAACATCAGTAATAAAACTTTAAAACATTTTAGTATTATCAAGTATGTCCTACGTTTCATAGTAAAAACGTCTTTCTTATGATGATTTAAAACAGAAGTGTTTGTTCTTTAACAATGATCTTATGTTTAATAATCAGCACTTCATCAATCATTTGAAAATAAATAATAAACTTACTTCTTATGTTCTAATAATGGATAAATTGGGGCTTAATTTCTATGTTTGAATAATAAAAAAAATTCTTCTAGTTTATAAAACACATATCTGTAATTAATATGACTACCTCATGAAACTGTAATTATTTAGTGAGGGTGAAAAGACAATTACAGTTTCTTAAATTGTACTGTAAATATTTGAGGTTAACACCTCAACTGCATCTTCCAGTGTGTCTCAGAGACATACCAGATAAACTGATGGAAAAAATAACTCCCCTGGCTAAAACGTAACTCAAAGAATACTACCTGCGTGTTTCTGGGACTATAATGAGACAAGATGTATGGTGCTTTTGTTGGAGTGGGAAAGAGTTTCATGGATCATGAAATACATAGAGCAGTCTTTCAACACTGACATTACACAGTCCGATGGGAGATGTGTGACCTACAAGATGCTGTCAGTAACTGTCCAGAATAGGTTCTCTGCTTCTTAAGTATCTTCAGGCTCTTAAGACAAGATACAAATCCTGGCAGTTGATTGTACCATTTCATATCCTACATTGTACTGATGTTGATCATTTCTGTGCTCCTGGAACCTTCTGAACTGTTGTGAAATAATACTTTGGTCAACGTTCAGCTCCCTGATCATCTTTTACTGGCTGTAGCCAGCCTCAGATCTTGCAATGTTTAGTGATTTGCTGATTTTGTGCAACTCACATATGACATTCATAATGCACACAGATCAATGCACACAGATCAGTGCACACAGATCAGTGCACACAGATCAATGTGCACAAATCCTACTGTGAACCTTATGCCCGAGAGCTCTGTCTACACAAACTATCTCAGGCACATAGTAGTTTTAATATTGGTGTGCCATGCATGTGAACTCTTTCCAATTTGTCCCATCAGAGTATAATTTGCATATTCTTGACATGATGTACTGCTTTTTCATCGATCTGAATCATCCATTAACTTACAGACGTGAGTTTCGGTATACTATCTGATGAGGATTACAGCATCCCTCAGTGCTGAACATCTTTTTCCAACATGGTGTCTGTTATAACTGTTTATGATTATTCATCATCTTTTCCTCTTGTAACCTAGCTTTACTTCCCATTCTGTCCCTGCCACCATCTCCAAACCAAAGCTTAGAAATGTAAATAGGCATTAACTATCATACAACTATTGTCTTCTAACTTTCAAAAGCTGAAGAACAGGTACTTACTTACTATAAATAAAACTTTACAATA
Organism: Schistocerca gregaria; assembly: GCF_023897955.1. Classification (NCBI taxonomy): domain Eukaryota; kingdom Metazoa; phylum Arthropoda; class Insecta; order Orthoptera; family Acrididae; genus Schistocerca; species Schistocerca gregaria. The sequence continues at coordinate 308,911,370 of NC_064925.1, read as the reverse complement.
AAATAATGTTTTGTAAACTGGAAAAAATGAATAAAAACATGGGACTGCGACATTGTATATACCTCCATAAACAACTTTTTAAAAGCCATTTATCACCCCTAATGCTGAATTGTTGCAATATTTTCCTCCAGCAGAAAAATCAGAGTTACAATTATTTATATAATAAAATTTTTCTTTTTAGTTACTCTTAGAAAACACTTTGATAATTTTCTAGTCTCTTAATGTTAAATTAATGTCATGAAACAAAATACTGGCTTAAAACTAAACTAGTACTGTAACTATAGCTACAGTGCAAATACACTCTATCATATCATCAGATATTGCAAAACTATTAAGGGAAATGAAACTGACGGAAAGTTGAAAGATACAGTTCTACTAGTATTTGCTATTAATAGAGTTTAAAACTATCAGAAAGTGCCAAAGTAATTTTAAATGCTAGAAAGTAAAATAGATCATTCCCAAGCTAGGCTTTTTAACTGTGTACTATATGCACAATATAAATTGGCCCTTTTCTGGGAGCAAAGGAACTGATGGAAGTTAGGTTACATCAGAGCCTCGTTCCCAATGTTAGCTGCTAAGCAATATAACATGCTACAGCATTGTAGCAGGCACTCAGAGTCCAGTGTCTATTCAAGTGTGCTGTCTGTCTTGTGATAAGGAGGTGAGGCTTGTTTGTCTTACATCTCTCCAACCCCCCCCCCCCCCCCCCCCCATCATATGCTTATGTTTGCAATATCCCTCCCTCCCTAATAGCCAAGTTATATTGTGTGTATAGCAGTCAAGATCTATTTAGAAGTAATCATGTTCATAGTTGTGGTAGAGCATAGATGAAGTGCAAAAGTGTGCAGATACACTCTGTATGTTATGTACATATACATTCAGAAGGATGCTTTTTAGTTGGGAATAAATTTTTCTGAAAGTGACACTGAAGACTATGTCCAGAAATTTTTGTCAATATCATTTCTTGAAAATATATCTCATTTCTCCAGAACCCCTATCAGATTATATCTCTCAAAACTAACCCACTTTAATTTCTTATGCTAATTAGGTAGCAGCATCAGTATGACTGCTTAAATAAAATAAGGCAACTAATGTAGCTGCCTACTTTTTTCAACAAATTATCTTCATTGCACTTGCTATCGAAAGAGTTTAACCTACTACTCTCAAGACAGGCTTTGATTTTAACACTTCTTCAGTTTATATGCACTGCACTGTCTCAAACACCTAAGTAAACAGTTCAAGAGAACAATGCTCATGGCTTTTTTTGGTTACTAGACATATATGTTTTTGATGACTCAAAAGAAAGTGTTTAAATGGTTCTCTTCATCTCTCATATGAGAAAGAATTATACTGGGCTGTAAACGGGTATGAATGAATCAGAATTTGAGACTCTTCACAAAAAATTTTTATTGTGCTTTGAGTGAGGACACTATCTTAGTAAAATAAAATCAAAATCAGTCCACAATTGGGTCACATCTCCTGGATTCTTCAGAGAAGCTTAGAAAGACTCAATGCCACACAAAAATTTGTGATTATTATTTACATTTGTTATGTGTGACTGTGGCAATGTATTCATTTTCATGAGATCCAAAGTAACATTTACATCCCTAGTTTTTAAAAAAAATGAAAGCAACCATCATTAAAAGAGAGCCAGAAGCATTAATGCCATTTCTGTTTGTATCAGATTGATTCAGTCATATTTTGCAGCTGGAATTAATATCATCAAAGACCTGGTGACAAAATTCAAAAAGGAAATCCAGCATGTTTGTAGGTGTGCTTCTGTTTTGCTCAGTCTCAGAACCAAAAACAATTTTCTCTCCTAGTTGTTTTGAGACAACCAAAATTACTTCAATAATATAATAAAATTCCTGTATGAATTTATTAAAATAACAAAAGGAAATGCTACATAAGGAGAAGTGTCTCAAAACATCAACTTAGTAACATTGATTTTGAAATGATAAAAACTACCTCATGGAAGTACTTGAATAAACTCTGCAGTAAATAGTGAATGAATACTGATGCAGTACAGATTATGACAACAGAAACCCTTTTCTTCCTTTTAGTAGTCTCTTATAGTAAGACATGTAACCATACTGGACTGGATGCTACAAATACATGTCATCACTGAAAGTGTAAAAAATCTGTTTCAGGATGTAACGTCATTAAGAGAGTAACATAGGCTGATCCCATATGAAAGTTTCAACTCAGAATCATTTCAAAGAAACTGGTATGCAAATTATTAAATATTACCAGCTTCATATTAAATTTTTATTTTAAATCTGACAAAAACATGAATGATGAATAAGCAGCCAGTTTCACTCAGCTGCAAGCCAAGTGTATGTACACTGTTGTATTACATGAGAATTTGTGCACATACAACAGCAAATGGGGACAATTAAAAGAAAGAAAAACCCATTATTATGCCACAGAATAGAAAAGGAGAAGAAATTAAAATTTTTCTTATGTTCATGCTAGCACACCCACAAGCAACACCAGACAGAGGTGACAATACAGCTATGCCTCAGAAAGAAACAATCAGCTCTGTAAGTCAGTAGCATAAACAGGCATGGGTTGCTACATTGGATGAGGAGGAGGAGGAGGAGGAGGAGGTGGTGGTGGTGGTGGTGGTGGTGGTGGTGGTGATCAGTGTTTAACGTCCCATTGACAGTGAGGTCGTTAGAGACAGAGCACAAGCTTAGAATAGAGAAGGATGGGGAAGGAAACTACTGCACCACCTCACTCAGTGTTGTTACATCAGCACCAACCATCGAACACAAGTTGCACATTCAGTGAAACGTCCACTGTGAGACACTGTGAGAGTGAGACAAAAGATATATTCATTAGGGGGGATGTAATGGATTTTGGTCCAAAAAATTCATTTTTCAAAAATATTATTCTTTTGATCTACACAGTTTAACCTGTTTTGTGTGTGGATTTTATTGTGATAGAAGCTTTATAAATGCCTTTAAATTGTTAAACTGATTAACTCTGCACTGGCAGCCACTCCCACCATTTCCTGCATTTAGGGAAACTGCTTGCTTCAGCAGAATTTTTGTCAGTGTGAAGGTTATTTTCTTTTGATACCTTTGGCTGACACCCATATCTCTGGCTGACATCTATACCTTTGCCTGAAAACTTTCTTGCATCTGGTTTATTTATGTTTTGACAATACTGACACATATTTGTAGTGGAAGGTTGAATCTGCAAACCTTTATGTGGAAGTCCAGATCTATGCATAATGGATGGTGGAAAAACTGTGTTTAGGAAACAGAGGCTTCATGGAAATTGGTTTACCAACAAAGAAGAGGAAGCAACTCAAAATGAAGAACATAAGCTCTCAGCTTCAGCATTGAAACTTGGTACAGGAGAATTGTACATGTATGTGAAGGGTGTTGATATGGATTCCACTGGGTTTAGACTTATTGATTTAAAGCTTCTCTGACAGACTATAAGGTTTTTATGATCACATGTTAGCTGTAAGAATACAGAATACATTATTGTTGTTGAAGAAAGAAGAGTGGGAATAGCTTGTGATTTCAAAATGATTTGTAATTTGTGTGGCTATGAATTTTCATTTTCCTCCTCCAAAAAAAGTGACACTGATACCTATGAAAGTAATTTTAGGTTAGCATATGCTCTGAGATGCTTTGGACAGGGCAGGGAAGGAAGTAATTTATTGTGTGGTTTTCTGAACATGCCTCCACCTTGTGCAAGGCTTGAAAAAATAAATCAACAAATGTCTGCTGATGTATGCAATATTGCCACAGTTTCTACGAAGAAAGCAGTGGAGGAATTGGTGGAAAAAAATAAAAAGAAATAGATCCTGAGGTAGATATTAATGACAGTGAATCTGCTACAAATGTTACTAACCAGTGTGTGTCTGTAGATGGGACTTGGATGAAAAAGTGTCACACATATCTGTATGGAGTAGCATCTGTTACTGGTATTGACTCAGGTAAAGTTTTAGATGTAGAAATTATGTCTAAGTACTGCCACCAGTGTGCAGCAAGGGAAATGTCCAACAATGAAGACAGTGAGAAACTGCGTCAAGAAAAGGATGCAGTCAAGTGCTCTAAGAATTAGGCTCAACTGGGGGCATGAAGGCTGCTGCAGTTGTGAGGATGTTCTCCAGATCTGAGGACCAGTATGATGTTAGATATACTAAATACTTTGAGATGGGGACTCCTCTTTGTTCAAAGCTGTAACAGATAAAAATCCTTACAATACAACAATAGAAAAGTTGGAATGTGTTGGTCATATCCAAAAGAGGCAGGTGGCAGGCTTAGTCGTTTGCTGAAAGAGAAGAAAGGTGAAGCACATGAGGAGGGAAAACCACTAGGAGGAAAAGGTAGACTTACTCTGAAAGGAAATCATTCCCTTCCATTTATGGGAGAGCTGTCAGGAAAAACACACACAATTTAGAGGCAATGAGGCATGCTGTGTGGGCAATTTTTTTCCACAAACTATCCACTGACCAAACACCAATGCGCAAAATGTGTCCAAAAGGCGATTAATGTAAGTTCAACAACATAAATGAGACATATCACATAAACACTCATTACCAGAACCTGTCATGAAAGCAATTAAGCACACGTTCAGGTTTCTTGCAAACCCTGATTTACTGAGGAACTGTCTTCACAGAAAGACACAAAATGCAAATGAAAGCCTCAATAATTTAATTTGAATTAGCTGCTCAAGAAGGACATTCTGTGGACTTGAAGTACTCAAAACAGGTGTCTATGATGAAGTTTTATTTTACAATAACGGAAATAATGGCAGAATTGAAGTGCTGAAGAGAGTTGGTATAGATTATAGTGTGTTTACAACAAAAGCATTTTAGACCATTGACAAGAACAGGGTCAAGAAAGCTAACAGATCAGTGTCTTACCTGCAAAAACAGGCCAGGAATATTGAAAGAGAAAAGCAAAGAAACCTGGGGGATGAGGAGTATCAGTATGGAGGATTTTAAAATTGAGGTAAGCTTATTACATGTAAAAGTATGAGAAGAAAATCTTTAGAAGTCATTGTCTCTGTTTAACACTTCTTACATTATTAGAAGTCTTTTCTCAAAAAGTATATGCGCTAATGCTATGAAATTTTCAGGAACTGTTCACAACATGTTGCTGTCTCCCTGGAACTAACAAATACAAGATCTTGCAATTACATCCTGATTTTTAAATGACTGTATGTAGAAAAAAAGTTAATTTGGGATGTGCAAAATTAAAAACTCTGTTAATGACACAATTTGTACTATAAATTAATATCTGTAGTTCAGACTTTCTCAGGACACTACAATAAAATTTTCAGATTAATTGCATGATTAGAATTTGAGTTATCGCATTTTATAAGAAAAGACAATAAAAAAAATTAAAAATTCAAATTTCTGGAAAATATTAATCCTGCATATTTTATTATACTTTTCTGTTAAAATGCAGTCCTTGTGCTTTACACATGCAATATTTTAGATTTGTATATTAATAAATACGGTTGTAATTATTTTTTTAAATAAATGTTTACATTTTCCATTACATCCCCCCTGAAGCAACAAGCAATACGTAGGACACAACACCACCTACTAGCAACTTAACAGAGCAGATAAGAGCCTGTAACAAATTGTTAAGCAAAGACACCAGAATGAGAACTGCTGACAACAAGTAAAGAATCAGGCCATATTCATTCATAACAGACAGAGCCTCAAGTCTTAGCCTCCTGCCAATCCCCATGACTACCCCACTTCTCCAGCTCTGACATCAGTTGTTCATTCGGATCAATAGCATTCATATCAAAGCACTTGATTCAATGCTAATTTATGTTGTAGCGATATCCATGTATTAGATGTTCCAGCACTTCTCATAAAGATGCTGTTTGCTGTTCTTGAGATGTCAGCATCCAAGTAACCACAACTTGCCTCTTGTGAGATTTCCAGAACAGCCCCCTGCCACATTAGTGACAGGGAGACTAAGGACCTTCTGTCACCAGTATACCTTGTGGTTCTTGTTTCACTAACATCATCATCACTGCTAGGTCAGAGGGGCAGCCAGTACCTTCATTCTTCCTTGATGCTGAGGCGCTACTGGGTACCAAGGGCCTACTTGCGCAGTGGGGCCAGGATCATATGACTCCATGATTTCCATTAGCATGATACATCCAGATGGAACACTTCTGGTCATAGTCATCTTCTGGATTGGGATCAAGGATGCTCTAACCCAGTGTGAGGCCATACTCTAACACCACGACTTCGTCTGCCCGATGTCGGTCCACCTGAATTTGGCTAAAATGCTAGATAGTGACATTGCTGATCAGAAGCATCAATTCAAGAACAGGAGTCAACAGAATTCCTCTGTGTCACCTCTAGCACAAAGTGTCAGCTGAGGCTGATGAGGAGGCACAGAACTGTAAATCTTAAATGTTAATCACATTTTATTAGCTCCAAAAGATGCTCTAAATGTTGCACAAAATCATCTTGACGATGTAGCAGTGTCTCTTATGAAACTTCCTGGCAGGTTAAAACTGTGTGCCAGACCGAGACTCGGACTCGGGACCTTTGCCTTTCACGGCCAAGTGCTCTACCAACTGAACTACCCAAGCACAACTCACACCCCGTCCTCGCAGCTTTAATTCTGCCAGTACCTCATTGTAGCAGTGTCTCTGCTTAGAACCCCTGTAATTTACCATCACAAGTGACTCATCAGTGACATCAATATAACACTGATGTCCAGGAGAGACTGGTAAACAAGGAGAGGACACTGCAGTATCAGTAACAGCCACGAGACATCTCAAACACAATGTCCACACACCTCAGTTTTGACCACAACACAGGAAGTCCAAAAGAATATTATAGCTGGAGTTGGACATAGAAATTAGTATTCACCATGTAAGTGACCTTTGTAAAACCTGAGGAGCCTGCAGATCTGTCACAATTTAGAGGGATTGTAAGGAAACTTACTTCATACCTGTGAGGTTTAAGAGCTGTAATTTAACTGGACATAGTGTACCTTATAGAAGGATGATATTGGTGACTTTCAGCACTTGTAGGCATGCAGTATACACTGTCCAATGATCAGACATAAAAATTATCTAAGATTACATGAATAAGTTTTGGATGTGATTATATCGTCGGGTTTTGACATTGCTTTTGAAAGAGGAAGTGTCTTGTTCATGTAAGTCTTGTAAGTATAAGCATAGTAATAAATTGTACAAATATGCCAAAAACATATTAATGATGCTGCAGCCATTCTGATGGAGCAGGTATAAAAATTGTTAGAGGATAATACTCAGCAGAAATTGTATAATGAAGAGTTAACTAAGTAACTAGAATAGCAACAGATATAATTTGGTTCAGATAAGGTTAGTGCACTACTGAGTGCACCCACCATCCTTCTCTGTAGATTCTTCAGTAGTAAATCTAATAATGCCCTTTTTCAGTAAAGCAAAAGAGAATGTGACAGTATTCATACATTTTGTTTAAGCCACAGCCGAATTGATTAACTGGTCAGTTGAAATGACTCTATAGATGGCCAATCTATGTCTAACAGGTGAGGCTAAAGCTTATGTGATTATCATGAGATGCTTAGTAAAGCCAGCACATCCAAACAATTAGCAGAATGATATCACTGTGGGAAGAAGAGCCAACTGAAGGAACAATGTCATCAGCTACAGTGAACATTTTGGCCACAAGGCAAACAAATGTGGAAACAAGAAGGACGTTAAACAAAACAAACAATAGTAGGCATTAAATGCAGAAAGTAATGTTTCTTCCATTGGAAAACATTCCCAGTAGACCATAGTACTGCATACCCATACAGACAAAATTATTGCTGCTTGATGGGCTTGGTACAGGTAGGCACTGATGAACAATTGTCTGTCATTAGTTTGGATCTCATGGACAAGAGGGGGCTAAACACTACAAGGTGCAGATTACATGGAGTAGAAAATAATGACAGGAAGTCATTGAGGACAACACAGGTCAGCTTCAAGTTAGGAACTAAAGGGCTTAGAAAGCAGATGGGAGTGTTGCAAAATATGATACAGGAATATTCTGTAACTCTTGGACTTGACTTTCTGGATAGGCATTGTGTTAAAACTTATCTTTGACAGCATACTGTTGAACTTAGTGGAAATTCATTTCCAATGGATGCAACAGCTGCAAATATTTCTATATTGCAAGGTACACAGACTCTCAAAGAGACACTAACTGAACTGTGTACATGTGCATTAAAAGTAGCTTTGGATGACAAAGTACCTGCTGATAGAGGGAAGTTGATTTGGGCAATTGTGTGTATTGACATATCAGTATAGATCAACAGATGATCAGAGACTCAAGCAAACCATCAATGCATTGTACTACATTTCAAGATTCACTGCTTGAAAGACAGTGAATAGGGAGCCATGGAAACATTGTTGTTGAACTACTCAGACTTGTTTAAGTAAGATGCAGTTGTCAGCAACACTCTTAACACAACATTGTATGCCAGTAGCTGATAATACACCAGTATAACCAAAAAACCATGTTGAACAGCAAAGTATGAGGGTAAGTAAAATGAAAACTTAAATATTCTTTGAAATATTATTTATTGTGCAGAAGTGGTACAAAACTGTATCACTTTTCAACATAATCCCCCCCCCCCCCCCCACATACACACATACAATGCAAGTCCTCCAGTACTTACAAAGTGCTTAAATTCCTTTACAAAAAGATTCTTTTGGTAGTTCACACAACCACCCATGCACCATGTGGAGTACCTCTTCATCAGAATGGAACTTCTTTCCTCCCATTGCATCATTCAGTGTCATTCGGCAGTTTTCCTTCACTATAGCTTCAACTGCTGCAGTGTTCTGTGGAGTCACAACTTGTTTTGCCTGACCTGTATGAGGAGCATCTTCCATTGAAGTCACACCATTTGTGAACTTCCTACTCCATTCGTAGACTTGCTGCTGTGACAAACATGCTTCATCATACTGAACCTTCATTCGTTGATGAACTTTTAACAGGTTTCACACCTTCACTACGCAAAAACCGAATGACAGAATGCTGCTCTTCCCTTGTGCAAGTCGCAAGTGGGTCAGCCATCTCTATACTGATACTGCGATGGTATGTGTGCATCTGCACTATGCTGCCACCTACAGGCCATTCTGCATGCTGTTTGCAGCATGCTTACCAACTTACAGGATCACAGCACGCAATTTCAATTTGTTATTACAAATTTAAGGTTTTCATTTGACTCACCCTCATAGCTACAAGCACCAGTAGATGAATTTAGAGAGCAACAGCTAACTGAAGGCATTATTGAACTTAGCAATAGTCCTTGGTCAGCTAATATTACCATTGCATCTCTACACCTTTCAGCAATGGTATCAAACGACTGATGATCTATTAACTTAGTTTGATGGCTTTTATGATATGTATGTGGCATCAGCATCTACCTGCATATTACCAATTTAGAATGAGAGTTTCCATTAAGTTGTATGAATGTATCCCTCTACTGATATAGTATATGAGATGTTGAAGCATAACTGCCCTTCTGAATTCCCCTCTGGGAGTAAATCTCACTTTATATATGTACACACACCACAACTATGCATGTTCTACACAGGTGTACAAGTGCAGTGAGGCCATAGCAGAAGCAAGTGAAATGTCTGCCTGCACTGTACCTGTCACATGGATACATACTTGTACCTAGCTGGGTGTTTCCCTGTATGTTTGTACCTGTCTGTATCTGTGACTAATCCACTCCCTTTGTGGTTAAATATGTGACTGTTCTGATCTGAAATATAAAGAAAAGAAAAAAATTAATTAATAGCTACAAAACTGTCCTGTAAGTAGTCAATAGTAAAGATAGTTTATATACATAAATACAGTCATTAAACTGAAATACAGGTTTATATCTGATTGGAGTGTGTGTATATCATCAAACAGATGTAACTGCTGGTCTATATATAAATAAAAAAATTATGCAATATCCTCAAGGACTTGGGATGTTACTTGCTGCATTTGACAAATGTTCAGAGAGGGACTTACTGTAATAGTTCTGATACTGATATGTAAGAATCATAGCTTACTGACTTGCTTATCTGGAGTATATTGTCTCTCTCGGTGCCTTCTTTCTTTTGTGGACATCATCTCCTGTGCAGTTTAGCCTGTGTTGGGGATTGAAATCATTCTTATCTATGCCCAACAAGTTATCAAATAACAGAGGCTATATGCAGTTTTCAATTGTCAGTTCCATCAAGTATTACGAACTGAGTCAACATTCGACATTCTATCATACTTCAGAGAAGACTGACTATCTTCTCTCGCATGATGTAGGCCATTGTTATGCTGTGTACTATTACATGGAGTGCAGTTTGTTTCCAAGGCAGGGATGCAGCTGTATGAAGTAATCAACAAACCAGCATTTGACACAAAAGTGCCACTGCTTCTTGCAGAAATGCCGCATCTAAAATGCTCATTAACATCCACATACAACACCACTTCTCTACATAATATGTGCATCCAAATTCCCTAAACCTACTAATAAAAATTAACTGTATGTCTGGCAATCATCATTCATCAGTACTATTAACATTTTGTAGCATATCACTCCACTGAAGTGGCATCTGGGTATAGTATGTGGATACTGAGGGTTGTAGTGTAAGTGATTCATCTATCGCAGCCATCAGCAATCAAATGGTGCTCAAGAGGCCTTTCTGTGAGTCCTCCGTTTTATCCTGGAGCCAGTAACTGTGATGAGTTTAGTGGTGCACACTGTTTGTAACATCTGTTCTAGGGTACAACAATGCTTAGCCAATTAGTATGTACTACTGTTGAATAACTTCAGCCACTTTAACAGGATCACACTGTGGCCTGCAGGAGGCTGAATGGATGAATCAATGGATTGCTGCATATATTGAGCTCAATGTATAGGTGGTATGCCACTGCTTTCAGCAGAAATTTGAAACATTCATACACCTGTAGACCAGATTCTGGACTCTGCATAGAACAGCCACACCTCAAGATTGATGCATCATGTGAGCAGCAGTGGATGACTGAACACGATCTAAGGAAGAAATCTGGTCAATGATTGCTGTGTCATCAAGGACCATTGGGAACTGTCTGCATACAGCAGGACTAAGATCACATGTTCCTTTGGCCAGGTATGACCTACACCACAACACTGCCAAGCATGGCTACTCTGGTGTGATTAAGGAGTCAACTGGACAGTGAAATGGCACTCAGTTGTCATCAGTGATGAGAGTAGGTTGCTTCTTTGTGTGAGTGATGGGCATACATGTATACGTCATAGACCTGGTGAATGGCCTATTCCAGAGTGCATTTGCACATGACACGGAGGCTCCACCACATGCTACATGGTGCGGAGTGCCACCAGATACAACTAATTGTCTCATCTGAAATTTCTGCAGGATAAAGTAATCAATGCCCATTACATTGAATAGGTTGTTATCCCTGTGCTATATGCATCTCTTTGACAGGAAAGTGATGTACTTTTTCAGGAGGACACCGCATGTCCACATACAGCTGCTGTGACACAACATGCTCTTTACTGTGTACCTCAACTGTCCTGGCCAGCAGGATCACCAGATCTCTTGCCAATCGAAAGGTGCTTGGAACAATCACCACAGGATGCCATTTGGTACCTCCATGCTTGCAAGAACACATACCTACATTGCTACCATGTGCTGATGTGACTGTTTAGGCATCCTTTACTGTGATATGTGAGTTTCATGTGGTCTGAATTCATCATCTGATACAACAGTAATGAACAACTGTCAATAAAATGACTTTGTCCTTGAGGTTGTTGCGTTTTTTCCTAGCATTGTATGTATCTCTCACTAAAATAATGCAGAAGAGACTTTTAAAGCATCAGATCTGTGTTTATTTACACACACACTGTCACCTACTGGTTTGGTCTGATTGGAATAGGAAGAGAGCTCTCTCTTCTGTTCGATACTAGAACAGCTTCAATGAGGGCATGCTGGGAAGTAACGCTTTCCAATTTTTTGTCTGAAAACTCTCAAGGTGTTTTGAATAAAATATGTGTTATTAACATTCTGCATATTTATTTCTTAAGATAGTCACCCTGGCAGTGAATACATTTCTCAGACACTGACATAGTTACATTACACACTGCCATGCTACACATTACAATTCTGAGCCTTCTGTTAGCAGAGAGTTGTAAATATGTAGACAGGAAGAATAAAGACATAAAATGTTAGTAGCTTTTGTTCTGTTTATACAGATGTAAGAGTTTTCACATGAAAAATTCAGAGGCATTACATTTCAGCATGTCCTCATAATTACAAAGTGGGACAGTGTAACAAATGGTTTCCTTAGGCACAATAGCACTGGACACTTTATGGACTTATTCTCAGAACAATTTATACTACATCAGTGATGTATTTTTTTGTGAATTTATTTTATATTCATTGCAATTAAGCTGTGATATCAGGTAAAATGGTAAATGCAGAGAGAACACAGATGTTGTAACTGTCTTGGTCTGGTTCCTTTTAAAAGTGTTTGATGCACCAAATACTCTGACCCATAAACTAAATAAATAATGGAAGTATTATGAAGATTCTCTGCACAGAAAAATATGCATGTGAAATCAGTTTCATAGAATAGCAAAAAGGTAAAATGCACATGGCAGATTGCATTAAAATGGGTGATTTGATTAAAATTGTCATAAAACAAATTGCAAAAATGTATGAAAACAATAACGGACATATTATGGAGATGTCACTTTTTCCTTGCAGTGTACAATCTCTGACCATTGTATTCCATATAATACAGTTATTTAATCAATTATGTTTTAATAGAATCAGCTAAATTCACTTAAATTAAAGTTAATTTACAGCATACTCATGTACATACCATCATACTGTTGGTACTGATGCTGACTTTGCCAGGAATCTTGATTATAGAATCCTCGTTGAGCCTGCTGCACTGGGACATGTAGTAACATGCCATTTTCCACATACTTTTGCTGATGAGGTGGTTGTTTAAATTGTTGCTGGTGTTGCTGTTGCTGCTGTGAAGGTAGAGGTTCATTCTCAGCTGCAACAAGTACACATCTCTTATGTACAAGTCCTTCAATATTTCATGTTTATTGCTTGTGATAATAAGATAACTCATAAATAACAATGTTATTCTCATACCTGGAGGAATAAGAAACTATTTACATCAATTAATTTTCTTCCATGGGTTTCATGCAGAAAAATTCCTGGGGTGTGAAAAAAGTCAGACTTACATTTCTTTTAAGTGCAGTGCAAAAGAATAACTTGAATTTTAGAAATATTGTAATATTACAGTACTAATATACTCATATAACCTATCACAAGACTTTCATGAACTATCCTGACAATATTTTTCAATGGAGTTGAAACATCTGGCCAACAAAAAATTCTATTATTAATTGTTAAGCTGCACTCACTCACACATTATGGTCCATAAATCTCATCATGAAACAACCTACATGGCTGTGGACAAGTCAAATTATACATTAACTGGTAGAAGCAGCCACTGCAGATAACTTTTATGAAGTAGAGAACAACAAATTACAACTAGAGCAAATCTGCTCACAGTGCTAAGTGTGAGAATTGCTTCTAAATTGCTTAACAACTACAGGGTGTTTCAAAAATGACCGGTATATTTGAAACGGCAATAAAAACTAAACGAGCAGCGATAGAAATACACCGTTTGTTGCAATATGCTTGGGACAACAGTACATTTTCAGGTGGACAAACTTTCAAAATTACAGTAGTTACAATTTTCAACAACAGATGGCGCTGCAAGTGATATGAAAGATATAGAAGACAACGCAGTCTGTGGGTGCGCCATTCTGTACGTCGTCTTTCTGCTGTAAGCGTGTGCTGTTCACAACGTGCAAGTGTGCTGTGGACAACATGGTTTATTCCTTAGAACAGAGTGTTGTTGCAACAAGACGAAGTTTTCAACGGAGGTTTAATGTAACCAAAGGACCGAAAAGCAATACAATAAAGGATCTGTTTGAAAAATTTCAATGGACTGGGAACGTGATGGATGAACGTGCTGGAAAGGTAGGGCGACCGCGTACGGCAACCACAGAGGGCAAGGCGCAGCTAGTGCAGCAGGTGATCCAACAGCGGCCTCGGGTTTCCATTCGCCGTGTTGCAGCTGCGGTCCAAATGACGCCAACGTCCACGTATTGTCTCATGCGCCAGGGTTTACACCTCTATCCATACAAAATTCAAACGCGGCAACCCCTCAGCGCCACTACCATTGCTGCACGAGAGACATTCGCTAACGATATAGTGCACAGGATTGATGACGGCGATATGCATGTGGGCAGCATTTGGTTTACTGACGAAGCTTATTTTTACCTGGACGGCTTCGTCAATAAACAGAATTGGCGCATATGGGGAACTGAAAAGCCCCATGTTGCAGTCCCATCATCCCTGCATCCTCAAAAAGTACTGGTCTGGGCCGCCATTTCTTCCAAATGAATCATTGGCCTATTTTTCAGATCCGAAACGATTACTGCATCACGCTATCTGGACATTCTTCGTGAATTTGTGGCGGTACAAACTGCCTTAGACGACACTGCGAACACCTCATGGTTTATGCAAGATGGTGCCCGGCCACATCGCACGGCCGACGTCTTTAATTTCCTGAATGAATATTTTGATGATCATGTGATTGCTTTGGGCTATCCGAAACATACAGGAGGCGGTGTGGATTGGCCTCCCTATTCGCCAGACATGAACCCCTGTGACTTCTTTCTGGTGGTACACTTGAAAGACCAGGTGTACCGCCAGAATCCAGAAACAATTGAACAGCTGAAGCAGTACATCTCATCTGCATGTGAAGCCATTCCGCCAGACACGTTGTCAAAGGTTTCGGGTAATTTCATTCAGAGACTACACCATATTATTGCTACGCATGGTGGATATGTGGAAAATATCACACTATAGAGTTTCCCAGACCGCAGCGCCATCTGTTGTTGACAATTGTAACTACTTTAATTTTGAAAGTTTGTCTGCCTGAAAATGTACTGTTGTCCCAAGCATATTGCAACAAACGGTGTATTTCTATCGCTGCTCGTTTAGTTTGTATTGCCGTTTCAAATATACCGGTCATTTTTGAAACACCCTGTACATACATCATGGTTATAATTAACCTTTCTCTACTCACAGGGCCCACTTAAAAGTTAGTGATTGTAGGAAGCTTTGTGGAAACATCTGTAAGGATATGCGGAAGAGAAATAATGAACAAACAATTCAAAGAAATGTGTTTTAATTTCCACAGGTGAGGATAACATTTCTTAATTCCATACCACATTTATGTTCCAGGTTACATACATTGCTCAGTGTAATGACTGTCTGCATCCATGACAACCACTCTACTCCTGCATCCATGACAACCACTCTACTCCTGCATGAAGCATCTCAGGAGGGATGTTCACTATCTACCTTGTTATGGTCATCTTCAACTTCCACACTGTGTCCTGTATTCTCAGCCACAGTAAAAGTAACTTCTTCAACAATTTTTGGTGCAGTTGGCTGTTGGCCAATCCCAGAAGCAATTCCCAAATCGTAATTAATTCAAACTTCCAACTCATGTTCTTCAACTCATGTGGAAAGAGGACCTCTCTGTATTCCTTTAATGTGTAAATAACTGCAAAGGGCAGCATCACTATCGCTGTTGTTTTTATAAAACAGCTTCATGAGCAAATCCCTGCTCACCTTGTTCAGACCAATATCGATTGCATGCAACTGTAATGCACACTGATGCTTTTAGCTCTATATCACCACAAAAGTGGCAGCACCTAACAGCAGGTCATGACACTAATACTACTAACAAGGCAAATCCTGCAGTCCACATTCTGAACATCATTCTTAGAATGTTGGGTATCCATTAGATAAATAGTTTTCCATATACAATGGCTCAAGTACCAGAATGTTAACTGTAACCACCCTGCATGTTAGCATAAAAACAGTGACTTTGAAAAAAGTTTTTGCTCTCCTTATTACATAACTTAAGTGTTACTTTTACCTAATATTAAGCATTTATATCATTTTACACAGAACACCATCATCTGCCTGTACACTGGTAGTGTTAACATCTGTTTAATATGAACATTAGTGTTACTAAAATTTTCACCTCAGAGCCAAAATACTCTGTTAAATTATAGGAAGAGTGGCTAGTAAGGTATCTTTTACTTTTTGTTCTGAGCAGTTGGGAGGTTTCCAACTTCCTTCCTGGTGTATTTCATTCTTATTTTTATTAACCACAAATACCATTAGGTAGTAAGTGTAGTGTCACACGAGTGTAAGAGTCAGATAGTTGCTGATGAAGCTTCACCAAGTTCTTCAGTTGTCAAGTTTATTTTTTCTGCACACTTTTGCTCAATAAGTTTTTGACTCACATGCTTTATATACCTTGCACTGCTATTGCTGCCACCTGTCATTTGTGAGTGGTTTTGCACATTGACATCAAACATAGGCAGTGGTCACAGTAATGTGACAGGACCGTGTAACAAACACTGCTACTTGCCATGTAGCTAACAAAACTTTTCAATCTCTGAATCTATATATTCAGATAATTGCAGAAACAGGGGCTAATCTGAACTTGAAGAGATTCCAAATTTCTTGTTTTATACTAGATGGTTGTTTGAATATCTTGGATACCAATGTCAAATATCTGAGATGTCACTGGACAGTTTTAAGAGGCTGTTATGGAGAGGTGGCTGTACGATATGCTATTTCTTGTGCTATTCTGGTGGCTGTTTGGAAGGCAGCTTTAGTAGGGTACGGTAGGTGGTTGCATATTGGCTGTCTGTTGCCTGTGCCAAGTGATTGGTAGGGAAACTCTTGTTAGTTATTGGAAAGCAATGGCAGATCAGCAGCTTGAGCTTGTATCTAGGGGGTGGTGTTTCCCTGCAGCAAGGCATTAAAACTGCATAATAGTTCTCTTGCACTATAGTGTTAAACCCTGGTCAAATGGTGCTGCTAGCTAGTGAACAATGGGCTGGAATCACTGGCAGCAAGGTCATAGGCAACTTGTAACTATCTCATCCATGTTCATGTTGTTAGGGCATATAATTATTTCAGTAGACTTCCTTATTTTCTTTGCAGCATTCAGGGCTGCTGAGCAACCATACAAGATAGGTTTTCAAAAATGGATAGGATGGCCACATTTCTGGTGGTGTTCTGCTACAGCTGATTTGTTGTGCTACCCCTGCCATGTGTGTTGTTTTGTTGTTTTTGTTGTGGTCTTCAGTCCTGAGACTGGTTTGCTGCAGCTTTCCATGCTACTCTATCCTGTGAAAGCCTCTTCATCTCCCAGTACCTACTGCAGCCTACATCCTTCTGAATCTGCTTAGTGTATTCATCTCTTGCTCTCCCTCTACGATTTTTACCCTCCACGCTGCCCACCAGTACTAAATTGGTGATCCCTTGATGTCTCAGAACATGTCCTACCAACCGATCCCGTCTTCTAGTCAAGTTGTGCCACAAGCTCCTCTTCTCCCCAATTCTATTCAATACCTCCTCATTAGTTATGTGATCTACTCATCTAATCTTCAGCATTCTTCTGTAGCACCACATTTCGAAAGCTTCTATTCTCTTCTTGTCTAACCTATTTGTAATCCATGTTTCACTTCCATACATACCTACACTTCATACAAATACTTTCAGAAAGGACTTCCTGACACTTAAATCAATACTCGATGTTAACAAATTTCTCTCCTTCAGAAATGCTATCCATGCCATTGCCAGTCTACATTTTATATCCTCTCTACTTCGACCATCATCAGTTATTTTGCTCCGCAAATAGCGAAACTACTCTACTACTTTAAGTGACTCATTTCCTAATCTAATTCCGTCAGCATCATAACATGTGTGATGTCTTTAGAAAAAGGAAGAAGTAGTACCATAGAAATTTATAGTAACAGCCATGGGTCAGTATTTGCCAGTGTAGTGATGTGTGTCACAATAACAGACATGCATGTGGATTGCGCAGCAAGGATAGCTGAACTCAGCAGTAAATGGACTAGGTGCTGGGTTTTAGTGATTGGCACTGGAGGCATATAAATAAGTTTGGATTTTAAGGCAGTGGTCACTTGTCATGGCCAGAAGCCAGCAGTACCATGACAATGTCAAGGTGATGCCGGACGGTGAGACAACTGGGCTCTGCCAGCTACAGCCACAGGTTTGAGACCAGGCTGTGCCTGCCATCTGCAGTAAGTACTTCATGGGACTTAATGTTGCTACTCTGCAGCCTATGCCTGCTGCCAGTGATACTGATGCTGATGCTGAGTTCCTAGAGGCTCACAGTGCCACAGCACCAGCCACTAGCCAATAATTGTCCAAGTTCAGCAGGTTGTAACTTGCATACAGAAGATTCACACACCACTAGTGTGAATGCATGGGGAGCTGTGGAAAGTTGTAAATGGTGTCAAAATATGACTTTCCAGGAATTTAAGCAAGGCACATAATAATTATGTTTTTGAAGTTAAGGATAGTAATGTAGAAGTAGCGGTTCTGATATCCAGTGAAATTAGTTAGTCAGGGGTAGCTGTAGTGTCAGACAGAATGAGTGTGGGCTGTACTAAAGTAACTGAGTGTGAGGATAGCAACATGGGTGATTTAAGTGCAGTATGCAGTAGTACCTGGCCCACTGGGTGTTAATGGGTCTTGTGTTGAGACCAGAGAGCCTGGGATGGATGCACAGCGAAGTGTGCATGTACATGTTTATGCAGAGAGGTGAACTGCAGATGATTTTGTTTCTTTAGACACTACAGAGAATCCTCACAGGACATTATTGATACTTGTGTGGCAGATGTTGTGGCTGGAACAGTACAGGCACACATAGTTCATCAGAAGCAGGATGACAAAGGAAAAGGGAGAGGAGACAACTTTGTAAAATGTGTGATCAAGTAGACAAGGCTGAATCTGTTGAATAGTGGACACCAGTGAATATTGTGCAAGCACTAATACTCAGTCACAGCCTTGCAGGGCAAGCAGCTGACGTGTGCAGCAAGTTGTTTACCACACAGCCATTGTCTGATACACACAAAAGTATAAAGCGGGTGAAAAGTGTAAAGCAAGCCTGAAAGTAAACATTCTGACTGAAAATCCTGCCAAAGTTTACCATCAGTGACAGACAGCTGTTTCCATTGTAGAGCCATCATGGGCTGCATCCAAACCAATTAAACTGTGCACAAATGCATTAAGGAGTAGTTAACATGATACAGTGTGACCAGGTACCAGAAAGTTGTTATGGGTGAGCAGGAGTACCGGCAAATCTCCGATTTGGAGGAGAATTCAGCTTTTATTGAGTGCTACAGTAGGAGAAATAAGTGGGACTACCTGCTGAAGTCTTGTGAATAGTACAACTTTATGTGGTTTTCTTATAATGATAGTTTTGGGAGTATGTTTTGGGAAGCATAAGGAGAACTGTTGACATGGGGACAAGGTTCCAAAAATTGTTACAAAACAAAGAGTTAAGAAACCACAGAACTGACAGATGGTATGCGAAGTGTAAGAATTTAATGAAGCCAGACCTTTTTTTTTATGTTTCTCTGTCTAACTCTTATGTATTGGACTGGGCGGTTTTTTAGGTTAGAAGGCCTCGGGAAAGTGCGGGATGGGCTGCAATGTCAAAGGGTGCTTGGAAATTGCAGGACATGCTTGGATAAAGGAACAGTCGGAATTATAGTTGTAAATTGTTGTAGTTGCGCTGGAAAAGTCCCTGAGCTTCAAGCGCTAATAGAAAGCACAGAAGCTGATATCGTTATAGGTACAGAAAGCTGGCTAAAGCCTGAAATAAGTTCTGCAGAAATTTTTACAAAGTCTCAGATGGTGTTCAGGAAAGATAGATTAGGTAGAATTGGTGGTGGAGTGTTTGTGTCTGTCAGTAGTGGTTTATCTTGTAGTGAAGTCGAAGTAGATACTCCGTGCGAATTGGTATGGGTGGAGGTTATACTTAACAGCCGAATTAAGTTAATAATTGGCTCCTTCTACCGACCCCCAGACTCCGATGATACAGTTGTGGAACAGTTCAGAGAAAGTTAGAGTCTCGTAACAAATAAATACCTCACTCATACAGTTATAGTTGGTGGGGACTTCAACCTACCCTCGGTATGTTGGCAAAAATACTTGTTCAAAACCGGTGGTAGGCAGAAAACGTCTTCTGAGATTGTCCTAAATGCTTTCTCCGAAAATTATTTCGAGCAGTTAGTCCACGAACCCACGCGAATTGTAAATGGTTGCGAAAACACACTTGACCTCTTAGACACAAACAATCCAGAGCTGATAGAGAGCATCATGACTGATACAGGGATTAGTGATCACAAGGTCGTTGTAGCTAGGCTCAAAACCATATCTTACAAATCCATCAGAAACAAACGCAAAAAAATTTTATTTAAAAAAGCGGATAAAGTGTCACTAGAAGCCTTCCTAAAAGACAATTTCCATTCCTTCCGAACTGACTATGCGAATGTAGAAGAGATGTGGCTCAAATTCAAAGACATAGTAGCAAGAGCAATTGAGATATTCATACCTCATAAATTGGTAAGAGATGGAACGGATCCCCCGTGGTACACAAAAAAGGTCCGAATGCTGTTGCAGAGGCAACAGAAAAAGCATGCGAAGTTCAGAAGAACACGAAATCCCGAAGATGGGCTAAAATTTACAGACGCGCGAAATTTGGCACGTACTTCGATGTGAGATGACTTTAATAGGTTCCACAACGAAACATTGTCTCGAAATTTGGTAGAAAATCCGAAGAAATTCTGGTCGTATGTAAAGTACACAAGCGGCAAGACGCAGTCAATACC
Organism: Schistocerca gregaria; assembly: GCF_023897955.1. NCBI lineage: Eukaryota > Metazoa > Arthropoda > Insecta > Orthoptera > Acrididae > Schistocerca > Schistocerca gregaria. The sequence continues at coordinate 308,890,557 of NC_064925.1, read as the reverse complement.
TTCGCTGCGCAGTGCCGATGGTACTGTTATCGACGACTGTGCTGCTAAAGCGGAGTTATTGAACGCAGTTTTCCGAAATTCCTTCACCAGGGAAGACAAATGGAATATTCCAGAATTTGAAACACGAACATCTGCTAGCATGAGTTTCTTAGAAGTAGATACCTTAGGGGTTGCGAAGCAACTCAAATCGCTTGATACGGGCAAGTCTTCAGGTCCAGATTGTATACCAATTAGGTTCCTTTCAGATTACGCTGATACTATAGTTCCCTACTTAGCACTCATATACAACCGCTCGCTCACCGATAGATCTGTACCTACAGATTGGAAAATTGCACAGGTCGCACCAGTGTTCAAGAAGGGTAGTAGGAGTAATCCATTTAACTACAGACCTATATCATTGACGTCGGTTTGCAGTAGGGTTTTGGAGCATATACTGTATTCAAACATTATGAATCACCTCGAAGGGAACGACCTACTGACACGTAATCAGCATGGCTTCAGAAAACATCGCTCTTGTACAACGCAGCTAGCTCTTTATCGCATGAAGTAATGGCCGCTATCGACAGGGGATCTCAAGTTGATTCCGTATTTCTAGATTTCAGGAAAGCTTTTGACAGCGTTCCTCACAAGTGACTTCTAATCAAGCTGCGGAGCTTTGGGGTATCGTCTCAGTTGTGCGACCGGATTCGTGATTTCCTGTCAGGAAGGTCGCAATTCATAGTAATAGACGGCAAATCATCGAGTAAAACTGAAGTGATATCAGGTGTTCCCCAGGGAAGCGTCCTGGGACCTCTGCTGTTCCTGATCTATATAAATGACCTGGGTGACAATCTGAGCAGTTCTCTTAGATTGTTCACAGATGATGCTGTAATTTACCGTCTAGTAAGGTCATCCGAAGACCAGTATCAACTGCAAAGCGATTTAGAAAAGATTGCTGTATGGTGTGTCAGGTGGCAGTTGACGCTAAATAACGAAAAGTGTGAGATGATCCACATGAGTTCCAAAAGAAATCCGTTGGAATTCGATTACTCGATAAATAGTACAATTCTCAAGGCTGTCAATTCAACTAAGTACCTGGGTGTTAAAATTACGAACAACTTCAGTTGGAAGGACCACATAGATAATATTGTCAGGAAGGCGAGCCGAAGGTTGCGTTTCATTGGCAGGACACTTAGAAAATGCAACAAGTCCAATAAAGAGACAGCTTACACTACACTCGTTCGTCCTCTGTTAGAATATTGCTGCGCGGTGTGGGATCCTTACCAGGTGGGATTGACGAAGGACATCGAAAGGGTGCAAAAAAGGGCAGCTCGTTTTGTATTATCACGTTATAGGGGAGAGAGTGTGGCAGATATGATACACGAGTTGGGATGGAAGTCATTACAGCATACACGTTTTTCGTCGCGGCGAGACCTTTTTACGAAATTTCAGTCACCAACTTCCTCTTCCGAATGCGAAAATATTTTGTTGAGCCCAAACTACATAGGTAGGAATGATCATCAAAATAAAATAAGAGAAATCAGAGCTCGAACAGAAAGGTTTAGGTGTTCATTTTTCCCACTCGCTGTTTGGGAGTGGAATAGTATAGAGATAGTATGATTGTGGTTCGATGAACCCTCTGCCAAGCACTTAAATGTAAATTGCAGAGTAGTCATGTAGATGTAGATGTAGATATTTGAAACAATGAACTGTGTGGAAGGCAGACCCAGATCTAACCTAAGTACCTGTGGACTGGTTCCCCTGAGTGAGAGATGAAATACAGATTAAGGGAGGTAGGACGTCAAACGGGCCGACTTGGAGCAGGAGAGGCACCACAGAACATTTTAATTTCCGCTGTCAATACTTTTACAACTAAATTCATAAATCCTGAATCCTTCCTGGTCATGCTGACAAAGTTCTATGAATTTATTTGTAAACATATAGACAGTAGAAAATAAAATGTCCTGTGGTGCTTCTCCTGCTCCAAGTCGGCATGTTTGACATCCTACCCCCTTAATGGAGTCAGGGATTAATACAGTTATTTGCCTGCTAGTTAAGAATAGCCAATTTAGTATTGGACACTTGTTTTACAGATTAAGGGTAGAAGTAACTGCAATAGATTAAGGGGCTCAGGTAAGACCTGAGGGACCATGTATTTTCTATACAGAAGGGCAGTGTAGTGTCTCCATCCAGTCTTTAGACAAAAAATTATTGGTCTTTAACAAAAGTAAGAAGAAGTTGCATGGAAGTGCTATAGAATGTTGCATTAACAGCTGCAGGTCTATAGTCACCAATATGGTGAGATGTTGGTCACAATAAAAGACACAGCAGCAGATTGCACAGCAAGGATAGCCAAGTTCAGTGGTAAACACATCTCACAGCAGTAACCTTGTACCAAATAGGGAAGTGTCACCCCACCAGGGCAAGTCTCTTGCTGTGGCACCAGGTTTTAGTGAAATGAATGTGCCCTGGAGGCATATGAAGAAGTCTGGATATTAAGGCAGGAAGGCAGGGATCACTTATCATTGCCAGAAGTCAGCAGTACCACCTCAATGCCAGAGCAACAGTGGGATGACTGGGCTCCACCATATGAAGCCATGAATTCAGGACCAGGCTGCAACAGCTGTCTGCACCAAGTCCTTTACAGACTTGATGTCATTGCCCAGTCTGCCTGCCATCTGCCCTGCTGCTACTGACACTGAGTTCCTAGTCAGACATGGTGATGCAACACCAGCTGCCACCTGACTCCTGTCCAGACCAAGGGCAGTGAGTTGTACCTTGCACACATCAGACTCCACATGCCACCACTGCAGCTGTGTGCAAAGCTGAGGGGCCATCTCCTGAGTGGAATGCCATCACAGCAGAACACGAAACACAGCTGACGTCTATGTCCATGGCCTACAGAGGCTGCTGACCTCAGCAGTACAAGATGCCGTCTCAGCAGCACCAGGCAGAAGCTGCAACTTATTCACCAGCTCCACCAGGGTCAATGTGTAGAGGCAAGCATGGCACACTACATCATGTATCAAAATCAATAGAAGCTCTTTGTACTTGTTAACAGTGTTTGCCCTGGGTCCAACAGCCTGTCACAACCACTCAGTACTACCTGACTGATTCACAATGGGTAACATGTTGCTAAAGGAGTCTACCAATCTTTCCAGATATTGGATCAGCATGAGGTAATTACATGATTCTAAGTTTTCTTTCTGTGTGTATTTTCAATCTTTTCTCAGACATTCTTGAATTTGATTGAAACTTGTGCTCAGTTTTACAATCTGAGTAAGTACTCCTTTCGAAAATTGTTTGTATGTGTTGTAATCCTTCAGTGAGGTTATCCTTCTCTGAAAGTGTTTGAAGTCTATGGGTCACAGTTCTCGCCACTGAATTTCTTTGTGAAGGATGGTGATGGGTTGAGGTGTGGAGATACAGGTAAGTGTTCGTGTGTTTCCTATGTACACAGTGACCAGAGATCTGTCTTGCCTTCTCATAACTAACAAGCTGATGAAAGGTAGTTGCTGGCCTTTCAAGTTCCACTGTGCATTTTATGTTATGATGAATGAACTATCAATTTTCCATGAGCTATTTAAGTTTTTTTGTTCCATATAGCCACACCACAAATGTGTTGTCCACACATGAATAAAATCACTAGTGCCTTTGCTTGAAAGTATTCCATGTATAAGTTCATCATGGCTGGTGGTAATGGACAGACTAGTCACCACCACTTCATCATTTTGTTCATAAAATTTTCCATAAATTGAGCAGGTGTTGTAGTACCAATCAAGAATGCCTGAGAAAGAGGGTGAGACTAACACAGAAGAGAAAAGTCAAGGACTGCTTACCTGTAATTGCATCACCAATATCTGGAACAACTGGTAGGTCCCATCTAGTGTATTCCACTTCTGTCAGGAAATATAAAAATTCGTTTCTGAAATGTTAAAGACAATCTCTGTCTCAAACAGGAGGGTGAGGACCACACTACTCCCTGTGGCAGACTATTAGAAAAATTGAGGAAAGGTATAAGGATATCAGTGGCACATCTGACTTAAACCACCAAGAAAATTCATGGTCATTGAGCATTGCTTCGGGAATATAATGAAATGAAATATGTTGAGACCAGTATCATGTTGCAGATACCATGAGACAACATAAGTAAGAAGTTTGCTAAAATAACAGTATCAAAATCCCAATAAATTAGGACAAGATTTCAGTTCAAACAAAAATTGAGGTGTGACACTCAATTTATTCATATCTTGCTGGGCATCGCATGCATCAGAGCAGGAAAATGCTGATAGTAAGAGCATTTCATGGAAATCAGTGAGGACTCTGAAAAACAAAAGAGCATTAAAGGGCACAGTGGACATCATAGGTTGAACTCAGCTATAAGTAATGCCAAGAGACCAAAAACAGTTCACAGTCTGGTTGGAGTCCAGGCAGCAAGTACATATAACAACAAAATTCACAAGACCTGAAGAAGATATCTCAATCAGTCATCAAAATATTGTGCATAATACAGAAACAACTACTTAGTTTGACACCCACAAGTACACTATTATTCAATCACACCAAGGAAACCTGAAATTTCACAATTCCAGTATCCTAGAATAGGCTCCTGCAAGAGGTACAGTTACTTAATTTAGACGATATGCTTACTGCTCACTTCTGTTGAATAAAAATTTTATTTACTTTATGTTCACTGCACCTAGAAGACAATTCTGGAAGACAACAGGGAGTGAAAATATGCAAAATAAGGTGACATCCTTGTCTTTAGGTCAACACAAGGAGAGACACATCTAAAGGCATAACACACTGAACTGGGTTTCAGGATTAGTGTATTGATGTATTTTTTCCCATTCTAACTTTTATTCCAGTTGGATCACAAGGAACTTTACACAGTATTTTTCATTTAGTATGACCTTTAGAATCCACTTTTGGTGCTAACAGATCATGATTGTTGGTTTAGAAGTGTATAATTTACATCTTTGAGAAATTAAGAATTAATCTGTTACCTGTGAAACATTTGCAGGCATGCTCAGCTATCATTTAAGTTGTGTCTGCTACATTATGGTTGAGAGTCTTGATTAATATGCTTGTGTTCTCAACAAACATTACAGTGTAGTGATTCAAGAATTTCTGGTTAAATTCTACAACCACTCAGCCTTCTACCAGCCTTCTACCATCTCAAACACATGATATTTTAGATATGAGTGCAGAAAATGGAATCCTATCTACTGTGTATCACATGTTTGTGTGTGCAGGTTGGAAATATGTTGCAAGGAGAATGTACATGTTGTGGTCGAACTGCACCAACAAGTACTTGTCGGTCAATCCATGGAAGTTTAGTGAAAGTGGACAGAAGAACCATGGAGTGTTTATGCTAATCTGTTCTAATTGAGTTTTGACCATTGTTAGAGTAATGTGACTAGCTGAAAAAGAACTATTAAAAACTTTTGGCTTAGCCTTGGCAAAGGGAAGAAGTGTATTCTGTTTCATGTTGAGAATGAACATGGTTTTTAAGCCAACTTTCTCTCATATGTAACTTATCTTGTTTGTAATGCTTGGAGACACAAGAGGCTTACAAAACAGTATTTATTTATGTGATGTGTGGAATTTGTAAAATGTCAAAAGTTAAAATATATGTCACTAATTGAAGCAAATGAAACTTGTTATATCTACTTATCTGTATAAGTAGAAAGAGTTTTAAGAAATTCCTGTATCTAGCAGCATTCTTCAGAGAAGTGAAAGAGAATTTGCAGCAGCAGGCCAGCCAGCAGGAAAGTCTGGTAAAACACCTCAAGTAAGTCGTCTCATAAAATACTTTGAAATTTGCATACATACTTCAACACTTCAAGTCATCCAAACCGTTAGAACAGTTGCATGAATGCATGGTGTCTGTTCTTTCAAACATGTCCAAAAGAAGAGACACCAGATGAAATCTGAAGCTGTGATACATATTATGTATGTTGAAGGAGGAGGGGGAGAGATAGGAAAGGAAATGAAAGGAAAGGGCTATTGATATCAGCTGTATCGGGACTTTATGCAGATCAACAGTGGTGAGTGAAAATGTGTGCCAGACCAGGATTCAAATCCAGGATCTCCTGATTACTAGGCAGTCATATTAATGCTCCACCACCCTGACAAATTGCTTATCACAACTGCACAGACTATCTCACCCAACATGCATACCCATCTAGTGCCACCTATCTACATTTCCTGTCCATGCCTCTGTTGGCACTAGTTTGAGATTCTTCCAGGAGGTCAATCATTATCATGCATCCACAGTGAAGATGGTGGATTCATTCACCTTGATGAGCAATGAAACCACCACCTTCATTGCAGATGCACAATTATGTCCGACCTGCAGGAATCTCAAAGTAGTGAGCATAGAAGACTGCAGATAGGTGCCATCAGATGGAAATGTGGGTCGGCTGAGGGGCATGCTGAGGTAGTCTGTGCAATTGATGCTGAGTCTGTATGGCACAGTGGTTAATGCAACTGCCTAAGAAGCAGGAGATCCCAGGGTTGAACCCCAGCCCAGCAGATATTTTCACTTGTTATCACTGATTCTGCATAAATTCCTGATGCAGTTGACATCAATAGTCCCTTCCCTTTCCTTTCCTTTCCACTCTCCCCCCCCCCCTCCCCCCCCCCCCCTCAACTTTAAACTTACACAAAACATTACAGCTTCCAAGCTGCCTCTTAAAGTCATTGAAAGATAATGTATGTAGCTTAGAACCCAGTACCAATCCTTACAGCACTCCATATGTAATGTTTCCCGATTCTGAGGTTATTTTCAATATTATGGCACATTCTGCTCTCTGCTAAGAAAAAAAGACTCTTTGCAAGCAAGAAGGATGAGTAGTAGCAACCCAGCTGGAAACCCAAGTGCTTTTTATAAGCAATTTACACCATATTGCACATCATGTACAATGGGCAAAAACTGTCTGCTTGAAATGCTGGACATCAAAAGAACATCCTGAACAGCTACCGAATGTGGGAAAAAAACTGTCTTTACCAACTACTCACCTAATCTTTGCCATAACTTAAATAGTTCTAGATATAAAGGTTTCATCTTCAAGGTATACTATTGGTTTATAAATAGAAACCAGTTTATGTTAGCTTTTAAGACTGTTCAGATTCATGTAAACAAATAATTGTGAAAGTGTTGTATGTTACTGTGCTGTATGTGTCAGACAATGAAAATATAAAAAAAATGTAAGTAAACACACTTCAAAAATGACTAATCATTCTTATTATTTAATGTACAAACTGTAACATATTTATCTTCCTGAACAGGTATCTTTTTCAAAACATAACCTCACAGCAAAGGAAACTAACCTCACATCATATTAATTACACTGTAATAGTAACTGCAAGTGCATCTGATGATGGCAGCATGCTGCCAAAAGGCATCATGCTAATAAAATATTAGTAACAAGTGACTGTTGCAATATATATTATTTCATAAAACTCACACAGATTTTATTTACTCTGTACATCTTGCTACTCCCAGACCTGATTGACTGACCAATCAGTTTTTATTAAGTTGTTCCCCACTATAAATGGATTACCCCAAGTATTTATTTACTTTAGTGTTCTATGATTGCAAATATATTACTTTGTATATTTAGTATCACAATGTCAGCACTCTGATGACTGTAAATTATTTGCTGTTCAGGATTGTACAATACTATTATGCATAGCAACATCTTTGACAGTAATGCTGGATGTGGGTGAATTACATGAAACTTGCATGACAAAAATACATAATTAGAGAAACAACACATGAGGGCAATTGCTGCTTCATCTTCTGTGTGGAAGCTATTTGACTCAGCACTTATAATACAGTGTTCATAAATTCATTATATGAAAGTAACCTTTAATTGTGAAAAGGCTAAACAAGTCACAGAAATGGTTGATACAGCACTGTATACACTATAGCTTCAAGTTTTATTTCCACCGAACACTGTTAGTTTCTGACATTCCCACTAGGTGCCATGCATGTAAAAGTTATTCCAAAAGTCATAATGGAGCCATAACAGTTGGAGTGTGCACAGCATTGCTTATGCTTTCATGAATCCAAATCCATTACTACAGTTCAGAGATGATTCCAGACTAAACATTGCAAGCCACCACCTCAATTCAAACTGTTACAGATTGTACAATCATTTCACTGAAACTGCTGGGTCAAGGTCAGCCAGCAATCTGTGACAGCAGCTGAACAAATTTGGCAATCTTATATTTGTAGTCTGGGTAACTCAAAGAGCTGTGCCAGATTAGAATCGAATATTGCTTGCTTTACAGTGTGAATGGTATTATGGAAATGCCTGCATTCAGCTCCTACTACCTGAAACTGTTGCAGGCTTTAAGACAAACTGACAAAGAAAAATGAGCTGAGTTTTCTGTATAAATGTTTAACAAAATACAGACTGATGATGATTTTCTTAATAAAACTGTGTTCATTGGTGGGGACACCTTTCATACCTGCAGGAAAGTGAGTCAGCACGTTCAGATGTGGGGTGAGTACAAACCATGTCACATAATTGAACACTTTCAGGACTCAACTAAGGTAAACATTTCTTGTGCTGTAAGCTGTAACAAGACTTACAGTCCTGTCTTTTCTGCCAAGTCAGCTCAAACTGGCATATCATACCTAGACATGCTTGAACATTACTTGATGGCTCAGTTACAACATAATATGGGCACAGAATTTATTTTACAGCAAGACAGCATACCATGACATTATCTTTGTGAAGACATCCCGTACCTCCACAGGAATTTGCTGCCTTGGATTGGATGTGGTGCAACAATATCCTGGCCACTGTGATCACCTGAATTAACCCCACCAGACTTCAGTGGGCTTACATTAAAGACAATGCCTGTTCCTCTGTTTTCTGGATAAATCACTGAGCTGTGACAATGGATAACACAAGAAGTTGCCACTGTACATCAAGACATCAAGGAAATTGATTACAGATGGGACATTTGTAGTGTTATAAAAAGTTAGCCACGCTCAACATCTGTAAATAAAACTTGGAGATATACTGCAGTCAATGCTATATCAAACATTTCTGTAAGTTATTCACTTTTTTCACAATCAAATGTTACTTTTGTACAACAAACTTATAAACACCCTGTACGTGAATTATGCTTGATGAGTATTTGAAGATGGCTCTGCCAAAACATAGTATTAATAATGACCGTCCACGCAAACCAATCAGGAAACATTTGTTGAATTGGAACACATTCACAGACTAATATTTGGAACTAATTTCCTTTATTAACAAAAATGACATATTTCAATGTCCTCTATTCATTGCCACACTATTAACCATTTTTACTTTACTCACGGATGTGACTAGCAGACTGATACTGGTAGGCATGAAGTGGTTGCTGTTGCATGTGCTGTGTTTGCCTTTCATCTCCCTGCAGGATCTGCTGCTTATGAACTTGAGAGGGCAGCTGCTGCTGTGAAGGTCCATAGCGAACTGGTGGTGCTTCAGGATGCATTTCCACTTGTTGGTATACTGGGGGACTGAGCGTTGGCGGTGGTGGTGGAGGTGGTGGTGGTATTGTTGTGGCTACAGTAAAGTAAAATAGGTTTTCAAAGTTACATGAGAACAGCCAGATCGACTGCAGGGTATTTCCTGCCTGGATCAGTAATAAATTTACTCTGTGATCTAAATGGAAAGTACATCTTAATTTCTTGAATAATCATACTTTTACCAGAAACTGTACTGGCATATATAAACATGCATAACTTTAAGTATAATGAAACAATTAATAGGTACAGTCTAAAAGAGGGGACTCTCTACCAGCAGTATTCAAACTTTCTTACAAGTCACCAAATTGCTGTGATTCTTGGCATCTGATTTTTCTTTCAATAACATATCTAATGTCAAATATGAATGCAATGATGCAAATTTTCAAGAGATAGAATATAAAAACAAGGCGTGTAATATGACCAGGGTCAACAAGTCAGAAACAACGAAAGAAAACAATAGTGCTGTTTAATGAGACATGACAAAACATTTTGGACTTTGTTTAAAAATTCTGAGTGGGTTGAAATATGTAATGATTATTAATATGTTTTGATCCTATTCTGAAAATAATTAACCTAGAACTCTTGAAGAAATCTATGATTTAAAGTAGTGCCAGTTTATCAACATGAAAAAAGGTCATTAAATGTAAGGATCTAATATATAGTTACTAGTGAAATACAAATGTACTCTAAATGCATGAAAGTGAATGAGTTGGTAAGAAATCACATATCATTTAAGGTTTTGAACTCACTCTGATACTGTATTAGCACATACATTCAGATGCTGCATAGAATGTAGGATGTAGGTGCTCTTTAGTTCCAGTTTGTGTAATTTTTTAAAAGCACTAATATTTTACCTTGTATAAGTTTAATTTTAATTTCTATATACAGTTTGTATTTAATATACATAATATATAGTTTGCGTATGTTTGTATAATATGTGAAAGCACAATATTTGCAACATTCAGATAACACAGAAATAGTAAAATCAATCATAAATATTATCCCCTAATTTAATATGTTGTCAATGCAAAGAGCAAACTCTGTATAGCTACACATTGAACAGAATCTAGCTACTCTTCAAGAAGAGTGATGCCTTAAACTATTGAGCAAGATGCTAGGTGGTGCATTTCACCCTCCAAATACAATAAAAGCCTCTCTCTCTCTCTCTCTCTCTCTCTCTCTCTCTCTCTCTCTCTCTCTCTCTGTGTGTGTGTGTGTGTGTGTGTGTGTGTGTGTGTGTGTGTGTGTGTGTGTGTGTGTGTGAGAGAGAGAGAGAGAGAGAGAGAGAGAGAGAGAGAGAGAGAGAGAGAGAGAGAGAGAGAGTTTTACAGTGTTTTGCAGAAATGAAAAAGATATTCAGTGAGTGATAAACTAAAAATAATTGATCGTGTGAAACATGGTGATACAAAGGCAATACTCAAGAAATGAAATAGCACTAATCCAATGCATTACAGAACTATGTCACTAATGTTGATTTACAGTAGGATTCTGGAACACACATGAAGTCCGTTTGAAAAATTCCAGAACTTTCACAATTTCTTGCCACTGGTGTGTTGGAACAAAATGTGCTTGACACCTCTGCACATGGCTGTGTTTTATGTGTAGCAGCTGTATGTTCCATTGTTGCATGTCTGTTAGTTATTGTTCAGTGCCACATGGAGTAGAACGTAAAGTCACACATTTTGCGAATTTCAGGATGCAGAGAAGCAACATATCTGCATTACATTTTGTGTGAAACTCCAGAAAAGCTTTACAGAGACACACTAAATAATGCAGAAAGGCTGCAGTGATTAAGCCATACTCAGTGTTACAAATGCTGCACACGGTTTAAAAATGGCCAGATGGATGTTAAAGATAACCCTCTTTCGGGATGCCTTTTGATGTTTACCGATGACGCTCATGTCAGGAATGTTAACAAAACTGTGCATGCCAATCAAAGACTTGACAGAGAGGTTGCAGAATGATTTAAAATTTCAGCTGGATCATGTCATGAAATCCTGACACAGCATCTTCGAATGATCATGTTGCTGCAAATTTGTCCCATGGCTTATGAATCAAGACCAGAAAGACCTTCACCTTGCAAGCTGAAAGAGCTTTTGGAGTGTGCAGATGAGAACTGGCAATGAGATGTGTGTCTACAGTTATGATATTGAGACCATGGTTCAGTCTTCAGAATGGATAGGGAAAGGTTCTCCACGACAATAATAAAAAAGCTCGTCAGGTCAGGTCAAATGTCAAAGCCATGCAAATAGTTTTCTTTGACTGTGAAGGATTAGGTCATCATGAATTCATGTCACAGGGACAAATTGTTAATTGATGGTGTTATCGGGATGTGTTGTGACATTTGTGAGAAAATATGAGAGGGAAAAGCCTGAAATGTGGTGAGGCAATTCATTACTCTTGCATCACTATAACCCACCTGCACAGTCATCTCTGTTGATGTGTGTCTATTGCACAAAAAACAAAATCACTGTGCTACATCATCCTCTGTACTCTCCAGACCTGACCCATTGGGTTTTTCTTTTTTATTTATTTTTTATTTTCTAAACTCGAAAATCGCATTGAAAGGATAAAGATTTGCAATGACAGACAAGATAAAAGAAAATTTACAAATGGCACACAGTGCGATCCAGCAATAGGTGCATAAAGACTGCTTCCTGAAGTGGAAATGGTACTGGGAGTGGTGTGTCATTGTGGAGATGAGTATTTCGCAGGAGACCATGCACAATAAATAAAATGTAAGCCTATAAGAATTTGTGGACGAAGTTATGGAATTTGTTGAACAGACCTCGTATTGTATTTGAACTTTATGAATTACACTGAAGAAAAAGATTTATTAACAGATAGTTAACACAGATTTAAAAAACATCTTTCTTGTTTAACACCACTAGCTCTTTATACTGACAAAGTAATGAGCACTATCGATGGAAGATGTCAAATTGCTTTCATATCTTTTGATTTCCAGATGACTTTTCACACTGTTCCCCATAAGAGACTTCTAATTAACACTTGTGCCTATAGAGTACTGTGTTAGTTGTGTAATTTGCTGTCATAAAGGTCACATTTTGTAGTCATCAAGTAAAACAAAAGTGATGTCTGGCACCCTTAGAAGATGTAATAGATGCACAAGTACTGAAGAACCTGCCTACTTTACACTTATCTGTCCTCTTCTAGGGTATTGCTGCACCATGTGGGATCTGCATCACATTGACTGGTGGAGGAAATCAAAAAATTCGAATAATGGCAGCTGATTTTGTGTTATCCTTAAATACAGGAGAGAGTGCCATGGATATGATACCCAAATTTGAGTGGAAATCATTAAAACAAAGACTTTTTCATTGCATGAAGATTTTTCATGAAATTTATATCACCAACTTTCTTCTACAAATCTGAAAATATTTTGTTGGCGTCTACTGCCACAGAGAGAAATGTTCACTGTAATAGAATAAGAGAAATCACAGCATGTGCAGAAAGGTTTATGTGTCGTTTTTCCCATGGGCTTTTCAAGAATAGAACGGTAGCGAAATAGTGTGAAAGTGGCTCGATGAACACTCTGCCCAGGTACTCAATTGTGAATTGCAGGTAGTCGTGTAGATGTGGGGAAGTAAAGAAAAGGGGTGAAACCATGAAATGACAGTGAACTTGATTAATGTGTTTATAGATGGCTTTTAATAAAGCAAAGTAAAGGTGTGCCACTTTCCAGGCCAATTATTGAAGCATGAGCTGCAAAATCCCACTTTTATTTGTATGGCAAAAAAGACATGATTGCTCTTATTTGATGGTTTTAAGGGCAGATATTTCACTAATGAATAAGTCAAATGAAGGATAAGGAACGTCTAGCAATGGTGAATCTGCTTCATAATTTCTTGAAGTTCTGCATTGTGAATGGGTACATAAAACTTGTAATGATCAGGTGTCATTGTAGTTTTTGTGTAACAATGCTATGAGCCTATTTTGTGCCCCTCACATTGCTGGCGCTGAATCAATGGTAACTGAGATAAACATGCCTCATTTCAGGCCAATGGCTTCAATTGCCTCTTCAACAGTTTGCAGCAAGTCAATTGCTCTCTTTGTGTCTTTCATTGCCACCAAATCTAACATTTATTCTGTCATGTGCAAATTTATGTTGACTCCACAGCATACATTCAGGTTGTGTCATGTCCAAAATGTCGATCAAATCATCCACAGCAATCGAGAATGCAACAAACTTGCTATGATTGTCAGTTATTTGTATTTGTATTTCTTTATTCATGCTGTAAATCATGATTAAGTGCAGAGTTTTTATAAGTGATATAGGATAAGTCAGGTTTTATGTAGTACATACAAGTTTATACATACTGTGATTTAGAAAACAACAATTAGTACATGCTGAATACTAATAACATAGTATGATTAAAAATAATTATGTGATCATTTACAATGTATTTTCTTGGTGCTCCAAAAAGCCAGAAAAAGAATAGAAGCAGTGGTCAAGCAAGTACTCCTTTAGTTTCACTTTAAACTTAGATAAATTTAATATCTGTTTCAGATAGAATGGAATGTGATTATATAATTCCAGTATGACACAGACCACCACTACAAATATTTGTACTTTCTGTATTGACATCCAGGTAATACTTCCACCTAGTACCATGAGCATGGAAATCATAATTATGCCTGAAGATACTGTCTTCTTTTAAAATGCTTATTTTTATGAAGATTAGTACTTTAGACATATATATAAATAAGGAAGGGGCAGTATGCTGAGACTTATAAATATTGGTCTACATGAATCTCTGTATTTATCATGTGTTATTATGCTAACAATCTTTCTTTGTAGCCCACATATTTTTCTGCTGCATATAGAGTTCCCCCAAAATATAGTTCCATACATCAGTAGTGAATGGGTACTACTGTGGTACATTGTGACCACTAATGCATGTCCTGAATTCTACAGGAGGAGTCTTACAGTGTATGTAAGAGTATTTAATTTTTTATTTACATTATTCATGTGTTTCTCCCATTTCAGATTATCCTGGATAGGTGTACCCAAAAATTTTGTCATATTCACAGATGAGACAGTTTTTCCATCAATGTTAAAAATCAGTCTTGCCAGATGGTGTTCCTGTGAAAGTCTCGAAATTGATTGACACAGTTTTTTCAGAACAAATTATTATTTTATTTGTTCTAAACCATTGTGTTAATCATGTACTACATCTGCAGTTGTTTTTGTAGGCTGTCTTCAGCACATGACTTAATTAGGATATTTGTGTCATCTGCAAAAAGTACTGTTATCCCTTTAGTTAATTATTGTTATTGATCATTCACATAAAGAATGAAACAAATGGGCCTAAGGACTGACTCTTGAGGGATTCCGTATCTGATTTTTTTGTGCATTACTATGAAAATTAGAAATTGACTGCATTTTTATATCTTGTATTTTATTTAAGTGTTCTGTTGACAATCATACAGGTAGGAGTGGATCCATCTGTTTGGTATGTCTCGTAGTCCGTAATTATGTCGCTTCTGCAACAGAATGTAATGATCAATTACATTAAAAGCTTTACTATGGTCAAGGAATATGACAGAAACATGTTGCCTATTATTTACTGCTCTTAGAGTTCATCTAGTAATGTAAAACTAGCTGACTGGGTTGATCTGCCTTTTCTGAACCCATGTTGCATATCACTTACTATCATATCTTTATTTAGGAAAGCTGTTAGTCTTCTAGGAATCAGTTTTTCAAGAATCTTGCCAAAGTCTGACAGTACTGATACAGGCCTACAGTTTGCAGCTGCAAATTTGTCTCCTCACTTTTACACTCTTAATGATGATTGACAATATCTAATAACAGTTCTATTATTAACACTGCACTTGCTTTGATGATAATAGTTGGTATTTCATCAGCAACAGTTGAATATTTATTGGATAATCTTTTAATGACCGTAAACAATTACTTGAGTGTTATTGGAGACATGAATAGAGTTCCTGTACAAATATTTGAATCTGAATGTAGTGTACTGCTGTCTGTTTCTGAGCTGTAATTTTTAGTAATCAGGTGTTGTGGTGTATCTGAAAAGTTGCTGTTAAATTAGCTACATCTGTAAGGTCAGTTATTTTTTTGTTATTTTCATTAAATTCTATGTTGTGGTCTAAAAAGTAGTACCTGTTACTTTTTTGATGACATTCCAGGTTGCTTTAGTCTTGATCCTGTAATTTTCGATTTGATTGTTGTTTTCCATCTTCTTTGCTTTTGATATAACTTGCTACAAATCCACTATATCATTTAAAATAATTAATAAAACTGGGACTGGGTATTCATATAATTCTCTTTTGTTCTGGTGCAATATTTTTATTCCTGCTGCGATCCATCAATTTGATTCTGCATTGAATTTATTACTGATGTTTGTTTACAAAAATCTATTTCACAAAAATGTTTATATGTGACAATAGATTTAGCGAACTTGTCATCTGTGTTATTTTATCTGTGAACATCATTCCAGTTGGCTGTTCGCAAGAGAGAACAAAGGTAATCTACATTTTCATCATTGAACTACCTGACATTAGCTCCAGTTTTTTGGGATTTTATGTCTCCTGGAACAGCTGTTGTTAGTATTTTGGCACGGTGATCACAAATACCAATGTTTACAATGTGTGTTGCAGGTATATTTATCTGTACTTACAAAAACCTGATCAATGGTTGCTGTAGAAGTACTAATTGTACAAGTTGGGTAAGTTACAATTGGTTTTCATTTAAAGGACTTCAGTAGATCTTTAATTTCATCTTTAAATTTATTCAGTTTGGAGAAATCAAGACTGAAATCTCTGCATATGAAGATATTTTTCTTGAGAGTGTTGAAATTCTCCAACAGCTCTCCCATATTATTATGAAAAACTTTTTTTATCGCCACACAGATGATAACTGTATTTTACTTTGACGGTTCTACGTCTCTTTCTCTGGATAATTATCATATCTGGTTATATTGATTAATTTTTTGACATAAATGCAGCTACCACCATTCCTGATTATTTTGCAACAAAATGTACCTGCTAATCTGAACTGAGGTAAGTGTGTCAGTTCTAACATGTTACTGTTCAACCAGTGCTCAGTGAAACATAAATCAGAAGTATCATTCAAATCGTTTAACAAGATTTCTTTTTCATTCAGCTTATTATAAAGAGACTGAGCATCCTGATAGGGCAATTTAAAGTTTGAACTACGGATTTGGTTGAGTCGTGCTTGACCACTAACCTCTTTTTTTTTTTATCTAGCGTTGTTAGCTGAAAAGAATCGTCCTCCTTTTGAGAGATGAGTGACGTCTTCCTGGTAGCTGCTTCCCTGGGATCTGGATCTTGTAATTCTTGTGCTGTGGTGATTCAAATTATAATTCATTTGTCAAGAAGCATTTGTTTCATTTTCGGCTATTTATCTCACTAGCTTTCAAACTGTATTTATTCTGTCAGAACACTGACGTATTCAAGCAGACTTGGTCCTTGAAAGATTAATGCAATTATTGTGTACAACTGTTAATTTTAATTGTCTGTTATTGTGAAAACCGTGACGTAATAATTTATCTCGTGACAGTCTTTCCATGTCGAAGTTTATGGATATTTTGCTTTTGCTTTGCCATGTCAGCTATGCGACAAGTTATTTGTCGTGAAATACTAATTTCGGAAGGCTTTCGTACCTCTAATGCCACCACGAGTTCTGCTCTGTGAACAATGCACTCCATAATGAACTCGCCATAGCTGAAAGATTTATCAGATCTGATAATTCAGAGCGCTGTTTTTGCAGCTTGCTTTCAACGGCGGGCCGCTGCAGATGGTTGCCGACTAGAAATAAGATACAACAGAACGGACTATATGATCACCGGATTTCTGCAAGAACATATGTATAAATAGAAACGGCACAAACACAATGATTTTATCGTTGAGATCGGCTCACTGTGTAGCAGAGCATCTCTTTAGGTCAGCCAACTTGTTTTCTCTTTCATCGTCAATTAAATCTTTCAATTCCTTGTGGGTTGTTGTGCACTGCCGTTCTAAAACATATTTGCGCTGCCTGGCGATTATGCGACTGCATAACAGACACTAAGAATTTTCATGAACAAACAACGCCGCATCACCCTGCTGAATAGAATGTCGCGTCATTATCGAGTACTTCCGCGAAGTACCCAACAAAACCGCGACAGACCGAGCACATCGAGGCCCACACATCGTGCACGCATGCAGTTTGGGATGTCATGCCCGACCCTGCTTAACACCAACAATCACTTCGCAAAAGAAGTCAATACGGATCGCCAAGCGACAAACAGCATATTGACGTCAAAACAGGAAACATTCTGACCACTTCTAGGGCTATATTTTCACCTGGTAGCGGCATACTACGCTAGCGCACCGAGTAATGAACATACCTATGACGCTTCAACATCCTGCGATGTATACAATCCGCACTGCAGCACTTGGCATGCCGTCAGTTTAATTGTAACCACCCGGTAAATGTACACCAATTACATACGATACAATTCAACACTATTTTGAATATAAAGAAATTAAAAATAACGATGTGAGTTCTCGGAATCAGGTATTTGGATTGCAAGCATTACATAGCGACAAAATAACTGATGGATACTGACATTCGTGGGAGGTTTATATTTTGCGGGTTGTGCCATCTATAATTGAGGTTACACATTCCTCTGTGAGGTGATGCACATGAAGTCGTTTGTGGGATGATAAATGTGATAAACTGGAGGAGTTTAGAATGCCGACAACCAAGAATAGTGCTTCAGTAGTCACTCTTTCCATCTCTGGCAGTAAGCTTGGTAAAAAAATGTTTTCTCGGACTGCTTCTGTGAGAGTACTCTGCTCACTACAGAAGTCGATAGAAGCATTGTTGGCAGCGGATATTTGCTACTGGCCTAGTGTGTTCTTCACAGTGTGTTTGTTCTTCAGTTCGGGAAGTGTGCGCCCCCGGTAGCTGAGTGGTCTGCGCGATGGAATGTCATACCTAACAGCCGGGGTTCAATTCCCGGCTGGGTCGGAGATTTTCTCCGCTCAGGGACTGCGTGTTGTGTTGTTCTTATCATCATTATTTCATCCCCATCGACAAGCAAGTCGCCGCAGTGGCGTCAACTTGAAAGACTTGCACCAGGTGAACGGTCTATCCGGTGGTTGACCCGAGCCACACAGCATTTCCATTTTGGGAAGTACAGATTTAGGCTGGAATTTAATGTCGGGCTGCAATAGCTGGTATGGATTTGTGTTATTCGAGGAACCATGTTTGTTTGATAATTCTTCACCAAGGACTGTATAGACGCCGTTGCCACTCCACTGTTTCAGCCAGCTTGTCGCAAACCACCAGACTTAAATAAGACATTACTAAATATGAAATCACACAAAATGCGACGAGAATCGCTCCAGAGTGGCGGCGTAACTGCCAAAGCCATTGCATAGGGGTTGGCTGCTTGGAAGTCACGCATGGCTGCGTTCCAGTTTGCAGCAGTGGGCAGGGCATAACGAAGTACAATGGTGGCATACCCTCAAGCGACTGGTGTCCGATGCTCGAACGACATTGTGTTGCAGCTCTCTTGCGCCAGTGGCTGAACAGCCGTATCCTATGCCACATGTGCTGTCTGGGTTAATCGCCTCTGATCTAGGTTGAGATGTACATGTGCACCAAATTCACAAAAGTCATTGTATAGCAACATCCACATATGTTCTGGCATAACCACAAGTGCTGGAACAAAGAGGGAAATAACAGAAGTTCGGAGAAGATCGAGAGGAAACGTCAGCGAATAGCCAGCTGTCAAGGACAGTGCCACAACAGGAGCGACCTCTGCAAGAAGGGAATATAAGCGCCACTCCTGCCAGCCTCGGCTGTACATAGTGCTCAGATTGGCTCAGTATACAGTCTCTTCCTCCCCCCCCCCTCCCAAACCAGTTGCCGTGCCTTTACTGTTGTGTCCCACCCTCTCTACATCTCCACATCCTCTGCCTCCTTTACCAACTCCTTTCCCAAGGCAGCTTCCACCATGTACGCCTCCTGGATGATTATCTTTGCCCTGTCATCTACCCTTCCTAGCAACTCTAACCCCATCTTCCTGCCTCCTCCTCAGGGCTCCCTCTCCTCCCCCTCTCTTCTCCTGAGCGGCTTCCCCCTCCTACTCCCCCTCCCTCTCTTGTGCACCCTTTCAGTGTCTGCACTCCCTCCCGCCCTGTCTTCCCTCTACATCTCCCACCCCACATGTCTCCTGCCTCTTCGTGTACCCAGTGACGCCCCTACTGTCTTCATCCCGCCGCTTCCCCTGCCGCCCCTTGCTCTCCCCTCCTTTTCCATCCTCTCTGACCTTTCCCTCGGCAGGTCCCACCTGGCAGTTTTATTCTTCGTCGTGTGTGCTACAAGTGGGTTTTAAGTGTGTTGTTCTGGAGTGTTTTTAATACTGTGGCCGACTTTTAAGCTGTGCATGTCCATTCAGGGTCTTCTCTGTGTTTCAAGAATCGCCAATTGTGTTTTATAACTTTCTGGTGACTTTTTTAACTGTCCCCCATGAACGTCTCCTTGTCAGTCTATTTTTACTTCTATTTTCTCCCTTTACTCTGTTTTATGTTCCCCTTTTTTATCATCTTATGTGTGTAACATTTTATTCTTATTTTAGCTGCCATGTCACTTGGCTGAAGAGTGGCGGACTGTGCCACTGACAGCCCTCTCCAGCCCCATATGCGGCAGGGGAATGGAATCACAATAAAGAAACAAAATCAGTATACAGTCATTAGTACTCAGTATCGGCTCAGTGTAGGGACATTACAGGAACGTATTCGCGGAGCGTGCTACAAGAATGGCTAGTAGTGAGCCTTAACAGTTGCTTGTCTGGACTTGTCTATAGCGACGAACATACCTGTTTGCACGTTGCCCATCATTTGTGACTACTACACTCCTAGAAATGGAAAAAAGAACACATTGACACCGGTGTGTCAGACCCACCATACTTGCTCCGGACACTGCGAGAGGCCTGTACAAGCAATGATCACACGCACGGCACAGCAGACACACCAGGAACCGCGGTGTTGGCCGTCGAATGGCGCTAGCTGCGCAGCATTTGTGCACCGCCGCCGTCAGTGTCAGCCAGTTTGCCGTGGCATACGGAGCTCCATCGCAGTCTTTAACACTGGTAGCATGCCGCGACAGCGTGGACGTGAACCGTATGTGCAGTTGACAGACTTTGAGCGTGGGCGTATAGTGGGCATGCGGGAGGCTGGGTGGACGTATCGCCGAATTGCTCAACAGGTGGGGCGTGAGGTCTCCACAGTACATCGATGTTGTCGGCGGAAGGTGCACGTGCCCGTCGACCTGGGACCGGACCGCAGTGACGCACGGATGCACGCCAATACCGTAGGATCCTACGCAGTGCCGTAGGGGACTGCACCGCCACTTCCCAGCAAATTAGGGACACTGTTGCTCCTGGGGAATCGGCGAGGACCATTCGCAACCGCCTCCATGAAGCTGGGCTACGGTCCCGCACACCGTTAGGCCGTCTTCCGCTCACGCCCCAACATCGTGCAGCCTGCCTCCAGTGGTGTCGCGATAGGCGTGAATGGAGATGTGTCGTCTTCAGCGATGAGAGTCGCTTCTGCCTTGGTGCCAATGATAGTCGTATGCGTGTTTGGCGCCGTGCAGGTGAGCGCCACAATCAGGACTGCATACGACCGAGGCACACAGGGCCAACAGCCGGCATCATGGTGTGGAGAGCGATCTCCTACACTGGCCGTACACCTCTGCTGATCGTCGAGGGGACACTGAATAGTGCACGGTACATCCAAACCGTCATCGAACCCATCATTCTACCATTCCTAGACCGGCATGGGAACTTGCTGTTCCAACAGGACAATGCACGTCCGCATGTATCCCGTGCCACCCAACGTGCTCTAGAAGATGTAAGTCAACTACCCTGGCCAGCAAGATCTCCGGATCTGTCCCCCATTGAGCATGTTTGGGACTGGATGAAGCGTCGTCTCACGTGGTCTGCACGTCCAGCACGAACGCTGGTCCAACTGAGGCGCCAGGTGGAAATGGCATGGCAAGCCGTTCCACAGGACTACATCCAGCATCTCTACGATTGTCTCCATGGGAGAATAGCAGCCTGCATTGCTGCGAAAGGTGGATATACACTGCACTAGTGCTGACATTGTGCATGCTCTGTTGCCTGTGTCTATGTGCCTATGGTTCTGTCAGTGTGATCATGTGATGTATCTGACCCCAGGAATGTGTCAATAAAGTTTCCCCTTCCTGGGACAATGAATTCACGGTGTTCTTATTTCAATTTCCAGGAGTGTATTTATAAATATCCAAGTTAAGTACTGTCTATCAGCTTTATAGAAATAAAACTACTAACACTATTTGCTTGAACTGTTGGATAGCATTCCGAGAATGCTTCGTCCCTTAGGCATCCTATACGAGGCGAGTGAGTGAGACCCAACAACTGGTGATAAGGTGTTACAAACAAACCCCTTGCCTGGCGGCCACAGTCTTTTTTGTGTTTTTTGTGCTGGCGCCTTACTTTGCAGAGACACTTATTGCTTTAACAGTTTCTTGTCGTGTTTGCTAATCAGTGTTTTCAGGTGGGCGTTGCAGGACTTTTCTATGCTTTTGTCATTATTTAGATGGCTTGCCTTGTATATTTTTTGCATTTGTGTTTTCTAACATGGCCACCGCACCTGTCCCACTCCCTGCTCTAGTGCCAAGGCCGCAAGCGTTAGATGCCACACAGCTAATGCAGATGTTTCAGTTTCAGATGCAGCAAATATTGGTACCACTCAACACAGTGCAGCAGCTACTTGCTAATGCTTCACACCTGACAGAACAACCACCACCTACTACAGCTGCTACACCACCTTTTCGACAGTTTTGTGCACAAGACAAGTAATAGTCGCCCCAGTTTGAAGTGCATGTCATCATACGCAATGTACCAGGCAGTGTGAAACTTCCGTATCTATTATCAACATTAGTAAGTGCAGTGTTCAGATTAACTGGATTTGCTTATGACACAGTCGTAGACTCCCTAACAAACTATTATGACCAACAAGTGAATGTGGTAGCAACTAAGTATCAATTCTTTAATTGCAAAAAAATGGTCAGAACAAACTTATCGCGAGTGGGTAACAGATCTGTAGGGTCCTACAAGAAAATTAAAATTCAAATGCGCTTATGGTGCTTTATATTGGCATGTTATGTTGTGTGATGTGATTTTGTACAAGGTGCCTGATGTCAAACTCAGAGAACAGATTTTGAAACAGTCCAACCCATCATTTCAGCAGGTAATGCTAATATTACATCAGTGTAATTCAGGTGCCTTGTCGGTTCATAAATCTGAGTAGCAAACTATCTGCCGGCTTGAGCCCCTTAGTTGCGATCGCCCCATTCCGCACCAGCAGCGTCCACTAGCCACGCTGGGTAAACAACCTCCCATTCGGCGTAAGCAGTTTGCTAAACAGGCGAACAGAATTAAGTCTTGCCCGCAGTGTTATTCACGGCACAAACGCCAAGACTGCCCCTCCCGACAAGCTCAGTGTTAAGCCGTCGGCACACGGACCGTGCATCCGAGCGTTGAGCATGCTGAGTTTCTGACGTCATAGCGTGGAACAGCACGTTCTGGAGCCTTTCCGAACGTGCAGAGCAATATCTGGCATGTCAGATATTCTGAGCGTGCGTCTGAGCGTTCCCCAATGAGATGGCACAACGCCACCTACGTCACACGCACGCCGTCTCCCTCCAGTACACAGTTGTGAGGCGCCATATTGGCATTTATTTCAAGCCTATATGTATATATGCCGTTTCTGAGCACCAGCAAATTGAGAATCACTGGAAAACCCGTTGTTAGTTGTGTGATTCGTTCCAATAAAATTATGAGATTAAAAAAAAAAAAGCGTAATGAGTAGCGTCTCTATCCAGTGATGAGTTTTTGTTGGGGGCGGTGGTTCGCGTCTTTAATACTTCCAATTTTTTTCCTAACATTCGCGTTTTTATTAGGTTCTGATACTTTATTATTAGTTTAATATAAGTATATGCTATAATATTTGATGTTAGATAAATATGTTCGATTGGCTTAATCTGCAGGACAGCCTGCGCTACTTGTATAAAGATATTTTGCTCCTTTTTCTTTTACGATTCGTAATTCACATGTTGCAAAGGTTCTGTTACTGGAAAAGAACAGTGAGCAAGTAAGACTGACCTTGGGGTTTTAAGAAAATGTGGGAATGATGAAATCTTTATCTTATGCGGAGAAGTATTCCAAATTTGTACCGCACTGTTTGTAATGGAACTTTTGTAAGTCTGTGTCCTTATTGACTGGACATGGTACTGTCCTTTTCGTGAACGAAGGAGGAAATGTGCGTTTTAACGTGGGAATTTTACGCGCGCCCGTTGAGTAAACACTGTGATTTACGAACTAGAAACATCCCTCAACTGCCGATGGAATGCGTTGCGATCGCGTATATCACGTTGGGACCCACGTACCGTATGTGAACAAGTCACGTCGTTCCTGAACGTTCAGCAGCACGTTGAACTTGGCACGCTCAACGTTAACGTTAGACAGCACAATCCGTTTGCCGACGGCTTTACGCTTCAGGTAGGAAAGGACATGTGCTATCCGTATGTTTGCTACACAACAAACATAAGAATTCGACCCACTCACAAAACTATAGTCACAAGGCCCATGTCATTAATGCAGTATATTCCCAGTCTGCGAGAGGCATTAGCAAACCTAGTAAGTGTGCTGTTTCCACAGTGATACGTCAGTCAAAGAAACATTTTGTTCATTTACTTGTTTGTGGAAAATGTGTGAAATTTCAGAAGGACACGGGTACTCTGCCACTTTGCTAAATCGTCACACATATGAACTGTTAGGCTCTCCATGCCTGTCTAAAATTAGCACGCAATTGACGGCTTATAATGGACAAGACATTCCAGATCTCAGAACATGCACTTTGCCTGCTATGTATTACTTGCATACGTGAGCAGTGACTTTTACAGTGCTCGAATCAAACGAGTGTGAGAATATATTTAGTCTTGATTCTATTGATTGGTTTGGCTTTAACTTTCAGGACAATGTGTTGACAGTGTCTGCTTTCAACACAAAAGACAGTGTAGCTAGCTTGCTAAATGAATTCCTGGAACTCTTTTTCTGAAGGTTTAGGCAAAGCTATCAGCCGAAATTTTGCTGGGCCAGAACTGTTCCCATTGCATTACGGCACAAAGTCGCGGCTGAACAATTGCAAGATAGTGGACTTATTGCACCCATGTCAGTTAGGCAGTGGGCAAGTCCACTGGTTTTGCTCCCCAAACCTTCAGGTCGCACTTGCCTCTGTGTTGACTTTAAGTCTACAGTCAACCCACGAACTGTCATTGATAGTTATCCATTGTCACGCCCCGGAGGATCTCATAGACAAATTAGGCACTGGGCGCTACTTTTCAAAAATTAGTTTGCGTGACGTGTATCTTCAAATACCGCTCGATAGTAATAATGTCGTGTGACGAGTGCCTCAGGGCGGGTAGACCGCTCGCCGGGTGCAAGTCTTTCGATTTGACGCCACTTCGGCGACCTGCGCGTCGATGGGGATGAAATGATGATGATTAGGACAACACAACACCCAGTCCCTGAGCGGAGAAAATCTCCGACCCAGACGGGAATCGAACCCGGGCGCTTAGGATTGACAGTCTGTCGCGCTGACTACTTTTTTTTTAGCCTCATTTTGTTCACTTTTTTCGTTGCATCTGCTCGTGGCGGACGTCGTAAGACATCCGTTTAAGTTCGTTGTTGATCGATGAACTCAGTTTTTTTTATTTGAGAGGGCAGTCCAATCAGCTACCTGGGAGGACAATACCGCTCGATGAAGAATCACAAAAAGTGTGTGTCGTAAATACTCATTTGGCTTCGTTTAAATATTTGCGTTTACTTTTGGCAGTGCTTCCACTACCGCCATTTTTCAACGGTATTTGGAACAGCTGACTGCACTGAGGCCAAACTGTTCAAACTAAGAGTTTTTGGACGACATTGTCGTAGTAGGTCGTACACCTGAAGAACATATCGCAAATTTTGCTTGCTTTATTTCATGTGATATCTGATGCAGGGCTAAAGTTTAGATTGAATAAGTGATTTTTTTGAACCTAAATTGCTGTATCTTGGTCACGTCATAAACTGTCAAGGTGTACATCCTCTTCAGTCCCATTTGTCAGCCATACGAAAATTGCCAGTTCCTCCCAATATCACTGAATTTCAGTCAGTTCTAGGGAAAATGAACTATTACATTCGGTTGATACTGAATGCTGCACAATTCGCAGCTCCATCGCAATAACGTCACCTTTGTATGGACAGATGAGTGACAAAAAGCATTTCAGAAACTTAAAGACGTATTGCTCAGTGACCGATGCTTAGCTGACTTTGATCCTGACAAATCAGTTGTCTTGCAAGTTGACGCTTCCTCTCACGGAATCAGTGCAGTGCTTTAACACAGAACTGGTGATAGACCTATTGTTTTAGTATCAAAAGTGCTGTCCAAAGCTCAGTGTAACTGTTCACAAATTGAAAGAGAGGCTTTGGCTATTGTGTGTGGTGTCACCAAATTTCGCCACTATTTGTATGGCAGAAAATTCTACTTAGTAACAGATCACAAGCCTTTGCCGTACTTGTTTCATCCGACGACACCGATTCCTGTACGAACTGCCCAAAAATGGTAATGATGGGCTTTGTTGTCTCAATACCAGTACGAGATCGTGTATCGTCCGACAGCTCAAGATGGTAATGCGGACGCACTTTCACGTCTTCCGATTGACCCTGATACAGACTTAGCCGTTTCTGCTACATCTTGTATTGCTTCAATAATTTCCGTTGAAGTATAGACAAATTGCACAGGCCACGAAAGCTAATTCAGATTTGAACATTTTGCTAGCATATATTCGCACATCTTGGCCTCACTGTTGGAATAGCAAAAATAAATCTGTAGTACGCCGATACTTTGCACGTCTAGCCCCGCTGTACAGAAAGGTGTAATTCTTGTTCAAAATGACAGTGGCCAGTCACGCGTGTTGATCCGTAAAATAAGTGTGCAGTGACTTCACGAAGACACTGATGGATTGTTCGTACGAAACAGTTAGCGTGTCGACTCTGTTCTATTTGGGCGTCCATACCCTGCCAAGTGCAACGACGTCACAGCGTCACGCATGTGCGGAAAATCAGCCCTCTCCGCTCTCTCCTTGGCCTAAGTCACAATCCTCATGGGAAGGTGTGCACATAGACTATGCGGGACCTTTTGGATGGTTCAAATGGTTCAAATGGCTCTGAGCACTATGGGACTCAACTGCTGTGGTCATCAGTCCCCTAGAACTTAGAACTACTTAAACCTAACTAACCTAAGGACATCACACACATCCATGCCCGAGGCAGGATTCGAACCTGCGACAGTAGCAGTCGCACGGTTCCGGACTGCGCGCCTAGAACCTCGAGACGACGGCGGCCGGCGACCTTCTTGGACCACGCGCTGGTTGATAGTGGTTGATTCGCATAGCAAGTTTCCTTTTGCTGTTCCAATGAACTCGACAACGTCACGTAGCACAATTCAGGTGTTGTAATCGATTTTTTCCCTCGTATGCTTACCTGAAGTAAAGTATCAGACAGCGGACCTCAGTTCACATCAAATGAATATGAAATATTCCGTGAACAGAATAGCATATGGCATCTAACTAGCGTACCGTTCACCCACAGTCAAACGGGGAAGCGAAACGTTTTGTCAGAACATTGAAGTAGCAGATAGCCATACTTCGCTCCGCACACACCGGGGATGAAGCATTGTAACTGTCTCTCGCCTCATGCAGTTCGCGGCCACGAGATGGATCGTCGCCGGCGGAAACGCTTGACGGCCGCCGCCATCGGACACTGCTCCAGCCTCCTCAGCATCCGGCACCGAATGAGGCCCGCAAGTATCGCTTCGCGCCGCACGGTATTGTCTTTTACAGGGTTTTTGGCGGCAGCAGACGGTGGGCGCGAGGCGAGATCGTCCGTCGGCTTGGCACTTGCATGCATCTTCTTTCAGGTCCCGATGGCTTGCAGCACCGCCATTAAAATCAACTTCGCCTCTGTCACGTGCACGACGTTTGTAAGGTGTCAGGCAAATCCAACACCTTCCATGAAAACCCTGACAGGATAGCAAATCCGGTGGTATGTCACATAGCTCCGAACAAATCCTGGCATTAAATTAACCAAAGTAATACGATCAACGAGTGAGCGAATGGAATACCACAGACTAACGCCGTGAAACAGACGCAGTTCCGAGGGAAGAAACGAGAAAAGAAGCCGAGAGCAGAACCGTGTTAAGATAGAAGGCCCTGCGATAAGGAACGGACACCAACATCGCCGGCTGACCGCCAATCCCCCCCCCCCCCCCCCCAGCCCATGTTAAAAGATAGAGCCCTCCAGAAGAACAGTATAGATCTTACGGAAACACTACCGAGCGAGGTGGCGCAGTGGTTAGCACACTGGACTCGCATTCGGGAGGACGATGGTTCAATCCCGTCTCCGGCCATCCTGATTTAGGTTTTCCGTGATTTCCCTCAATCGTTTCAGGCAAATGCTGGGATGGTTCCTTTGAAAGGGCACGGCCGATTTCCTTCCCTAACCCGAGCTTGCGCTCCGTCTCTAATGACCTCGTTGTCGACGGGACGTTAAACACTAACTACCACCACTACACGAAAACACAAAAAGGGCCACACAAGCTGAAAGTTTTAGAGTGAGACTATACGCGTCTCTGTTACGTTGCAAACGTTAAAAACATTGCCCCACCACGAAAAGTATAACGTTTCTCATTGGATAGACAGAATTT
This sequence comes from Schistocerca gregaria, assembly GCF_023897955.1. Classification (NCBI taxonomy): domain Eukaryota; kingdom Metazoa; phylum Arthropoda; class Insecta; order Orthoptera; family Acrididae; genus Schistocerca; species Schistocerca gregaria. The sequence goes on along the minus strand of NC_064925.1, from coordinate 308,862,191 downwards.
TTGTAAGCAGAGATTAAGGTTAACATTGAAACCCTTATCGGTCAGTTGAAAACACAGTCACATACCTTTTTCTTAAACCCACTTCAGTAAACTGTAGTAAAGGGAAGAGAAAGAGTTGCTTCCGAGGTGGCGATGTGGCGAGGTGTGTGGAGCGGCGCCGACCGCCGCCTCCTGGTGCTGCCTAACCATCGACAAGGTAATGAACGCACGCGATGCGGTGCGCTTAAGACTTCACTCAGAACTGCAAAAGTCTCATCTGTTACACCCCCTTTTTACGTAATACTAGTGCCGATCGTCAATTAAACGTCCTGGTATTCACATTTGCTATTAGAAGTTAAAAATCTGAAACGCGATGATTTTTCTGTTATATAATTATTGAGAAGCCATATCAGCCACTGTAATTTACGACAAGTTAAATAAGTAAATTGATAATTGAGGGTCACTGTAGACCATTTTTGATAGTTTTCTCTTTTATGAAACTTAATTTAAACCTAGATTATACATGTGATATGGCATAGGTCATCCTTCGATCGATTGTAGAACTTGGAAACCCATTTACGGAATATTCGTTCACATTTTTGTTGAACGCAGTTGGTTTTTATCATCCTGTATTAAAATATTTCCTTTTATCAATAGCGCAATTTATAAACAATGTTTTGTGAGTAGAATATAAATTCAAATGGTAAACTTAACTGCTTTTTCGACGTTATTTTACCAGCTAACTAAAAATAGGAAAACCTTGAACCCCTTCCACTAAATTTAGTTAGTATTAAGATTCTTTTACAGGGAGTGCAGTGGAGCTGACGCTGAAATCATTTAGTATTTGGTTATATCATCGCTAGTCTCACTGAACTCTTCTGAACTCTACATGTCATGTGTGGTCTGGCATCTCCTTACCAGCAACAGGTTCCGGGTTCAAACTAGTCAATTCCCTAAAAAATACGCTCAGAGCGTCGTTGCGCGAAAGTGGTAGGGAGACACGACTTAGACCAAACAGACAGCACGCAGAATGTTAGACGATCTTTCAGTCTCTCTTCCCCCAGATTCACAGATCCAGACGACAGCGCGTCCGAAGCAGTCGCCAGAGGGTGTCATCACAACACTGCGGGACGACCCATGGAGATGAAGACGGACACGGAGCCTTCGCCTCCGCCGCCTTCTCTCGTCCTACAGACGGATCTGGGCCCACACCGCAGCAGCAATCGCCGCCATCTTGATGTGGTTCATGGCAGCAGTAGGTGAAGTACCCTCCTGGTCGTTTTGTGGGGGAAGTATCCGCCAGAATGCAGGCTGGATGGCTTCACGTCCCCTGCCGCCACAGCTTCCGGCCCGACGTTGCGCCTTCGTGGCTGCACTCCCGCCACGACGACGGCCCGTCGCTTTGGGGGAGAGAAATGACCTGGCGTAGTCACAAGCGCCGAGACGAAGAGGAAGAACGAAAGACCAGAGAAGGCGGTGAGGAAACGTCAGCCAACAGCTGGCTGACAAGGACCACGCCGCGCCAGGAGCAAGAAGCGAATATAAGCGCTGCTCCTGCCAGCCTCGGCCGGACGTTAGTGCTCAGATCGGCTCAGTATACGGACATTAGTACTCGGTGTCGGGACATTAGTGAAATGTATTCGCGGTGTTTGCTACAAGAAGAGCTAGTAGTGATCCTTAACAGTTGCTTGTCTGGACCTGTCTATAGCCCATATAGTGGGACGCGAAATTGAAGAGTCACCCATCCACCAGTGTCAGCCCAGTTTGCACGTGAATATAAGTTTAATTTATTGTTTTGTTTATGTATTTTGTAACGTTTGTGAATTATCTAAAGCTTTTTATTTATTTATTTTTTTTTTTTTCATGTACGGAGAGGGCGGCGCAACGAAAAGAGACAGCATCTTCACTGCCGGGACCAGAGAGAAAATTGCAGGCCACTACACGTCGCGGGTCGACAGACAAAGAGCAACAGAAGATCCTGAAACCGAGTTTTTCGTCGTGCTTCTAAAAACTGAAAAAATAAGAATTTGTAATGTTTCTACAACAATGACACCATAGAAAGGTTAATCATATTGTAAATGTTCAGTCCTATCTTGTCAAGGCTCATGTTCATGTCTATATGTAGTATATTTGAAGATAATAAACTAGTGTATTCTAAAAAAAGTTTAAATACGTGTTCCAAGAATTTATTTCTGAAGAATTATATTAAGGAAGAAGTATTACTGATTTATTTGACAAGATTATTAATTTTTTACAACGTTCATCGCGAGTTTAAGTCTTAACAGTTTATTCAATGTGGTTTTAATATTTATTGAAGCAAATAACTTGCATTAATATAATTCCTGAGAAGAAACAAACGACATCTAAATTGAAAAAAGTTTACGCAAACCAATTGGACTGAGTGACGTAATTCTGCACATACGACTCGAATGATGTTTTAATTAGTTTCGTTCAAGAACCATTCAGAGACAACTTTAAAAAGAATTTAAATAATTTTGAAGTTTTTTGTAACTGATGTAGGTGATGAAGTCTGCACATAGACATATGTCAAAAGAAAATCATTTATACAAAACTTACATCGTTACACTACCCCCATCGTTTGTGACAACTAATCGTAGATCTCCAAGTTAAGTATTGTCAATCTGCTTTATGGAAATATAACTATGAATGTTATTTGCTTGAATTATTGTATAGCATTCCGAGAACGCAGCATCCCTTAGGTACCCTATACGAGACAACTGAGCGAGACGTAAGAACATATACAGATGGCTGTGATAACACGTACACAAGGTACAAAAGGGCAGTGCACTGACGGAGCTGTCATTTGTACTCAGTTGATTCATGTGAAAAGGTTTCCGACATGATTGTTGGAGCACAACGGGAATTAACAGATACTGAAGGCGCAAACGTAGTTGGAGCCACACGCTTGGGACATTCCTTTTTGGTAATCGTTAGGAAATTCAATAGTCCAAGAGCCACAGTGTCAATAGTGTGCCAAGAACACCAAATTTCGATCATTACCTCGCACCAAAGACAACGCAGCGTCCGACCGCTTTAATCTAAGGATCGAGAGTATCACTGTTTGTGTAGAGTTGTCAGTGCTAGCAGACAAGCAACACAGTGAGATATAACGGCAGAAATCAATGTGGGACTCACGACAGACCTATAATTTAGGACAGTGCTGCGAAATGTGCGTTGATGGGCTATGGCAGCAGACGGCTGACCCAAAAGCCTTTGATAACAGCATTACATTGCCTGCAACACCTCTCTTTGGCTCGTGATCATTTCGGTTGGACCATAGGCGACTGGGATACAGTGACTTGGTCAGGTAAGTTCCGATTTCAGTTGGAAGAGCTGAGGGCAAAGGTTCGAGTATGCCGCAGACCCCACAAAGCTGTGGATCAAGTTGTCAACAAGACACTGTGCAAGCTGGTGATGGCTCCAAAATGGTGTGGTATGCCTTACGCGGAATATACTGGGTCCTCCACTGAACCGATGAATGATTGTAAATGGCTACGTTCGACTTCTGCTGTAGCCAGTTATGAACATGACGTTCCCAAAGAACAATATCATTTGATCAGGCCACAGATTTTCGCGATTGGTTTGAAGAACGTTCTGGACAATTCGAATGAATTATTTGGCCAGATCGCCCGACATGAATCCCATACAACGTTATATGGGACATAATACTTTCGCAGCTATGGGCGGCTATAGAGACGGCATAGCATGGCTCAGTATTTCTTGCAGAGGAGTTCCAACAACTTGTGGAGTTCATGTGACTTATAGTTGCTTTACTTCGCCGAGCAAAATGAGGTCCGACAAGTTATTAGGCGGTACTGTAACACCTACAACGCCTCTCGGTGTTAATAAATCAAAATAGCTCCCAAATTAGCTCCCATGCCCTCGAAATATAAATACAGAAAATGTCCCAAGCCCCTCCACAAGTAGTAATTTACGATATAGAAATAAGAGACAAACAGAGGGAAATCTATAGTAGAAAAATAATAGAAAAAGAAAAGAATTTTAATCATAAATTTTGGAAGCATGGGAGGGGGAAAAACGATAGAAATGGTAAAATTATTATTTATTCTTATATATGAGAAGATCAAAATTATAGTCATAGAACGTAGGTCTTGAACACCAAAGATAGCGTTTACTAAAGTATAAATAGACATGCAATGCAATTATGATACTCCAGTCTCTATCCTCTAGTCTGTTCCATGTCAATTAGGACGTACAGCTTTAGGAAGCAACAGCAGGAGCTTTATTAAACCAGGGCGCAATAATAAATCGCGACGAGTTTTTTTTTTTTTTTTTTTTTTTTTGTGGGAAGCATTAATTTCAGATCAGAATTAGAACTTTTGTCATATTAGAGGAACGGGGAAGTGATCAATAATCTCTCTGACTTTAACGTCACTTCGTCTGAAGATTTAAATATTTTACGGAATTAACGATTTTTGGACAAATTCGGACTTCGTATTGTGATAGTGGAAAAGCTTTACTTCACGCGACTAGTATTCATAGTTCGTGACAGTTTTTGGATATTAAACGAGAACAATCTTTTTATCGAAAGTGACAGAACATTGTTTTGTATCTCTGATACTGACAGGATTCCAGATTAGATACTTATTCAGAGAACCCTTTGAATGCGATCGTGTGAATGAACTGATTTATTAATAATTATTGTTAAATAAAATAACGTGTTAATTTGAAACTGACTATTCGTCTTGAACTTCGATTTAGGTTCATAAATAATTAGGTTACATGATTTTCACCAAGAATAAACTGCAGACTAGTAACTGAAACACGTGAACGAGAATCTAATGAAAACACTAGTATCAATTTACTTATGCTTTTTTTCCTTCAGAACTGGGAAGAAAATACGTGTAATGACTCACTAGCGTTAATTTAAGAACTAGCCGAGATAAAACAAAACCCCTCAATATCAGTCAATGAACAGATAAATTAACATCCCTACTTTCATGCAAGATACGGAAGTCGGGATAGAGAAAAGGGTCGCTCCAGTACTCCAGTACTTGTAGGTGTAGATACGCACGTGGCGGGGCTGGAGCCGGGCAGCCCAGTTCGACAGCCTCGTCGCTGCCGTCCGCGCACTGCGGGATACCGTCACACGCGTTGTAGATGGCGATGCACTCCCCAGACTCCCGACACTCGAACTGGTACCGACTGCACCGCCGGCCTGCAAAACAACACCGCCATGCACTGTTTGCATCTTTCTCTCTGGAAATGTGGCAGACCAGTTTGGAAAGCATGGGTACAACAACAGATGGGTACGACAACTCTAAGTCCATTGAGAGAAAGTCATCGCCCTGATATCCTTTAACTAGGTAGTCATAACTTCAGAACCAGTAATCTCTACATTTTGAATGATGTAATATGCAAATAATTACGAAATAGTGTCATATCAGACCTATGACACTTGGACAGTTGGTAGGAACATCTGTTTTAATTTACATATTATGAAATCCTGTTATGCCATATCGCTCATTTTTCGTTCTGTCAACCAAAATATTTGAAGCAACATTTGGAACAACATGAGAACTACTACTATCCATCTTTGTAACTAAAGTACAGGTAACTTAATCTACTACTTTTCAAATAATTATGAGACCTTGCGAAATAATGCAACACAAGGCATATAAACAATAATCACGAAAAGCTCCCAAATGTACCGGTTGATCAAAAAGCCAGTAAAAATTTGAAAACTTAATAAACCACGGAATAATGTAGATAGAGAGGTAAAAATTGACACACATGCTTGGAGTGACATAGGGTTTTATTATAACCAAAAAAAGAACAAAGTTCCCAAAATGTCCGACAGATGGCGCTGGACAGCAAAACATCAGTGACTGCGCATGACAATCGTGTATAAAAGGAGCTGTAATGAGAGAGAGAATCAGATGCGCCAGCAGTCGCAGCATGTTGACGTTACCTGGAAAGGCGCTTTTAGTGAAGCTGTATTATAAGAATGGGGAATGCGCTAGTTCAGCATTACGATCCTATCGCCATAGGAAGCGGATTCGAACGGGTAAAGGTCCGCTCACAAATGAAGCTGTGGCGAGAATAATTGGTTCAAATGCCTCTGGGCACTATGGGACCTAACGTCTCAGGTCATCAGTCCCCTAGAACTTAGAACTAATTAACTTAAGGACATCACACACATCCATGCCCGAGGCAGGATTCGAACCTGCGACCGTAGCGGTCGCGCGGTTCCAGACTGAAGCGCCTAGAACCTCTTGGCCAAACTGGCCGGCGGCGAGAATGATTTCGAAGCCACGGGTTGTTTAGACGGTAGACCCCGTAGTAGCCGACCGAGCACTAGGGGTAACGCTGCTGAGACAGTTCAGGTAGAAAAGGAGACTGTAGCGGGTTCGTCTATGCACGGGGAAGTCAGCGCTCATGCAGTCGCACGTCGCACCGGCATTCCATACACTACTGTTTGGTTGGCACTTAAGCGTACCCTCCAATGCTATCCGTACAAAATCCATCGGCATCATGAAGTGTTACCTGGCGATTTAGTGAAGCGGAGGGCATTTGCAGTGTGAGCGTTTCAAAAGATGGCGGAAGATGACGATTGGTTGAGTAACGTCTTGTGGACCGACGAAGCTCATTTCACGCTCCGAGGGTTTGTCAACGCCCACAACTGCAGGATTTGGGCTACCGAAAATCCTAGAACTGTCCTGAAAACTGCACTGCACGACGAGAAAGTCACAGTATGGCTTGGATTTACCACATCTACAGTTATCGGGCATTTTTTCTGCTACCGTGACGGATGAGAGGTACGCCGATATGTTACAGAATCGCATCATCCCCAGCCTGGCTGGAACGTACTATGTTTATGCAGGATGGCGCTCCACCCCATATTGCTAGACGCGTGAAAGATCTGTTGCGCGCGTCGTTTGGGATGATAGTGTGCTCAGCCACCACTTTCGTCATGCTTGGCCTCCCAGGTCCCCAGACCTCAGTCCGTGCGATTATTGGCTTTGGGGTTACCTGAAGTCGCAAGTGTATCCTAATCGACCCACATATCTAGGGATGCTGAAAGACAACATTCGACGCCAATGTCTCACCATAACTCCGGAAATGCTTTACAGTGCAGTTTACAACATCATTCCTCGACTACAGCTATTGTTGAGGAATGATGGTGGACATATTGAGCATTTCCTGTACAGAATGTCATCTTTGCTTTGTCTTACTTTGTTATGCTAATTATTGCTATTCTGATCAGATGAAGCGCCATCTGTCAGACATTTTTTGAACTTTTGTATTTTCATTTTTATTTATTTATTTATTTTTGTTCTAATAAAACCCCATGTCATTCCAAGCATGTGTGTTAATTTGTATCTCTCTGTCTACATTATTCCGTGATTTGTTCAGGTTTCAAATGTATATTGACTTTTTGATCACCCAGTATATGGAAAACATGATAGGAACACTGTGCTTAATCTTGTTATCGTTAACGAAATTGTTCGGTCTGCTTATAAGGAATACCCCTAACAAACATACTCATTTCATTACAGTGAACAGAGCACAAACGAAAATTGGATTTATAATAAGGTGAGGGAGGGAGTGGAACATGATTTGTACTGGTTGAGAGGTTCACCTACAAGATATTAGGCGGTACCCCAGTATTTGGATCGCCTCAGTGTAGATGTAGGTGTAGATAGGCACGTGGAAGAGCGGGAGCCGCGCAGCCCAGTTCGACAGGCCCGTCGCTGCCGTCGGCGCACTGGGGGTGACTTCAGGGAGGGTGTCCAGTGACCTTGGCTTACCAGAACAATTCACCCTTTCTCCCACAATTGTCGCTGTGATTCAAAGACCTTGCCACATTCCTGTGGGAGGGGAAAGGAAAGGGCTCCTGTGATATTTGTGTACAAGAATAGGCTCTTTGTTCTTGTATGATGACTGACACTGTTATTCCCATCTGTAAGTCCACTTATTTCTTTAATACCCAAGATTTTGTCTCTATTCGGTTTTACCCCCATCCTACTCACTTCCCTCCATTATCAAATTAACTACTTCCTGAGGCCTCAGAATGGGTCCCTACCACCGAATCTCTGCTCTTGTTAAGTTAAACCTTCTCCTCTATTCAGTATCTCTGAACATGTTATCCATTCTACACACATAATCGTCAGCATCCGTTTGAAGCCATGCTTCTCAAAAGCTGATTATCATCTTCCATGAACTGATTGTCTATGTATCACTCCCATACAAGATTACACTTCAAGATAATACTGTGCAACAGAGTTCCTAGCACTTCAATTTGTTGAAATTGAGTATAAATTTATCTTTTCCAATGATGCTTCTTTTACTGTTGCCAGTCTGCATTTTACATCATCTCTACTTCTGATGTTATCATTTATTTTTCTGCCCAAACAACAAAACTCAGCTACTACTTCTAGTGTGTGTTTTCTTAATGTAATTGCCTGATTCCATTCGGTTCCATACCACTACCATTATTATAATTTTCTTGATATCTTATGATCATCTTATATATAGATGTTAAAAAAATTTTCTTTCATCCGGAAACTCGTCTTTAGCTATTACCGATCTCTATATTATATGCTTCGGCCTTCGTCAGTAATAAGCGATGTTGTTGTTGTGGTCTTCAGTTCAGAGACTGGTTTGATGCAGCTCTCCATGCTACTCTATCCTGTGCAAGCTTCATCTCCCAGTACTTACTGCAACCTACATCCTTCTGAATCTGTGTAGTGTATTCATCTCTTGGTCTCCCTCTACGATTTTTACCCTCCACGCAACCCTCCAATACTAAACTGGTGATCCCTTGATGCCTCAGAACATGTCCTACCAACCGGTCTCTTCTTCTAGTCAAGTTGTGCCACAAACTTCTCTTCTCCCCAATCCTATTCAATACCTCCTCATTAGTTATGTGATCTACCCATTTAATCTTCACCATTCTTCTGTAGTTCCACATTTCGAAAGCTTCTATTCTCTTCTTGTCTAAACTATTTCTCGTCCATGTTTCACTTCCATACATGGCTACACTCCATACAAATGCTTCGTGACACACAAATCTATACTAGATGTTAACAAATTTCTCTTCTTCAGAAACGCGTTGCTTGCCATTGCCAGTCTACATTTTATATCCCCCCTACTTCGACCACCATCAGTTATTTAGCTCCCCAAATAGCAAAACTCCTTTACTACTTTAAGTGTCTCATTTCCTAATCTGATTCCTTCAGAATCACCCGACTTAATTCGACTACATTCCATTATCCTCGTTTTGCTTTTGTTGATGTTCATCTTATATCCTCCTTTCAAGGTACTGTGCATTCCGTTCAACTGCTCTTCCAGGTCCTTTGCTGTCTCTGACAGAATTACAATGTCATCGGCGAACCTCAAAGTTTTTATTTCTTCTCCATGGATTTTAATACCTACTCCGAATTTTTCTTTTGTTTCCTTTACTGCTTGCTCAATATACAGATAGAATAACATCGGGGAGAGGCTGCAACCCTGTCTCACTCCCTTCCCAACCACAGCTTCCCTTTGATGCCCCTCGACTCTTACAACTGCCATCTGGTTTCTGTACAAATTGTAAATAGCCTTTCGCTCCCTGTATTTTACCCCTGCCACCTTTAGAATTTGAAAGAGAGTATTCCACTCAACATTGTCAAAAGCTTTCTCTAAGTCTACAAATGCTAGAAACGTAGGTTTGCCTTTTCTTAATCTTTCTTCTAAAATAAGTCGTAGTCAGTGTTGCCTCACGTTTTCCAATATTTCTACGGAATCCAAACTGATCTTCCCCGAGGTCGTTCACAACCGATACAAACAGCAAAAGTCCTTTAATACTGTTACTGTCTCATTCCATTCCATTTCATGACAGGTTGGTGTTCATCTTACACGCTATTTTCAAGAAACCATCCATTTCGTTCAGCTGATCTTCCAAGTCCTGTATCATCTGTGGTAAGACTGCAACGTCATCTGCAAACCTCAAAATTTTTATTTCTGCTCCGTGTTCTTTACCCTCTTTTCAAATTTTTCATTGATTTCCTTTCCAAATTCTCAGTCTACAGGGTGTATGTCACCACCCTACCTCACTCTTTTCTCAACTACCGCCTCCCTTTCATGTCCTTAGACTCTTAGAACTGCAGAATACGTAATGTACAAATTGTAGACCAACTTTATTTTATCCCACCTATCTTCTGATTTTCGAAGATTGTAATCCAATCAACGCTTTCTTTAAATCTACTAATGTTATTCAGTTAGATTTGCTTTTTTTCCTGTCTTATAAGACAATTAGTAAGGTGCCTCTCATGTTCCTAAATTTCTCTGTAATCCAAACTAATCTTCCACAGAGTCGACTTGTATTCCTCTTTTCATTTTCCTGTAGATTATTTTTGTCATTGTTTTGCAACCATTACTTATTAAAATGGTGAAACCGAAAGATTCACACTTATCAGCATTTTCTTTCTCTGGAATTCGGATTATTACATTCTTTTCGAATTTTGAGTTTCTTTATCTGTCTCATATATACCACATGGAATAGTGTTGTCATGGTTGGCTCTCGTAAGGATCTCAATAATTCTGAGGGAATGTAGTCAACTCCAGATGTCGTTTTCGTATTAGGTCTTTAAGCATTCTGCAAAAATTGTTACATACTATCTCCAAGCCTCTAGATACACATATTCAAAGGCCTACTCATGCAGTTTTTATTTTAATTGAGACAGTAGTTGTAAGTTCATTACAGTCTGACTAGATAGATGGCCATTTGTTCACGTAGCTACAGACTTAATTAACTATTCACTTGATTTTGGTAAATACGCCTCTAAGTTTTTGTACATGCATGCCTGAGCGTGTATGGAATAAATTTGCCCAAACATCAGACATACATAACCTGACCGATACTTGATCGAATTTTAATTATGCAAGCTTGTGTAATCGTAATAATGCATCCATGCAAGCTTGAGCACGTATGCTACCAACAGGGTGGCTTGCACGAGTTAAGCGTCAGTTGAGAGACATGTTTTGAAAAGATCCCATCGAGCCATCTAAAATACATCAAATTTGAATTGCTGGAAGGCTCTTTATTCGTGATTATGAAAGTCAGCATTTTCTATACCAGGGGTGGCCCAGAATTTGGTTCACAAGCTGTAGCCTGGCTCATGTGCCATAGTGCTCAGCCCGGCTGCACACTTTCCCCATCATCACGCCACATTGTCTGAGCAGAAGGAGGGGCAGGAGTGGAAACTGTGAATGCGCCTATTTAAACGGCAATGTAGTAACACTGCATACGCCTTGGTTTCATATTTCTCAGAAACATAGTTTGCAGACGAAGCAAATTTTCAGTATCATACAATTATTTTGCCACGCTGGGGACATAATAGAATTTTTATACAGTACAAACTGTCAGTATATACACTGACGTACTCAAGTTACCATATGACCATGGCATACTTACTTTCATATTAGAAAAAAAGTTCTTTCACACACATATATGTTGACTGAAACTGTGTGGTACTTCTACAACCTCATTATGGAGACGTGGGAACACTACCCAAGGAAAAACAATGTGCACATCCTCGACAATTTCAACGTAAAAGAATCTGTCGCTAAAACTGGAATTACATAGACCATTTAGTTATACCTACTCATGCACAGGGGCGCTAGCAACTGAAATGGCAAACGGCCTCGAGAACAGCTCGAAAAGAGAGATAAGATTGGCAGTCTCCTCAAATTCGTTCGAGGCTATAACAAATTACTCAAACCATCAGTTTTCTTTAATGTTAGTCAACTAAGGAAACTGGACTGTTTGTCAGAATTTGTCTCTTCTACAACGTGATTTTCGTTGTAAAAGTGTCTCCATCAAATCACAAACGGGTTGTTCCTCACCTTGCGGTGTCTTACTGTGGGCAGTGTGCAGTCCAGTCCATTTAAAATGCGAAGTATGCAACCCATTTCGGATGTTTTAGCGAGTTTTATTCGAAAAATCATCCTAGGCATGCCCTCTGATTTAACCAACGTATTTTGCAGTAATATATAAGGTTCCCATACTCTTCGCTCAATTCCACTGGAGACAGTTGCAACCGACGGTGGAATACTGCGTGCAACTTCAGAAAATGTACTATTTGCCCTTAGAATTCTCATGACTCTCTTTTGTCATTCCCTTTCATTTTTAAAGACTAGATCGTTAGATTGGCTCATGTCCTTCCAAACAACACGAGTGAACGTCATTCGTGCTACAAAAAAATAGTGAAGAGTAAACAACGTTGACACCGTGATTCTACCGAACTGAGAAGAGTTGTGCCGACCGAAAACTGCCACACCGCAATACTGAACGAAATGTCGCGCTGTAACGAGCACAGCACGTCCGGGAAGAAGTGAGCAATGGAGAGACAGGCCGGGCCTCGGCCCGCAAGTGCAGCACGGGTGCGGTTTGGCTTGCCACGGCCGGCGCTGATCTATGGCGTATACAGTGTGTCTCTCGTAAGAATCACCAGGCGTGCTTTCGCTCGTGTTTCGGCAGATATTTGAAATTTTGTTTTTGCTGTGTGTGGCTGGGCTCAGCCCTATCAAATACTGCTCGTCAGTCCCCCGTGTGACACGCACTGTCAACGGAAAGCATCCGTTTGTTACCCGTTACAGACGAAATAATTTTTTAAAGCTACGTTTTACGTGCCCAGTCGATAGAGCGGCCCCAATTTAGTCTAGTTCTATATTCGGTTTATCGGCGTTACAGAAGCATTAAAACACTAAGAACAACCAAAAGGGACGGTTCCGCTCAATTCAACTGCAACCCAATATATTATAACATGAAACTTTTTAAAAAATCTGTCGGTGTGATACAATTATGGTATTTTAATTGTAAATACATTCCAGTACATTAAAGTTCGAAATTTCTTTACATGAGCGAAGTATTAAACATCTGAAGAAGGCAGAAATCATAACATACACGATGAACATTAATAAAACCGCCGGCCGGTGTGGCCGTGTGGTTCTAGGCGCTTCAGTCTGGAATCGCGTGACCGCTACTGTCGCAGGTTCGAATCCTACCTCGGGCATGGATGTGTGTGATGTCCTTAGGTTAGTTAGGTTTAAGTAGTTCTAAGTTCTAGGGGACTGATGACCACAGATGTTAAGTCCCATAGTGTCCAGAGCCATTTGAGCCATTAATAAAACCGACAAACTGCAGAGACGGATTGCTGACTGGAAATGGAGGGAAAAAGGTCATGTGAACATATGTCAGGAAATGCATTGTTGCCACGGTAGGTGGCGCTGACGAATGGCAGTTACTCTGGCCATGTGCTGTGTGTTCCTCGCGTGCTGTAGGCTGTGTGATTGACGCAGCGTAGTGCAAGCAACAGACTCGTCTGGTATTCATGTCGGGAACAAGCCGAAATGGTGTTTGTGTACGACCAAGCTAATGGAAACGTTCGAGAGGCAACACAGCCATGCCAAAACAAGCACCCTCACAGACACCAAGCGTATCACACAATATTTCACGCCCATTTTGGGTGTTTGTGTGATCGTGGATCCTATCAGACAGACGAACGTGTAAGGTGGCGATAGACTGTGCGTGCACCAGTTTTGGAGGATCGGTTCCCTTAGGATGTTGAGACGAACCCCAGTAGAAGCTCCAGGCAAGTGGCCCGCCGACATGGTGCAAGTGGAAGTACGATGAGTACACCGCAAGACAACCGCTACTATCCCCATCGACTGCAATCCCATGTAGGCAACTTCGAACGTCTGTTGTGACGCAGCTCTGTACTGTGTTCCGGACGATTTGTTGTCGTTGCATGCACACCGTCCATTTCCGGACACATGTTCATAGGACCTTTCTTCTCCATTTTCAGTCAACAATACGTCCCTGCAGTTTGTCGGTTGTATTAATGTTCACCCTGTATAAAAGTGGTAGGCCTGTTCCATCCAGTCAAGAGGCTGTTTCCCACAGTGTATTTCAGTGTCAAAATCACAAGCATTTACCACAAGTAAACATTTTTCCTCCTTTTGCACCCACACACATTTCGTGAAACCATGTAGCACATTGCCGGCACGTTTATCCAGGGGAGCTGTCTATAACACTTGCTACTGCTTGTTTTGTATCTTTCTTAAACTATGAAGCACGTGGTCCTTTTCTGTAGTATATACAGGCCATGTGAAAAGAAACCAAAAAAACGTGTTCTCTATAATTTTGCAGTAAAACATCAATTAAACTAATAATTTGAGTGTGCGGAAATAGCCACACATATACGGGGCGAAATAGCTCAATGTGCAGGCACTTCGAAAAACGCGGCAATTTGGACTTAAGATACACACAGTATGTAAAAAAAAAAAAAAGAAAAAAAACGTTCTGAGCACTGTGGGACTTAACATCTAAGGTCATCAGTCCCCTAGACTTAGAACTACTTAAACCTAACTAACCTAAGGACATTACACACATCCATTCCCGATGCGGGATTCAAACCTGCGACCGTAGCAGCAGCGCGGTTCCGGACTGAACCATATAGAACCGCTCGGCCACAGCAGCCGGCCACTATGTTACCTGTTTTCTTATACGAGTAACAATAAGAGCTAAAAATTTCCATGTTATTGTGCATTATACACCTTAATTTGTTAGGTTGTATTCTTTAACTGTGGCAACAGTCCATCACAGTTGACTTACCTCGACAGTTTGTTCTTGTGTCCTGTCAGTAATGTAATAGGAGACACACTTACTACATCTCATCGTACCGACACAGAAATACTGGCACACACTGAAGGCAAAATGGTCTCGGCTGTGTGATGTATTAGCGCACTGTTGCAACATTATTTCAGGTGCATTATCCCCTTGAGTGGAATAGCCCCACTGTCTCCAACTGCAGCAGTGACTGAGCAGCGCTGCTGCATGGCGGTAGCAGCTAGACGGAACAAGTTTTTCGTCTTTTACTGACCCTGTCAGTAAATGTTACTGATATTAGTATCGCACTGGACTAATTTAGGATCGCTTTAACGAATGGGTATGCAAAATTCTGTTTTAAAAATAGTTTTGTTTGAAACGGGGAACAAATCAACATTCTCTGTTGACACTGTGTGGGGCGGCAGGTGGAATTATTGTTAATAAAATGTTCCTATTATTTATTTAATTAATGCTGTTGTTTGCCATTCTCAACACTGGCTCTCTAACTACAATATTGGCAACCAGAAAGTGCCCACTTCATCTAAGAAATACATTTATAGCTACAGCTTATAGCTCTGAGGAATTAGGAGATTGTCTGGGATTCATAATCAAAAACCATTCTCTCTAAAATGTTCACTGTATTCTGAAAGTCACTGACCAAAAAGAATCCACACCATCCAGCTACCAGAGCAGTTCAGAGTCTAATGCGCTGATGCAACTATAAGTGTTCAAATTAAATGTTTAAGTGAATGCTGGCATTAATTTGATGATAATGTTCATCAAACGCCATGCTAAATAATGGTAGAGTGTGGCACGTGAAAATACGACATACGCCAACTGAAGATAGATCATTAAAGTCACCCCAGAATTAACACTCCACTCTAAAACGATTTCATGGTTACGCGTATCCCCAGTAACTTATTACGGCATCCGAGGCTGTTTATAGCAATTATACCGACGCGACACGACTCCCGGCACATGTGGTGCGCTAATCAGCGTCTGGAGAGAACTGGGGCCTTTTTCTCTCGCACAACGTTCTTACATATAAAGCCGCGGTGCGGACGGCTAAAGGAACGCCTGATTAAATCCGCTTTCACGACTAGCCGCTGGGCTAGTAATGCACCACTTCGAGTTATTGAATAAATCATTGGTTCCTTTGCTGATGGCCGATGAAGCTCTCAATTTAAATGTGCAATCAGCACACAGGTAAGTAATCATAATAAAATTCTGACATGGCAAAGTCAAATATTTTGGGCGAGATAATTAATTTAATGACACTACACACATTAGACGAGCTCTGAACTTGCCCTTTGGATACGCTATCGCTATAGTTTTATAATCATTCTGTTGAAACTTCTCACATCTTTATGATTATAGCGTATCTCCCTTACACTTAAATTTAAACATCCTAGCTTTATTTATTCGCCTACTTGATCTATCTTGCTTCCTTAATTTTCAAGACAAAAACCAGAAAATCAAGAATTTCAACTAAAATTTTAATTTGTGAGATCCAGAATACTGTTTCCACTAAATTATTATGCAAAAGGAATCTAAATATAAATTTTTAAGTTTCTAACTCTTTACTGTTGCGCCAATGATTTTTACAGAAAAACGTCCAAATTTCGAAAATGGTTAAAGTTATTGAACTGATATTCAACACATATTAATTTAGTATTACTCCTGACATGCTAGAAACGTTTGAGGTTATTTACTTGATTTTTAACGTATTGCGCAACATTTATGACGTCAGAGCTAGTTACAGCTAACTGGCTGGCACACAATGGAAAGACTGATGTCAATTTTATACGGCATGAGTAGGCTGCTTCCCTACAACTGCTCATTGCAGGAACGATGTGACAATTTTTTGGATTGAAACCAGCTGCACACTGCAAAAACTAAATTGCAAATATCTACAGAAATAGCAGAGAAAATCATTTACATTTGCATACACTTCATACTCCGCAAGCCACCTAACGGTGTGAGGCACTGAGGGTACTCCTGGTACCGCTATCTGAGCCCCCTTTCCGTATTCCACTCGCGAATAGCGCGTGGGAAGAATGATTGTCGGTAAGTCTGTATTTGTTCTAATTTCTCCATTTTCCTCAACGACTCTTACGAGAAAGACACGATAGGATTACAGACGTATCTTGATAAAGTCAACAGGAACAAAGCGTGTGATCTTCTTGCTCAATACACTGCTGTCCATTAAAACATAAACACCAGAAAGGACAGTAAATAAAGAAATTTTTATTTTTATGTGTGTGGACAGTGCGATAGAAATGATACATGATTGAATTTCTTCGTGATTTGAGGGTATAGAGCGCACAAAAATTTGCTGCCTACAGTGGCTGCAAAACGTCTGGGCACTGAAGCATTCTCTGCTTGGATGCAATATACTGAATTCATTTTATTAGGATGCCTACAAAACGCGTGTTCAAAACCCACGGTACGTTTGAATGGTACCTCTCTATCCGAGGGACGTAACGATATTCAAAGCGTGCAAACCTTTTCCTAGCAAACTTTACGCCACCGACAATCACGTGACATCTGGAGTCAATTCTATTTTCCGCATCTGAATGCACGCTCCATAGAGATTCCTATTCCGTAATGTCCTACATGGATAAATCAACTCTGGTTCAAATAGTATTCCGCTATTCTAACAACATGAAACACGTAACTGAAAGCGAACTATGGGTCGCAGAGCAGCAGTGTTACAAGATGCCAGCATTTGTAGCTCCTTGTTTTAAGCCGCGGTGCTGTGTAGACATGGAAAACGGTTGTACTAGTACGCCTGCTTGACAATACAAGCAATTTTTGAGCAGAAACTGGCAATTTAAAACTACGTGTCGTACCAAGTTTCGAATTTCGCACCTTTGTCTTGCACGGGCAAGTGCTCTACCAACTGAGCTACCCAAGCACGATCCTCGACACATCCTCGCAGCTTTACTTCCGTTTGTACATTATTTCCTGCCTTCTAAACTACACAGATCCTCTCTGGCATAGCTTACGGTACTAGCACTTCTGGAAGAAGGGATATTGCGCAGACGTGGTGATTCTAGAATGAATTTTTCACTTTGCAGTGGAGTGTCCTCTAATATGAAACTTCCTTGCAGATTAAAACTGTGTGAAGCCCGGAGATTCGAAATCAGGACCTTTTCCTTTTGCGATAAGTGCTCCTCTTACTAACTACAGAGTGACTCACGACACATCTTACTTCTCGCATTACGTCACCTCCCACCTTCAAAAATTCGTAGTAGTTATCGTACTCAACTTGCATGACTATTACTCCTAGAAGAAAAATGTTGCACAGACTTGGCTTAGCCACAGCCTGGGAAATATTTCCGGAATGAATTTTTAATCCGCAGCGGAATGTTCGCTGTGTGTCTGGCTCACATTTTATTTTTTTATTTTTTTCTCCCAGGAAGTGGCCCATCATCTCACACTCCGCTCCAGGGTGAAAATTTCATTTTGGAATAATTGAGCAAATAGTAATGAGCAATTCACAGCACATTGACTGCCACACCGCAAAATGAAGTGGCGTGCCGACTGGAGGACCTCAGTGTGAAAATTATAGAGGTATCTCGAGCAGCACAGTGTATTGGTGTGAATCTTTGGTGGACACTGGACGAATTAATCAAGTTACTTTCGTGAACTATCCAAATGACTATAGACTGAACACTGAACAAAACGAAGTGCGAATGTACTTAGGCCCTGAGCTGGAGATGAGAGAAACTCATATTAGTTTACATGAAATGTATTCGAAGTTGCGAATATGGACTACCATCAGCTGTATAATAATGACGACAACTAAAATTTGTGCTAGATCGGGACTCGAACCCGGATTTCCCGCTTACGCGGGCGGTCGCCTTACCACTGGGTTTCACTTTCAAGTATAAAGTCTCATCTTTACATAATGGATGCACGAGTATATGATGTAGGCACGTGGTTGACGACACATGGAAGTCTGAGTGTGGCTGTGAGTCGTGCACGGATAACCAGATGATAAGGCGACTGCTCGCGATACGCGGGGAATACGGGTTCGAGTGCCAGTCCGGCAAAAATTTTCATCACGAACTATTTTATATTCCGGGAAACCGCAGCTGTTGAAAGGCACGATGTTAGGAAGAGCTCCGCATACAGCTGATGTAATTGTTGTTTATTAAAACACAGCCGGTTTCGCGGCTTACAGCCGCATCATCAGGTGCAACAGTTTCAAAAGGTCATAGGCAGACTCATCGCTCCTGTTCAAAACTTGTTACTACAGATGATGCGGCTTTACCCCGGTTGTTTATTTAAAAAAATAGTAATTATACAAGCTGTAAGCGGAGTTCTTCCTAGCATCATACAAATTTTTACTGTCGTCATTCCATTATGTTGCTGATAATTGATGATCTCATGCATTTCATGACGGCTGTAGTCGCCACAGTGCCTGTGCCTTTGGACATTCATGCATGTCCGTAGGACACAGGCACTGGAATATCTTATCATCTTAGTTTCGTCGGAATGACGAAATAGTTTTCAGATTTCACGACCCTGAGTAGAACATTCACTAAATGTTCTTCCTTTTGCAAACTGATAGTAAACTGACACAGCTGTCTGCCTGTTCATCCACATCACTACTCTGTAATTCACAAGGAAGTGTTTTGCAGTGGGTTCACAGAACCTTACTAAGACCAATTCTAGACCGTCCCACTTTCGAATAACACGTGGAAAGATGGACCACAGTCGTTTCCTTTCTTCAAGGGTAACGTTCTCTAGTAGCGCTGGTAATTCGTCTATATCTACATGTCTGCTCTGCAGTTCACACGTAAGTGCCTGGCAGAGGATTCATCGACACACCTTCAAGTTATTTCTCTACCGTTCCACACTCGAACAGCGCGCGGGAAATACGACCACTTAAATCTTCCCGCGAGAACTCTGGTTTTCCTTATTTTATTAGGGTGGTCATTACCCCGAATGTAGGTGGCGAAAGACAAAATATTTCCGCATTCTGGAGAGAAACTTAGTCACTGACATTTTGTGAAAAGATCACGCAGCAACGAAAAACGTCGTTGTTAAAATTATTGCCATCCCCAGTTGCCTTGTTATATCCGAGGCTCCCTTTCTCCTATTTCGCGATAATACAAAACGAGCTGCCCTTCTACGAACTTTTTCGATTTCTTTCGTGAATCCTGATAGGTAAGAATCCTGTAACACACAGCAACACTCTAGCGGAAGACGGACATGAGTATTGTAGGCAGCGTCTCTACAACATTTGCTGTATCTTCTAAGTGTCCTGCTAATAAAGCACTATCTTTGGTTCACCTTCCTCACAACTTTTTTTGTGCCATGATTCTAGTTTAATTTGTTCATAAATGTAATCCGTAAGTATTTAGTTGGCTCGACAACCTCTAAATTTGTACTATTTATCCCATAACAGACATCGAGAGACCTCCTGGATAAGCCCTTGGTAAGACGGGGAATGTTTCGTCGCTGCGTACTCGATTTTAAGTGCAGCCAGCAACCGATGGGACATTTTATCCTGATGTGCGTGGAATCGGTCGTTCGGAACATTCACAGTGTGGGATGTATGTTGTAGTGGGGATCTACTATCCTGTAAATCTGTTTTTACAGGGGGTCCGCCTCAAGCAAAATACAATTGTTTTTTCCTTTTCTTTTTGCCTGTTTACCCATACATGTTTCAGTGAAGTTTCAGCGTCGTCAGCTGGTCTTTTATTTTTTTCTATTAAACAGGAAAAAATGTTCTTTACTACTTTTACACATATAAATATGAGTTCTTAAGAATGTATTTACAAAGTTGAAAAACACATAAAGTTTGGTTCATATATACATTATTACCAAATGCTGTGTCTTTCCTCTTTTCATGTTTCACATTTTCCTTGCTTTCGTTTCACAGTTTGTCATTTGTAGCCACATAGAAATTAAAGTAAAAAGAATATTTACTTCGGAAGTTTTCGACTGGGAATGTTTTGGTTATTAATTAAAGTGGAAGAACCTCCTCCCCCCCCCCCTCTCTCTCGCTCTCTCTGTCTCTGTGGTGTCGTGTGTGTGCGCGCGCGCCTGTGTGCGTGCGTGTGTGTGTGTGTGTGTGTGTGTGTGTGTGTGTGTGTGTGTGTGTGTGTGTGTGTGTGTGTGCGTGCGCCTGTGAGTGTGCGTGCGTGTGTGTGTGTGTGTGTGTGTGTGTGTGTGTGTGGGCGCGCGCGCGCGCCCGTGAGTGTGTGTGTGTGCGCGTCCGTGTGTGTGTGTGTGTGTGTGTGTGTGTGTGTGTGTGCGCGCTCGCGCGCGCTTAGGAGAAGGTTTTCGGCCTTTGTTCGGTTTTGTGTGGGGGGGGGGGGGGGCCTTGTTTATAGGTTGGTGCTCTCTGATAGTTCTTTAAGGACATAGAGCTGTGTGTTCATTTATTATTTGCTTTCCTTCGACTACAGCTTTTTGCATTTGGTAGTTTCCTTCAATTATTATTAGTTTTTGTGGTGGGCATGGGTTTGCTCCAATTGAGAATTTGCCAGCAGCGTTGTCTTTTAGTGTGTGTGCTCCTCCACACAAATGTGGAATTACAACTGTTACTTTTTAATGTTCTTCTGTGTATCTAGTATTAAAGTTACTGCTTGTATGTCCTATATAAATTGATTTGCAGTCCTGACATGTCAGTAAATACCAGATGTATTGTTGTCTTTGTCTATCTGTGCATTAGTTGTTCTCAGTATTCTCAGTATTGAGTTACCCGTTCTGTAGGCAATTTTTAACACATTTTTGGCTATGTTGCCTACTCTACTGTCGTTATAGAGTTAGAGCCTTTCCTGCGATGTCAGTTATTACTCCAGCAACACTATGTGGTAAATAATAATGCGAGACTTCCTGCCAGGGCTCAGCACTTACATTGCACGAAAACCGCACCTCGATGTACTTATTCATCCTGAATATACAGTGAGGTGACAAAATCTAGTGGGCAACTCTTAATACCGTGTCGGGCCTCCTTTCGCCGGCTTGGTGCAGTAACTCGACGTGGTATGGATTCAACAAGTCGTTGGCAGTCCTCTGCAAAAAATATTGAGCCTCGCTGCCTCTATACCTGTCCATAATTGCGAAATTGTTGCCTGTGCGGGATTTTGTGCACGAACTGACTGCTCGATTATGCTCTATAAATGTTAGGCGGGATTCGTGTCGGGTAAATTGGGTGGCCAAACAGTTCGCTCAAATTGTCAAGAATGTTTTTCAAACCAATCGCGAACAATTGTGGCCCGCTGAGATGGTGCATTGCCATCCATAAAAATTCCATCGTTATTTGGCAACATGGCGTCCATGAATAGTTACAAATGGTATCCAGGTAGCCTAACGCAACTATTTGCACCGGAGGACCTAGCAGATACCACAAAAACATAGTACATACCTTTATGGAGCTACCAACAGCTTGTACAGCGCCTTATTGACCACTTGGGTCCATAGCTTCATGCGGTCTGCGCCACACACGAACCCTACTGCCAAATCTTATGATCTGAAATCGGGATTCGGCAGACCAGGTCACAGTTTTCCAGTTGTCTAGGTCCAACGGATATGGTCAGCAGCCCACGAGAGGCACTGTAGGTGATGTCGTGCTGTTAGCACAGGCACTCGCGGGGTTCGTCTACTGCCATAGCCCGGTAACGCCAAATTTTGCCGCACTGTCCTAACAGAAAAGTTCGTCGTGGGCCCCACATTGATTTCTGCAATTATTTTACACATTGTTGCTTGTGTGTTAGCACTAACAACTTTACGCAAACGCCGCTGTTCTCGGTCGTTAGGTCAAGACCGTAGGTCATTGTGTTGTCAGCAGGGATAATGCCTGAAATTTGGTATTCTCGGTACACTCCTGACACTGTGGACATCGGTATGTTGAATTCACTAACGATTTCCGAAATGGAATGTCCTTTACCCTTAGATGGAACTACCATTCCGCGCTCAAAGCCTGTTAATTTCCTTTGTGTGACCATAATCATATCGGAAACCTTTTAACTTGGATCAGTTGAGTACAAATGACAGATGCACCAATCCAGTGCCCTTTTATACCACGTGAACGCGAACTACCGCCATCTGTATATGTGAATATCGATATCTACGACTTTTGTCGCATCACTATATTTGGGATGGCCTCTCTTAGCTGCCTCACACTGTATAAGCGGGGCAGATGTACACGGAGAATCATTAGAATGAACAGACGGTCCACCAGTGGAGAATTACATTGACACAAGTGTTTTTGACACACGGCAGAGTGTTCTGGACCGGCGCTTGGAACCATTCATCTCGGAAGCGGCGAAGCTGGTCAGTTTTTCACGTGCTTTTGTCGTATCTATGGAAAGTGGTTGAAGGACGGTGAAATCAAGAGCAGCCGATAAGGCGTTGGACGGCCACGAGTCATTACAGAACGT
The DNA here is from genome assembly GCF_023897955.1 of Schistocerca gregaria. Taxonomy (NCBI): domain Eukaryota; kingdom Metazoa; phylum Arthropoda; class Insecta; order Orthoptera; family Acrididae; genus Schistocerca; species Schistocerca gregaria. Next base: position 308,839,175 of record NC_064925.1, on the reverse strand, counting down.
TGAGGTTCAGGAACTGGCCGTTCCGTAATACGGGATAGGCGACGATCTGTGGCAGATAAGAGTACAATGCTGGTGTAGAGCCCCCTGTGTTTCGAAGCACACCGTTGAGGGCTCGTTGTTGAACATGGGGTTCAGTCTCTAACCACGACTTCTATTTGTTCCCGTATTTGCGTCACGGCAGCGACAGTAACGCAATGGGCACTACTCGAGGTTATATCCTGGAAAAATGAAATCGTGTCACATGGTCGCGTAAGTATCTCTTCTGGTTACACCAGGTCGACGGACGTGTCTGGGTACGCTTTCATCGAGACAAACTGCTGCTCGAAACGCGAACCGCACCACTTATGCAGGTCGGTGGAGGCAGTCTCACGCTTTGGGAACATTCACACAGACTTCCTCCGGAACTGTGGCAGCAGTCGAAGGCACCGTGACAGCTGTGGACAACGTGGACATTACTGCGGACCACCTGCATGCCTTCAAGCTCTTAGTCTTCCCCGACGGCCATGGGATCTTCCCGCAGGATACCTGCCCGCGTCACAAGGTTACAATTGTGCTATAGTAGTTGGAGGAGCATTATTGTGAACTCACATTGATCTCTTGATCACGTAATTAGTTTGGCTGCAACCCGACTGAACACACGTGGGGCGCAATGGATTTCCAACACCACGCTCACAAACTATCGACCCGTAATTTGCGGGAACTGTGTGAACTGTCCATAGCCATCTAGTGCCACATACGTCTGGAAAGGCACCAGGGACTTTCGAATCCATGCCACGTAGAATCGCTGCTGTATTGGATTCGAAAGATGCACTGACTTGCTAAGTACTTATACTATTTTGGCTCATGAATGTAAATAATATGGAACAATTACACTGATTTGAAATTTGCTCTCATTTAACCTGTGCGCCGCACCGGGACTCGAGTTTACATTTGCTGCTATGAATGGTAGGTGTTGAATTTGGATAAATCCAAGATAGTACATTTAACAAACGGAAAGACATTGCTAACATCCAATTATTGGGATAGCGGCGAACGTCTGGAGTCCGTATCAGTAGTTCGCAGTAATGTTAATAAGAGGGTCATCAGATCTACTAATCACAGGTTTCCTAAAGTCTTAGATGTGTATGTGGTGTCTGGTCATTCGGACATGTCTACTATGCGTCCAGACACAAAGGAAATTTCTAGTGGGCATTGATTTAAATCAATGACGATACTTGAAAATTTGTGCTAGTCTGGGACTCGAACCCGGGTCTCCTTCTTACTAGGCAGATGACCTGACCACTATGCCGTCCAGACAGTCATGGCAACTGCATGGGCTACCCTAGCAAAGAAATAAAGACACCACATATATAATTAAGGCGAGGACGGCCAATGATGCCTTCAGTGCAAATACACAACAAGCTCGAACTCTCACGGCAATCGATGAAATGCGGCGAGGAATGACGATAACGGGCAATGGGCACTACATCAGTAGCTGAGAATTTGCGTCTGATAAGACGTGTTCTAGGGTAGTCTGTGCAGTTCCGATCATCTCTGTGTCCAGTCGTCAGCGCAGCCTGGTTTGCAGGAGACCCGGTTTCGACTCCCGGTCCGACACGAATTTTCGGCTTTCGCCATTGATTTAAAACAATGTCCATTCGCAGCTAATGTCGTTAAAGTCTTTGTGTATATTAGGCATGTCGTGGAACGACCTGTCCTGAGTACCTGGCTTGTTGATTTTGATGCAACAGCCCGTGGTTTCAGAGAGAATCAGTGTTGAACATTCATGCGTATCTCCTATTACTAGTAACATTAGCGCAGTTTCGAGCAAGCGAGCGTAGCGCAACAATTATAGTTCACGGTTATCACGCCGGTGTCAAAGTCTTACAAGTTCAAGTCCTGACTATGTGCCTTTTTTCAGCTCCATCGCACAGAATATCATTAAATAGTGTATGTTATGCAAAATTACTCAAAAATATTCAGAATACCATTAAATAATGAATATTATGCAAAATTATTCAAAAATATTCATTTACTTTGTAGTAAGTTCATTAATAAATCAATCACTACCATCAAACTCTCTTCAAATAGGTACTCCGTTCCTTGCAGAATAGACCACAAAATCGTCTTAATCGCTGTGCTAGAACATGTTTGCCGAATGGCATTTGTCGCAGAAACAACCGAAACACAGATTCGTGGAGCAGCACAAACATTTAATTAAAGCTACTGTCTTGCAGGCACACGCATTTTTCAGAAGTGATTCCAGAAAAGTACGCTGGAGTGACAAAAACCGTGGGCTATCTCCTAATACAGTGTCAATTCTCCTTCTAACTGGCAACGCAACGTGGCATCGACTCAAAACGTCGTTGAAAGTCCCCTCCAGAAATATTGAGCCTCATTGCTTCTATAGACACCCATGATTGCGAAAGTGCTATCGGTGCGGGTTTTCATGTACGAACTAACCTCCTTATTATGACCCATAAACGTTTGATGGGGTTCATATCGGGCGATTTGGATGACCAGAACATGCGATTTGGATGACCAGATCATCGGTACGAACTGTCCAGAATGCCAGAATGTTCCTCGAACCAATCGCGAGCAACTGAGGTGCGGAGACATGGTGCATTTTCATCCATACAAATTCCATGGCTAATTGGCAACATGAAGTTCATGAATTTTGCTTCAAATGGTCTCCAAGTAGCCGAACATAAGCATGTTGTTGTTGTGGTCTTCAGTCCTGAGACTGGTTTGATGCAGCTCTCCATGCTACTCTGTCCTGTGCAAGCTTCTTCATCTCCCAGTACCTACTGCAACCTACATCCTTCTGAATCTGTGTAGTGTATTCATCTCTTGGTCTCCCTCTACGATTTTTACCCTCCACGCTGCCCTCCAATGCTAAATTTGTGATCCCTTGATGCCTCAGAACAATCCCTACCAACCGATCTCTTTTTCTAGTCAAGTTGTGCCACAAACTTCTCTTCTCCCCAATCCTGTTCAATACCTCCTCATTAGTTACGTGATCTATCCACCTTATCTTCAGCATTCTTCTGTAGCACCACATTTCGAAAGCTTCTATTCTCTTCTTGTCCAAACTAGTTATCATCCATGTTTCACTTCCATACATGGTGAAGCAAAGCAAGCGCTGTATCATGTATAAGATACAGAGGCGAGCGAGTGCACGGGACTTACCCTAGTTCACTGCTAGTAGCGTCACGTCATCGTAACGCGCCTGCATATAGTATTGCACCACATTTAACATAAAAGTAAAAATTAAGATTTGTGTGTAAAACTTTGTTAAAGTATAGTTCTATGTAATAATGTTTCAGGTAACAAATCGTAATGTTATAAAATTAGTAGTTTACGTAAAATTCACGTTTTGAAAGAAAAATAGGAGGCGCTAAATAATGACGCTAGGAAGCCAAAATTTGGTGAGAAGGTGCAGTAAGAAGTCATTAATGAGTGGTGCTGGTTTCCAAAACCATAAAACTAAAATTGACTCCAGAATCCGCGTTTTTCGGAAAAATCAGAGGCGCGAAATAATAGAGCTACAATATTGAAAATTGGTAGGATGCTTCAGTTCACCCTAATAATAATAATGGAAATACCACAATCAGTTACCTCTTCTAGTTTTTTAGTAATTTAGTAAAAACTACTTTTGTGAGTAAAATGTACATAAGCATTATAGATTAAGTACTTTAAATTTTAATGATAAAACAAATTCTTTAAGACCAATGATCAGATAGGACAATTAACAAAGCTACACCAAGTTTTAGTCTTGTAGCATAATTAACAGCTGATACAAGTCTTGATAAAGCTATGGTTCAGAGGTAACAATCTACCGTTAGTTCCATTGTAAAAATTCTAGAGAGTAAAGTTTTAATTTTAGCGGGCTGAGATTTTCTACGTGCTTCTGTACTGCTCAGATGTATGTATACAAAAATTGAGAAGTTTGTAAAGCTATTATTAAATGTGATATTTAAGATTATGTGCCTGAGATAGCGATCATTTGGAGGCTGCAGGCATCTGCATAGGAACGGAAAGAACAGATGCTCTCTTGGCGGTACGCGCCGGAGCTATATAAAAAGAGCGGCAGAGGCAGTAGTAAGCTCACTCCGCATTAGACCAACGCCTAGTCCACGCGAGCTTAACGTCCGATCGCGCCTCGCCTCGGGTGACGTCATAGCGGGCTGTGACATGCGCGTACTTAGCTATGTAAACGGACATTGAAAATCGCGAGGACTGTACACCGTCCTGGATCGTTTAGACTTCGGTAACAAACTGTTATTGTGCCGTCCGTGTGAAGTATAATTCCGCGTGGCAAGTGGTGACTAACTCCACTTTTAAGGCGAGCATTAATCTTTTTTTTTAACATTATTGCGAACTATTAATAGAGCACCGTTAGTTAGAGTAATGAACTATTCGGGAGGAACTTGCTGTAGAAGTCGCCTCTGAACTATTAAACGATTGGCTGAATTAACAATATTTAATGTCTTTAGCATTTTCAGAAGTTTCGAGTAATTTGTGTGAGCCTTTAAGATAATAAAATCTTGTTTGGAACTTTAAATTTTATTGAAGCAGCCCTAATCCCGTGAAGAACTATGGATATTTTTCGTTTAGCTGGGCTGTACAGGAATGTGCCGTGCAGACTGGGAACTAAGGTCAGTAAGTTTCCCTTCGCTTTCTGACTGGCCACCAAATTAGTTGCCAGGCTCGCGTGATTTAAGGTGGCAATGTTCAACTTTCATTCAACATTAAACAACGACTTCTTCGCCGTCCCACATATGTTGCATCGGCAATAGTCTGTTACGTGAAATGAACATTCAAACAACTCATTCGACAACTTCTTCGCCGCCCCACAATGGCTACACTCCATACAAATACTTTCAGAAACGAATTCCTGATACATAAATCTATACTCGATGTTAACAAATTTGTCTTCTTCAGAAACGCTTTCCTTGCCATTGCCAGTCTACATTTTATATCCTCTCTACTTCGACCATCATCAGTTATTTAGCTTCCCAAATAGCAAAACTCCTTTACTACTTTCAGTGCCCCATTTCCTAACGTAATTCCCTCAGCATCACCCTATTTAATTTGACTACATTCCATTATCCTCGTTTTGCTTTTGTTAATGTTCATCTTTCTCCTCCTTTCAAGACACTGTCCATTCCGTTCAACTGCTCTTCCAGGTCCTTTGCTGTCTCTGACAGAATTACAATGTCATCGGCGAACCTCAAAGTTTTTACTTCGTCTCCATGAATTTTAATACCTACTCCAAATTTTTCTTTTGTTTCCTTTACTGCTTGCTCAATATACAGATTGAATAACATTGGGGAGAGGCTACAACCCTGTCTCACTCCTTTCCCAACCACTGCTTCCCTTTCATGCCCCTCGACTCTTATGACTGCCATCTGGTTTCTGTACAAATTGTAAATAGTCTTTCGCTCCCTGTATTTTACCCCTGCCACCTTCAGAATTTGAAAGAGAGTATTCCAGTCAACATTGTCAAAAGCTTTCTCCAAGTCTACAAATGCTAGAAACGTAGGTTTGCCTTTTCTTAAGCATATCCAGTCAATTATCGTTTCAGTTTGACCAGAGGACCCAGTCCATTCCATGTAAACACAGTCCACACTATTATGGAGCCGCCACAATCTTGCACAGTAACTTGTTGACAAAACAGGTCCATGGCTTCGTGGAGTCTGTGCCACACACGAATTTTTCCATCAGCTGTTACCAAGTGAAATCGAGAATCAGGTGAAGAGGCTACAGTTTTCCAGACGTCTAGGGTCCAACCACGGACCATGGTGGTCTAGGGGTAGTTTCGTTGATTAGTAAACGTCTTCCGTCCCGGGTTCGAAACCAGCCATCACTTAAGTTTTCGTTAATAGTAAGCATTTGGCGGCCGAAGACTTCTGGCAGAAGAAGTTCATTCTGCCAACGGCCTTGTCAAAGACGGCGGAGAAGCGAAAAAAGGTACAGGGCACACTTTTGTCCTTGGGGTGGGAAACTGCCCCTGAAGGTGGAAGAATCAGCAATGATCAAGGGCATGAGGATGCAGAACGCAATGGAAACCACTGCATTAAAGACACATAACGTGTATCCACAGGACATGTGACCTGTAACAGAAAAAGTGTCATGATGATCTCTCCATTGGTAAAAGAATCCGAAATAGTCCTCCATTGGGGTCTCTGGGAGGGAACAGCCAAGGATACGGTGACCATGAGAAAAACATTGAATAATCAACGAAAGGACAACGTTCTACGAGTCGAGGCTTGGAATATCAGAAGCTTGCATGAGATAGGGAAGTTATAAATCCTGAAAAGGGAAATCCAGAGGCTCAATCTAGCTATAGTTGCAGTCACAGAGGAAAGAAAAGAAGACAAGGATTTAAGGTCATATGAGTATATGGTAATATCAACAGCAGCACAAAATGGTATAACGGGTGTAGGAAGGTAGGGCAGAGAGTTTGCTACAGTGGACAGTTCAGTGGTAGGATTGTTATTGACAGAATCGACAGAAAACCCACACCAACAACGATAGTCAGGTAGACATGCCGACGTCACAAGCTGGAGATGAAGAAGAGAGAAAGTATATGAGGATATGAAAAGGGTAAAACAGTACATAGATGGAGATGGAAATCTAATAGTTATCGGGGACTGGAATGCAGTTAAAGGGGAAGGAGTAGCAGAAAAGGTTACAGGAGAATATGAGCTTCTGACAAGAAATGAAAGAGGAGAAAGACTAATTGAATTCTGTAGCGAGTTTCAGCTAGTAATAGCGAATACCCTGTTCAAGAGTCACAAGAGAAGGAGGTATACTTGGAAAAGGCCGGATGATACGGGAAGATTTCAGTTATATTACATCATGGTCAGACAGAGATTCCGAAATACTGGATAGTAAGGTGTAACCAGGTGCAGATATAGACTCAGATCACAATATAGTAGCGTCGAGGAATAGGCTGAAGTTTAAGACATTAGTTAGAAAGAAATAATACGCAAAGAAATGGGATACAGAAGTACTAAAGAATGACGTGTTAAGATAGAAGTTCTCTAAGGCTACAGATACAGAAATAAGGAAAAGCTCAGTAGGAAGTACGGTTGAAGAGGAACGGGTATCTCTAAAAAGGGCAATCACAGTTGTTGGAAAGAAAAACATAGATACAAAGAAGGTAACTGCGAAGAAACCATGGATAACAGAAGAAATACTTCAGTTGATGGATGAAAGAAGGAAGTAAAAACATGTTCAGGAATACAGAAATATAAGTCGCGGACGAAGGAAGTGCTGAGAAGCTAAGACGAAATGGCTGCATGAAAAATGTGAAGAAATCTAAAAGTAAATGACTTTCGGAAGCACTAGCATACCTTCGGTGACACAGGAAGCAAGGATGGTAACATTAAGAGTGCAACTGGAATTCCGCTGTTAAATGGAGAGGAGAGAGCGGATGGGTGGAAAGAGTACAATTAAGACCTCCATTAGGGGGAAGGCTTGCAAGATGAGATAGAAGAAGAAACAGGAGTCGATTTAGAAGAGAGAGGGGATCCACCATTAGAATCAGAATTTAAGAGAGCTTTGGAGGAATTAAGATCAAACGAGACAGAAGGGATAGGTAACATTCCATCAGTTAGGAAACAACTGTGAAAGTAAAGAGAGCTTCACTGCAAATTTAAACGCAGCCAAAACCTCTCAGACTAACAGAAGCTAAACGATGTCAAAGTTAGCGTAAGGAAGGCTATGTGTGAAGCGTTCAGTGAATTCCAAAGTAAAATTCTATGTACCGACTTTACAGAAAATCCTAGGAAGTTCTGGTCTTACGTTAAATCAGTAAGTGGATCGAAACAGCATATCCAGACACTCTGGGATGATAATGGCATTGAAACAGAGGATGACACGCGTATAGCTGAAATAGTAAACACCTTTTTCAAAAGCTGTTTCACAGAGGAAGACCGCACTGCAGTTCCTTCTCTAAATCCTCCCACGAACGAAAAAATGACATCGAAATAAGTGTCCAAGGAATAGAGAAGCAACTGACATCACTCTACAGAGGAAAGTCCACTGGACCTGACGGGATACCAAGTCGATTCTACATAGAGTACGCGAAAGAACTTGCCCCCATTCTAACATCCGTGTACCGCAAGTCTCTAGAGGAACGGAAGGTTCCAAATGATCGGAAAAGAGCACAGGTAGTCCCAGTCTTCAAGAAGGGTCGTCGAGCAGATGCGCAAAACTATAGACCTATGTCTCTGACGTCGATCTGTTGTAGAATTTTAGAACATGTTTTTTGCTCGCGAATCATGTCATTTCTGGAAACCCAGAATCTACTCAGTAGGACCAACATGGACTCCGGAAACAGCGATCGTGTGAGACCCAACTCGCTTTATTTGTTCATGAGACCCAGAAAATATTCGATACAGGCTCCCAGGTAGATGCCATTTTCCTTGATTTCCGGAAGGCGTTCGATACAGTTCCGAACTGTCGCCTGATAATCGAAGGAAGACCCTACAGAATATCAGACCAGCTGTGTGGCTGGATTGTAGAGTTTTTAGCAAACAGAATGCAGCATGTTGTTATCAATGGAGAGACGTCTACAGACGTTAAAGTAACCTGTGGCGTGCCACAGGGGAGTATTATGGGACAATTGCTTTTCATAATATATATAAATGACCTAGTAGATAGTGTTGGAAGTTCCATGCGGCTTTTCGCGGATGATGCTGTAGTATACAGAGGAGTTGCAACATTACAAAAATTGCAGTGAAATGCAGGAAGATCTGCAGCGGATAGGCACTTGGTGCAGGGAGTGGCAACTGACCCTTAACATAGACAATTGTAATGTGTTGCGAATACATAGAAAGAAGGATCCTTTATTGTATGATTATATGATAGCAGAACAAACACTGGTAGCAGTTACTTCTGTAAAATATCTGGGAGTATGCGTGCGGAACGATTTGAAGTGGACTGATCATATAAAATTAATTGTTGGTAAGGCGGGTGCCAGGTTGAGATTCATTAGGAGAATCCTTACAGAATGTAGTCCATCAACAAAGGAGGTGGCTTACAAACCACCCGTTCGATCTATACTTGAATATTGCTCATCAGTGTGGTATCCATACCAGGTCAGGTTGACAGAGGAGATAGAGAAGGTCCAAAGAAGAGCTCATGCATTCAAGTTGCTGACAAGATTAACATACAGAAGAATGGCGAAGAAAATCGAAGAGGTGTTAGATGACGATCAGTTTGGATTTAGGAAGTTAGGCATGAGAGAGGCAATTCTGACGTTGTGGTTGATAATGGAAGCAAGACTAAAGAAAAATCAAGACACATTCATAGGATTTGTTGATGGGCGCTGATTACCACGCTGTTTAGCGCCCGAAAACCTCAAACCACCACCACCACCACCACCAGGATTTGATGACCTGAAAAAAGCGTTTGATAGTGAAAAACTGTGCAGGATGTTCGAAATGATGAGAAAAATAGTGGTAGGATATAGGGAGAGATGGGTAATATACAATATATACAAGAGCCAAGAAGAAATAATACGAGTGGATGACCAAGAACGAAGTGGAGGGATTAAGAAAGGTGTAAGACGGGGACATCCCATGCGTCTAGCCCGAACTAACACTCCGCATTCGAAGTGTGTAGATTTCCGTGGAGCGCCCATAAACGTCGAAAACTCTTTCAAATAAAACATCTGAGTACAAATGACAGCTCAGCTAATGCACCGCACTTTCATACATTGTATACGCGACACTAATACCATTTGTGTATGTGTATATCGCTATCCCATGATTTTCCTAACTTCATTGTACAGTTCATTTTAAGTAAAAAAGAATGTTCTTTGACAGTATCTGCAATGCGAATAACGTGCATTTGAATACTTCTGTGATAGCAGGAGCTCTAAATTGACACAGAAGTAAAGAACTTATGTTTATGAAATCGTCCATTGAAGCAATTTCTCTGTTTATCTTCATGAATTCGAGATAATTCTGAATTTTTTTCCATGAAAATTTTAACCTGCGTGTAAAAATAAAACACCACACGGTTGGCAAAGTGGAATACGTCTGGATGGCAGGGGCGGTTCCTGTATAGGTTTGCAAGTTTGCGCAACCCCCAAGGAATAATTCTGTTCAATTGTGTTTGCATTCTGAGCGATATATACTAGTGGAGAAGCAGCGCGCCGTTCATCTATTTTGAAATGCTCGGGCTCCAAACGCCGAACGCAGAGGAGTTGGACGGAATGTGCCGCGGGCGACAGCGGGTTGCAATGTGGCTGCAAACGCGGACATGGGAGTCTCAGATGGGGTGCAGAGTGCGGGGGCAACGCTTGGCAACAATGTAGTCCTTTGCGGGGCCCTGTGTGTATAAACACCTCACCCGAGCCACCCTGCCAGCCGCAATAAGTGGGCCCGAACTCATCTGAAGGGAAACGGAACAATCGGGTTTTCGAATAACACGGGATTCTCACACCACCTTACCAGTTCAGGTGCAGCTGCGAGCGAACTATTTCCTGTGCGTTGTGTTAGTTATTTTAGTGTGTGCTGTAATGAATTTTGAGACTCAAGTGACAAGTGAATACGTGAAATAATGAATCAGGTAGTTTCATTGCTCTCTTAACCGTTCAGTTCACGGAAGTTTAAAGAAAAATTAGAAATCAAGAGGCTAGGTAGGCCGACTCCTGCTTTAACAATTTCGCAGACCGTTAAAACGAAAAGTCGCCAATTCAATAAGAAATTTAACTCCACATCAGGTGGGACTGACGGATGACATCGAAAAAGTACCAAGAAGGGCAGCTCGTTTTGTATTATCGCGAAATAGGGGAGATAGTGTCACAGACATGATACGTGAATTGGAATGGCAATCATTAAAACAAAGGCGTTTTTCGTTTCGACGGGATCTTCTCATGAAATTTCAATCACAATTTAAGTGCTCGTTTTACCCGCGTGCCGTTCGAGAGTGGAACGGTATAGAGACAGCACGAAGGTGGTGCATTGAACCCTCTGCCAGGCACTTTATTGGGAATAGCAGAGTAATCACGTAGATGTAGATGAATTGTACAACAAGCGTGAATGGCTATGTGGTTGTAACATGAAAAATGCCTTATTTTGTTTTCCTTGTTTATTATTTGGAGGAGATCTTTCATGGTCTAAACACGGAGTCTCTAACATTCAACACCTCCGTGAGAAAATTAGAAAACACTAACTTTCTTCAGTCCGTGTAAATAACGTTTTGAAAATGGAAAGTCTAGGCAATGTAAGTATAGCTATCCAATTAGACTGTGGGTACAGAAGGCCCGTGGCATTACACAACCAAATGTTACCGATAATAGATACTTATTGAATCTAATTATTAATTGTATTCGTTTCTGTGGTGCGTTGGAACTTGCCATTAGAGGACATAATGAAACTCAATCATCTTCCAATCCTGGTGTTTTTCGTTCGTTGATTAATTTTAGTGCAGAATTGGACTCCGATTAAAATCGCATTTAGAGAAAGCTACAGTTTTCAAAGGATCCTCAAAAACCATCCAGAATGATCTCCTCTAGTGCGTGCTTCAAGTCTGCCAAGAGGAAATTAGAAAGGAAATTAAGGATGCTGAGGTTTGGCCGTAATAGCTGACATAAGCAGTGACGTAGCCTGTGTTTTCCAGGTGGTTATAGTATATACAGGTACATCATTAACGGGAAACCAATTCAAAGATTTTGGGACTTCATAGCACCAGGAAAGCATAACGCCCAGTCTTTGGCAACGTCCATCACCGAACACATAAATAATCATTTGAGGAATTGTCCACATAAGCTAATAGCGCAAACATATGATGGTGCAGCAGTCATGAGTGGTTCGTCACGTGGAGTGCAGGCTCTTGTTAAGGAAAAGTTTCCCAATGCTTCATACATTCACTGTTATGCCCACCTGTTGAATCTCATTATGCTTAAAGCCTCTTCCATTAATAACAATGCGTGAATATTCTTCACTAAACTTCAGGGACTTTGCAGCTTCTTTTCAGCTTCTCCTCAAAGAATAGAAGTTCTCGTCGAAATAGTACGAAAACGACGGCCACATTCAGTGCCTACTCGTTGGAATTTTCAGTCAAGGAGCGTCAATACCGTTTTCGAATATAGTGAAGATATTATCACGTACATGAGTAATATGGGCTAGGGGGAAAAACTGTAATGAGAACACGATCCTGCAACCGTGTGGCTTAGTACCAATTTTGGAGGGTGAAAAGTTCATTTTTTGGCTTTCATTTTTTCATAAAATCATGATCCATATGGGTATTTTGTACAACCAGCTACAAAAAGGCATATTGACCCAACTTACGCACAAAACCGTCTGACAGCTTATGAGCGTGAAATTGCGAACATTAGGGAAGGAGTGAGTGGAAATTCAACATGTTTACACGAGTACCATAAAAGAGGGAGATCTGAAGATGGCGCAGCGATGTGTAATCTATTGCGGGAGGCAAAAGAAGTATGTGATGTCTTAAGTTTCGAGGCAAAAGGAAGATTCAAGTTCACTGGACACCTAGTTGCAGCCTCTCTCTTTCTACCACAGAAATTCGCTATTTACTCTTACAGTTTTCCAGTAACTTCTTTCAGAGATGCTGTTGAATGCTACTCTTTTTTGGAAGCAAAGAAACTTTGAACAGAACTCTCTGTTATTTATGGAAGAGATAAGTTCAAAAGCATGTGTGGAGCTTTGAGTTTTCTGGATTACATAACAGCCAATAATCTTTGTGATACACTGAGAGAATCTGTGAAGCTCCTGCATGCAATAATTACAATTACAATGACCACATCAGAAGCAGAACGTTGTTTTTCTTCGCTGAAACGCATCAAAACCTTCTTGCGGAATATTATGGACCAAGAAAGACAATCAGCACTCGCAATGCTCTCTATTGAACGAGACCTCGTTTTAGGAATTGCAGATTTCAATCAATGAGTGACTGAAAGATTTGCAAATATGAAGGAAAGAGAATAGAGTTCTTGTATAAGTGATCACCACCACATCCAAATTCAGAGATAAAATCGAACGGCGTCAACTTCAGTCCTGCTGAAAAAGGTTAGTAAGGCATGCCTACCACTTTTTGGGTACATAGAGCAACAGTTGATTTTAATTCCTTTCATTCTGCAAAAGTAATACTTTTTTCTGTGTACACCTTTTGGATTTATCATGAGTAGATGCAGGAGCGACACGGACGAGCTGTCTGTTTATATCAGGCATTACAAAAATATAAGCAGTGTACTGATTTTCTCCCTCTTGTTGATGTTTTCCTTCGTGAGCAAAGTGCACCATCATCTTCATTGGTCACGAGCCGCCACTGCTGGAGGGTATAATTTTTGAATACTTTTGCATGATCTTGTACAATGAAATTGAAATAAAAGTGTACGACCACGATTAGAATCTGAATCCGCGAACATATTGGCTGAGAACCTTAGCTGCATCGCTACGTTCGCTTGACTGAAACATGAGTAATGTTATGAGTATAGTAGATACGCATGAAACTTCAAAGTCAATTTTCACGGAAACTACGGGCCGTCGCATGTAAAGCCGTTAGTCAAGTACTCACACCAGGTCCCTTTGCCTTTCTTTCTTAGTAAGTCTTATTCATCAGTCTAGTGACTAGTTTGATGCGGCCCACCCGGTATACCTCTTGTGTGCCGACCTCTTCATCTCAGAGTAGCACTTACAACCTACGTCGTCAGTCATTTGCTGGATGCATTCCAGTCTCTGTCTTCCTCTACAGTTTCTACTCTCTGCAATTCCCTTTAGTACTACAGGAGTTATTCCCTGATCTCTTAAGAGATCCCACATCCTGTCCCATTTTCTTGTCAGTGTTTTCCATATATTACTTTCCTCGCCGATTCTGCTGAGAACTTCCTCATTCTTTACCTTATCATTTCACCTAATTTTCAACTTTCTTCTGTAGCACCACATCTCAAATGCTTCAATTCCCTTCTGTTCCGGTTTTCTCACAGTCCATGTCTCACGACCATACATTCTCAGAAATTTCTTCCTCACATTGAGTCCTACGTTTGATACTAGCAGGCGTCTCTTGGCCAGAAATGCTAGTCGGTTTTTTTTTTTTTTTATGTGGTCCTTCCTCCGGCCGTCATAAGTTATTTCGCTGCCGAGGTAGCAGAGTTGCTTAACTTCATCCACTTCGTGATTGCCAATTCTGATGTGTTTCTCGCTGTTCTCATTTTTGGTACTTATCACTTCTTTCTCCTTTCTTCGATTTATTCTCAATCCACTTTCTGTACTCATTAAACTGTTCATTTCCTTCAACAGATCCTGTGATTCTTCTTCACTTACACTGAAGATAGCAACGTCATCAGCAAATCTTATCATTGTATTCTTTTACTTTGAATTTCAAATCCACTCTTGAATCTATTTTTTTATTTCTGTTATTGCTTCTTCAATGTATACGTTGAACAGTTAGGGGCGAAAGACATCCCTGTCTCACACCATTTTTAATCCGAGCACTTCGTTCTTGGTCGTCCACGCTTATTATTATTCCCTCTTGGTTCTTAAACATATTATATATTACCCGTCTCTCCCTATAGCTCACACCTACTTTTCCCCGAATTTTGAACATCTTGCACTATTTGACACTGTCGAGCGCTTTTTATCAGGGCGATCTTTCTTCTCTCTTTCTTTCATTACCAACCACAGCGTCAGAACTATCTCTCTGGTGCCTTTACTTTTGCTAAAGCGAAATTGATTGTCACAATTCTCGCACCTGTCGACCCTTCCTATCTTCAGAATTGTGTGGATGATGTTTTTCCAAAAGTATGATGGTACAACGCCTGTCTCATACATTCTACAAACCAACGACAATAGTCGTTTTCTTGTCATTTCCTCCAGTGATTGTAGAAATTCCAATGGAATGTCATCTATCCTGCCTCGCTTATTTGATCTTAAGTTGCCAACGCTCTACAACATACCTGCGACTCACCGAAACCAGTGATTAACAGGTCTGATGTTTCCCTTGTAAGCTCACAACGATGAACATTGACGCTCACGGGTTAAGCTCTTACTGAGTAAGCTGTCTAGGACTAGTAATGAACTGTTTGAAGCGAAAGTCGAGGTTCTGGGTTCGAGTCCCGGTCCAGAACGCAATTTTAATCTGAGAGGCATCTTTGAAACTCTGATACAGTGTAGACACTGCTGGTGCGTGTGTTCACTAAACTCGAAAGGAAATACGCAATTCGCTGAAGTTACGTGGAAAAGGGAGGCATGAAAGTGGCCGTCCGAGGTTTTGAACTCCGTAATTCCAGAAGATCATCGTATTCTCTCAATTACACTGTGTGCTCACTCACTGATTCTTGAGGTAATCCACTTTTGAATTTTTTGTTGTTTCCAGCAATCAGATTTCCCAGATGAAGTAACGGAAGACGAGTATGTTGCAGTTTGAACAGCAGATAAATGTGTCAAATGACGCAGGTTACCAGGGCAAGCATTCTCAAACTATGTCAATCTCTGTGCATCTCTCTCGCCCTCATTTACGGTCACGCGCAACGGAACGACGTTGACCGAATTATTTCACGATAAAGGAGATCGCTTCTGTAGCTAAGCGGGTCAAGAATGGTGTTAAGTTAGCTGCCTTATCAGCGTTGCTGAGAGCCTGTAAACAGAGATATTACATCGCGATCTATAAAGCCATGACGGAGTAATGTTGTTGGTATGTCTGACTTGCTAGACATTCCTCGTGCTGATCATAAAGTTCGGTAGCAGCCATTTTCTTAACTGAATGACGTCCGACGAACCAATTTGCCTTTATCTACAATTCATTGCTTCGAAGAATATTTGGCAGTACGTTGTTAGAAACCGGCAGTGAAACTTAGGCTGTAGAAGCATTTCCTTTATTACGTTTTAGTTCGTATCCTGTTTCGCATTAAAACACAAAAGTTGAAGAAGAGCTTTGAGCACACTCCATCTATGTTTGCCAGTAGTAATCGTGAATTATTTTTCATCAGTATTTCCACTAGCACCAAAATATTAACTGTGTGCGATCCAACACGTGCTTTTCTCACCTCTACATAGTAACCGACTAAACTGGTTCATGGCTCACATTCCCAGTTGCAGACTGCCAGTGTAATGACTTCCGGAGGCAACAAAAATCTGATTTTTTCTATTTCATGTAACTGATGTCTAAATTTAAAATGCATCCGTAACCTATTCATGATGAGATATAATCGTAAGTTGAATGTGTAACACAGCAAGATAAGTGCTACAATTAGAAACTGTGTGTAAGTCTTCACGCAGAGGAACACACGACGCGCAAACTACCCACATTGTATTCATTCAGCATTCACGAAACACTGTTGCAAACGTTAAATGCTGTGGTTATTGCCGGCGGGGACAGATCTCCTGATAAAAACTCACTGCCCGCCACCCATTGCCATTTACCTTCCCGTAAGTAAACACCTTGTCGGCAAGCTCTCAATTCGGAACCATTGTGCACAACACTGTATCACATCCACTACAAGGTGAGTCAGTAAGTGAAGTCACACAACATTACCAATAACTATAGCGGGAGATGTCGTCAGAGCATGACGTATGAGGAACAATACCACCCTCTAGGAGAAAATAATGCATAGTGTAACTATGGCTGTGTAATACAGCGCATATTAGACCGCAGTCTCTGTAACCAAGTACGATCGAATAAAATTAGACGTTTTTTGTTCCGTATCCTCTCATCAGTCAATCCCTAGAGTTTGTACACACGGTAAAAATCACCCTGTATACACTGTACATGCTTGACTTATTTCCAAGTCCCAAAGACCCCTCTACATGAAATACGATTGCCGGCCGCGGTGGTCTCGCGGTTCTAGGCGCCCAGTCCGGAACCGTGCGACTGCTTCGGTCGCAGGTTCGAATCCTGCCTCGGGCATGGATGTGTGTGATGTCCTTAGGTTAGTTAGGTTTAAGTAGTTCTAAGTTCTAGGGGACTGATGACCACAGCAGTTGAGTCCCATAGTGCTCAGAGCCATTTGAAACTTTTTTTTTTTTTTTTTTTTTTTTTTTTGAGATACGATTAATGCGATGTGATGAACAATGCATCACTATGCATCACCGTCACCGAAGGACACTGAGCAACAAAGATATTGAAACGGATCAATCTTATCTCGGTGAAACTTCTGCGTGTAGCACATGCGAGGGCCTATATCTATGATGATCATGTGGAAGAGCATGATCACGACAATAGACCGCCGAGCCTCACGAGAAGTCCAGGCCTGCAACTAACTTGTGACGTCATCCTAGTGGTCCTAGCCCACATCTCTATATGAACTGCAGGGCTTTGAACTGTTACATATAGATCACATGTGTGCGAAGTGA
Organism: Schistocerca gregaria; assembly: GCF_023897955.1. Classification (NCBI taxonomy): domain Eukaryota; kingdom Metazoa; phylum Arthropoda; class Insecta; order Orthoptera; family Acrididae; genus Schistocerca; species Schistocerca gregaria. Next base: position 308,821,863 of record NC_064925.1, on the reverse strand, counting down.
TCGCCGTTTGCGTTTCAGTGTGAGTTTTTAAACATCTTGTTCTTTAATTTGGAAGCAATTTGTCTATTTTGTCGTATGAAGAAATATTCGCATCGGATTGTCCATTACTGAACGGTGAAAGTGAGGTATGATAGAGTTTTCTGGCGTTTATGCATTTTGCTGTCATCATTTTATTTATCACTAAGCCGTATCCTTTGTTACAGGCACGATTCTCAAAGGGAGATGAACATGTAACATGTTCCAGCATGGGATACGGTCAAGCAGAGAGAATAGGAGCGTGTGAATGAGTCTGTTGAATCAAGACTGAGACTCTGCGATGAAATATGTACTGAAAAACAGTAAGAAAATTGTTAACAAGCCGGATAAAGTTAAATCTTAATAATTAGTTATTAATTCATGAGATGACCTTGCTGGAAGACACAGTCATACTGGCATTTCATCTTTGTACACTGAGGTGACAAAAGTCATAGAACTGCGGTATGCATATACAGCGTGTTACAAAAAGGTGCGGCCAAACTTTCAGGAAACATTCCTCACACACAAAGAAAGAAAATATGTTATGTGGACATGTGTCCAGAAACGCTTACTTACCACGTTAGAGCTCATTTTATTAGTTCTCTTCAAATTACATTAATCAGGGAATGGAAACACACAGCAACAGAACGTACCAGCGTGACTTCAAACACTGTTACAGGAAATGTTCAAAATGTCCTGCATTATCGAGGATACATGCATCCACTCTCCGTCGCATGGAATCCCTGATGCGCTGATGCAGCCCTGGAGAATGGCGTATTGTATCACAGCCGTCCACAATACGAGCACGAAGAGACTCTACATTTGGTACCAAGGTTGCGTACACAAGACCTTTCAAATGCCCCCATAAATGAAAGTCAAGAGGGTTGAGGTCAGGAGAGCCTGGAATTGGTCCGCCTCTACCAATCCATCGGTCACCGAATCTGTTGTTGAGAGGCGTACGAACACTTCGACTGAAATGTGCAGGAGCTCCATCGTGCATGAATCACATGTTGTGTCGTACTTGTAAAGGCACATGTTCTAGCAGCACAGGTAAAGTATCCCGTATGAAACCATGATAACGTGCTCCATTGAGCGTAGGTGGAAGAACATGGGGCCCAATCAACGCATCACCAACAATGCCTGCCCAAACGTTCATAGAAAATCTGTGTTGATGACGTGATTGCACAATTGAGTGCGGGGTCTTGTCAGCCCACATATGTTAACTGTGAAAATTTACAATTTGATCACGTTGGAATGAAGCCTGACCCGTAAAGAGACCATTTGCACTGAAATGAGGATTGACACATTGTTGGATGAACCTTTCGCAGAAGTGTACCCGTGGAGGCCAATCAGCTGCTGATAGTGCCTGCACACGCTGTACATGGGACGGAAATAACTGGTTCTCCCGTAGCACTCTCCATACAGTGACGTGGTCAACGTTACCTTGTACAGCAGCAACTTCTCTGACACTGATATTAGGGTTATCGTCAACTGTACGAAGAATTGCCTCGTCCATTGCAGGTGTCCTCGTCGTTCTAAGTCTTCCCCAGTCGCGAGTCATAGGCTGGAATGTTCCGTGCTCCCTAAGACGCCGATCAATTGCTTCGAACGTCTTCCTGTCGGGACACCTTCGTTCTGGAAATCTGTCTCGATACAAACGTGCCGCGCCACTGCTATTGCCCCGTGCTAATCCATACATCAAATGGGCATCTGCCAACTCCGCATTTGTAAACATTGCACTGACTGCAAAACCACGTTCGTGATGAACACTAACCTGTTGATGCTACGTACTGATGTGCTTGATGCTTATACTGTAGATCAATGAGTCGCATGTCAACCCAAGCACCGAAGTCAACATTACCTTCCTTCAATTGGGCCAACTGGCGGAAAATCGAGGAAGTACAGTACATACTGACGAAACTAAAATGAGCTCTAACATGGAAATTAAACGTTTCCGGACACATGTTCACATAACATCTTTTCTTTATTTGTGTGTGTGAGGAATGTTTCCTGAAAGTTTGGCAGTACCTTTTTGTAACACCCTGTATAGTATCGGATACACAAGGTATAAAAGGACAGTGCATTGGCGAGGATGTCGTTTGTAGTCAGGTGATTCACTGAAAAGGTTTCCGTTGGAATTATGGCCGCCCGACGGGAATTAACAACTTGAAATGTCCCATGCGTCTAGCTCCAACTACCATTCGGCATTCACTTTCGGAAATCTATAGGGAATTCAAATTTCCGAGATCTACAGTGTCAGGAGTGTGCCGACAATACAAAATTTCAATCATTGCCTCACACCATGGATAACGCAGTAGTCAACGGCATTCACCAACTACCGAGAGCAGCGGTGTTTGCGTAGCGTTGTCACTGCTAACAAACAAGCAACACTGGGTGAAGTAACAGCTGAAATCGATGT